>NC_081352.1:49316298-49589860 GCF_029784015.1 Lycium ferocissimum
ATACGTAAAGGTATCAAATGTAACATTTGCTTCGCGCATTGCATTACAGACTCGCCAAAACAATTTAAAGTTACCAGCTTTCAACAGATCCGTCAATAAACGATTACAATAAAACAAGCTAGGCGTACAATCAAGATCTTTATTATTATGAGCAAAAACAACACTAGCAGCTTCAAACAAGTACCCCTTCTCTCTATACTTATCCATCAACAACCCAAATATCACAAGATCAGATTTTCTTGATTCTTTACAACAACCATCAATAGATTTCAAAACATCTAAAGGGGGCAAACCAAATTTAATCACATTTTCAAGAACGCTACTAGTACGACTATACAAACTGTTACTACATAAAAGAACAGCTAGAAATGAGTGAATATTCAAATCTTGATGAATACCAACTTTGTGTTTGGACCATTGGAAGAAACTGAGAAGGCGTTCAAGATTACTCGATTCATTCTGGTGAAGAACAGAGCGAATTACATCTGGATTTAGCTTCTTTTTTAGGTTTGCGGATTTAATGAGTTTTTTCCACTTCTTGTTCTTGAGAATTTGGGTGATTTCTTGGACCAAGATTTGGTTATTCTGGGGAAGCTGAGAATTGCAATAATGTCTGTGAAATGTACTACTACTAGTTTGTTCAATACATCTAGTGATTCTTCCACGCAAAATTCTCCACATTTTTTTGGAAACTTTTTCAGTGGCTATGGATGATTTTGAGGATGGGTTTTTTATACTTTGTTTTTCATTTTTCAGCTAAAAACAGAATGCAGCAAAACAACAGTTAACTTGGCATGAACTGAGGGAGAAGTGAAGTGTTAGTGAACCCTAGAATTGCAATTCGAAATTTACTAGGTGGATCAACTGTTAATTGGTACAATTTTAAAAAGTTTCCATTGGTATTTTTGGTTTTTATACTCCCTCTGTTTCATTTTGTCTTTTTTTTTTTTTTTTTAAAAAAAAATCAAACCAACCAACGTGATGCTGGTTGAAATTTATTAATCAAAATAGTCTGTATAGAGAAAATTGGCCAAAAGTGCCTACAATATGATTAGCAGTAAAAAATGCAAAAACAAAAGCAAAAATAACATGCTGCTGCTTCTGCTCCAACCTTGGATTGATTCCATTTCAAGTCACCTCAAAGCTCTCACCAGGTGCTTATGGAATCAAAAAACCAAATGAAGAATCCTTCAAGTTGAAACTATGTTGTAGCTGTCATTCTGCTTCTGCTTTTGCTGCTAAACTTACTTTATGACAATGCCTACTGAATATTCATCAGTGTCACACTTGATGTACATATAACCTTTTTGATTCCTATCTGAATTAAATTTGATTAAAATTTGATAAATTGGAATTGACAAACAATTGGGCTGATATCATGAATCGTGCTAACCTTCGTGAAAGTTATGCATGAGGTATCCAAAAAACAAAACAAAAAATTATGCATGAAAATCAACAAAAATTGGAACAAATAATAGGTAAGAACCAATAATTTTGAAGTAAAATACATTTAATGCTAAATACCTTAACGATTAAATTCATAAAATTTAAATCTTGAATTCGACTTTATCCAAACATTCCACTAACTTAGGTATACTCTCACACACACAATAGTCTGAAAGAATACCAATTACATTCGGACTTTAAAAGCAAGTTATAATGGCAGTTCCCACCCCTTAAGCAGTATCTAATAAATGACTACTTGACCCACAAGCGGGACCAAAAAAGTTGCCTTCAAAAGCAAAACTCTGTCTTTGTTCTATATAATCTCCTAATTGTTCCAGAAGAACTAGATATAGGAGAGAAACAATCAACCTATCGATATTGGTAGACCTGATAGAAATATACTCCTCAACTTTACGATTTAGAGCATATGTACCCCTCGTTAAAAAAGTGGTGCATATATACCCTGCTGTTACACAAATGGTGCAAATATGTCTGCTTCTCTCACTGAATCAATAACTGCTCTGACCTTTCCATGGTATCTTTGTTCTCTCTTAAAGAAAACGGATATGGTAGGAACTCCTTTAGCCTACAAACGCTCACCCAACAACTACCTATTTTAGCACTCATTAACAATTGGTACGGACTGAGAGTTGGGATCTGGGTTTCTGTATCCTGACTCGGATTAAGTGATAAGTATACCAATTAGAGATCATTTTTCTGGCTTTAAGATAGGAAATAAACCTACCGTAGCAGCAACAACATCTCTAGTGTTTTGTTAATCTTATGAGTCGGTTTTTAGATATGGATAATTTATTTTGAGTCATGGAACTGATAGGACCAGGTGCATTCTATGTTTTGATAATTGTCAAACTGCTGGAGAAACAGAGAGAGACTTGGTTTGAGATCTTTTCTCTTTGTACGTCGTACGATCGGCGATACGATTGTAAAGTTGCCTCGCCCTCTTGCCTGTTGTACGACGATCTTTGCGGACCCGTACCTTAAGTCAAACATAGATGAGTGGTCTTCATCATACCCACATGCTCCCCAATATGTATACAACATGTTCCAACATATTGGGTATCACTTGAAAACCTAAAACTCTCTTGTGCAAACCTTGCCTCCACTACTTCTTAAGTACTCTCAAGAACAATGCTACTTACAAGCCGAAGGACCTGATCCAGACACCAGATTATATCTATGTGTTATAGGTTGTTGTGAGTCTTTGTTTATTTGATCTTTAAACTGTAAACCTACTTTTCTCTTTTAAGAAGTTGTTGTAGGTATTTTGAATTCTGAAAGGTTGCTTGTAGGAAGTTTATCTTCGCAAGATTTTAAGTGGTATACTAGACTAGAGTTAGTCTAGGTGTATTAGAGTGTCTTTGACTAAGCGTTAGTCAAGAGTCGCTTACAATAGGGGTATTGTAAGGGTTGAGAGATTAAGTGTGTTAATTCCTAGGTTGCAAGAGTTGTAATCCGAAGTTGCTCAGTGTAGTGAAGTTGGAAATCCTACGAGGTCAGTCGTGGTTTTTAATCCCTTGCTTAGTGTATTTACTTCAGCACTGTTTCAGGGAACTGGTGGATAACCAGGTCCCTCATATATTGTTTGGTTGACGCATAGCCTACATCAGGAACTTTTTATTTGAAAATAATACATATATTTTTACTAAAATGATTGTAATTTTCGGTGTTGGCTTGAAATGGCAAGAATGACTTTGAACAATCAAGTGAAAGTTTAGTGATTTTACAATTAATAAAATAAGTTTGATAATTTTACTGCAATTATACGACAAGTTGAATGCTTTTTGCAAAATTAACCCCATAAAATCACGAACTTTAACCTATAAAAAAGTACTTGGATACCAAATTGTCACAATTAAAATAATTTAAGTAGCAAAAGAACACCAAGTTATCACCAACATGTACTACTTGTAACGACCCTCCCGGTCGTTATGGAAAATGTAGGATCACCCTACTAAATGGAACCTTCCCAATGGTAGAACGAGCTAATAGAAACTCGATTTTATAAGTCTAAAAACTGAAAACCTGACTTGTTTGTGATTGTTGTTGAGTCCATCGGGGGGTGACGTAGAAAATTAGAGCTTCGTCGGGAATTCCGAGGCCACAAGTGGATTTGTATGACGTTTGTATGTATGTGTGCATGCTTTGTTTGTGTTTGTGAGGCCTTGGATGAAATGTTGGGTGATAGAGTGGAAAACTGGGCAAAAGTCAAGCTTACTTCCCAAATTGGACCGCTGTTGCGAGGCTTGTACCGCTACAGCGGTCGGCCAATGATCATGTGTCCGCTGTGACGAGCCATGTCCCGCCCTGGCGGTGTCGCTATAGTGGGACATGGGCCGCCATAGCGGTGGTCGAGTTTCTCTTAGTGCCGGCTATAGCGAGACCGCTGCAGTGATAAATTGACCGTCACAGCGGTCGACGGGGGGCAAAATGTCGTGTTTTAAACACTTAATCCCACATTCTTTATTCATAATACTCCAACACAGTTCCCCACAAGCACCTAGGGTGAAATTCCAAGCTAGGGCAAGAATACTCTTGAGAGGTAAGTCTCATCCATCCCTTCCAATCATTCCGTATCATCTTCATGATTATCATCCCTTTTATGGGTTTTCAATGGTGTAATTATTAATAGTAACCCTAGGAATTAATAAACCTTCTGTACTTGATGGGTTATGGTGGTTATCACTTTTTTTATCATCTAATGGCTTCGGTTAACTCTTATTAATCATGAATTGAACTTTTAGAGCCATAAACTAAGTGAATTAAGACCTAGAGTTCTATAAAAATGGTAGCTTGACCATGGAAACTGCTTGTAAATGATGTGTTGATCATATATGGTTGTAAATTGATGGTTAGTCGTTACTAAGGCCATTGTTAGGTTGTTTTGCACCTAGAAATCATTCACCCATTGGAATAGGGCTAAGGGAAGGGTGTTTTGTATTGATTTTGTGACTAGAATCATTGTGACTCATTGAGCATTCTAATTGCTAAACTTTGAGCGTTCCGAGGCTTTACGGGAGGGAAAAGCTGTAGCAGAGTGACTCGAGTTGTTCCAGCTCTACGTTGAGGTAGGCTACGATCTACTTGAGTTAAACTTTGATTAGTTGATTGTATGTGTTGTGAATTTATTAGGAGAAAGCATGTCTAGTCTTCATGCATGATATTGTATGGTTGAACTCCTATGTGCAATTGATTGAGTGACTGTGTAGGCTTCATGCCACTATTAATGTGTGTTGAATTTACAGTTGATGTGTTGTGATGAGAACTTAATATGATCTTCTCAGTGAAATTGTGATAAGATATGATGATTTGAGCATTGATAATAAAAGAGCAAGAAATAATGTATGCGGGGGTATATGAAAAGGCACAATTGTGACCTAGACTATGGGCTCGTGGTCCGAGATTCGTTCCGGAAATGAGAGAGACATTGATGTGGCCCGTGTCCGAGGTTCTTTCTGGAGCGGATATTTATGCTCAAGTCATGACTATTGAACAATGACATCAGTTAGCATGTGTGTACAGTGATTATGGTATTTGTGGTAGACTTATTCTCGTTTTGTGGTTTTCTGTTGACTGAGTTCTTGATATTTTGGGTGACTTGATTGGTTGACTTGTCATGGTTTATTTATTTCATGTCTGTTGGCTAGCTTGTTTATTCTATGATTTTGTGAGATATGCATGATACTAATCTTAGTCGGCCTATGATATCTACCGGTACATAGTGTGTGTCCTGATACTACCTTGCTGCACTCTTTTGGGTGTAGATTGTAATACAGAGATTGCCACCCGCCCTTACATCTAACGTTGAGGACGTTGCTGACCGATTTAGGGTGAGCTTCTATCCATGCCAGGCCGCCCAAAGATCTTTCTTTTATGATGTCTTAGACAGATTTCATTCCTTAGACATGTTTTAGATTAGAGTCCTTGACGATGACTTTTGGATTTTGGGAAATTGTAATAGTTAGGACTTCCACATTCACTTCGGTATTTTTATGGCATGACTTATTTTGATTATCTTATGCTTGAATGAGTAATAACTGACTAATTTGGTTAATATAAAAATGGACTTCAATGAATAGATGAATTATGTATTGGTCGCCCACTAGGAGTTAGTATGGGTGCCAGTCATGGAGGGTTGGGTCGTGACACTACTAGTTTTACATTTTTCAACTTTTAACTCATAATTCACGTTAGACCAAGAATATTAAAGAAATATGAAATCAAGCTTCATGAAATATATCTAGGCATAAATATAAAGATTAAATATTTACAACTTCTCTATAATATTCAATAATGTAATTTAAGATTCATTTCTAAAATTTAATTTAAGTTCCTAGCTACATAAAAGGGAGCAGCTCCCTCCATTAGTTTTTAGTCAAGTAATTATCAATACACTTATTTGCTTGCACTTAATGGAGGTCTGAATCTGAATCATTCAGATCTCAGCCCATTAAGTGCATTTGTTTTTTTTTTTTTTTGAAAAAAAAAATCTATCACTATTGGGTGCGGATACGTCAGATTTGCTCGGATACGGGAAGAGTCTTAAAATTATTCGGACAAAAGCTCAAACACGAGCTTTTTGATATAACTCTTTTCTTCATCAAACCATTGATGCTTTTAAAGATTAAACGCCTTTCTTCCATAAATCTCCCACTTTCTCTGTTATTTTTAGGATAAACACGGTTTTAATTTTGATGGCTTTCGTCGGAATCCGAAGTTTCCATCTCTCCCACTTTTCGTTTTTTTAATGAAGAGATAAAGGGTTGCCATTGAAGGTGAATACCATGAAAAACCCCATATTTTGTGTCGACACAAAAAGAATACGATGATGTGATTAACCTTCAATGGCTTTACTATTTATCATCTTATTTCTGGCAATTTTAGATGGAATGGTTTTTTCTCGTTGAAATTCTGATGGGTCTGTGTGAACCCATCATATAAGAGTGGAGATGGGGTAGGAAGTGGTGGGGAGGGGATGGAGGAGTCCGGAACCAAAATGACTCCAAAAAAGTGCTTTTGAACCAAAATACCCTAACAAAAAAAAAAAAAAAAAAAAAAAAAGATGACAAAACTATCTTTAGCGCAGTAATCTACTGCGCTAAAGGAGTTAACTGTAACGGCGACGTTAACTCCTTTAGCGCAGTAAATTACTGTGCCAAAGGGCCCCTTTTTTTTCTATTGGTTAACCCATCTTTCTTTGCACTTTTTAACGTACTTTGACCATAGATTAATCATGCTTGGGGACCCCGAAACTTCAATATTTCATATAGAACCCTACTTATTTTAGTGCGATTAATAAGGTAGGCTCAATACATCAAGGATAAACAAAACTTCGGATTCTTTGTTTTAGTGGTTGAAAAGTGCTCGAACTCCATTTTTGTTTGAAGACTTGGTGTCATTAGCTTTAAGTTCTTTATAATTTAGGGTTTAGATTTAAGTGTACTATTTTTTAGTCAAAATTGCAGCATTCATACCAATCTCAAAATAATTAAATTGCATCATTCATAACAATATGAAAATACTTAAACTTGTTCATTAATAATAAACCCAAACATTTTAAAATACAATCATCAAAGAAAGAAAAAACCCTTAAAAACATTCATCAATTAATATCCTTGAGTTGATCTTTCGCCACCACCGCGAGATGTGCCACCATCAATAGATCTGCCACCACCACAAAAATTTCCTCCACCACGAGAGGTACTTCCACTGCGAGATGTAGTTTGACCACCATGCCGTAAGGGACACTTGAGCTTATCATAACCAACATAATTGCAAAATGAGAATTTTCGAGCGTATCTCCCTGGTGGAACATCCATTTCATTATGAATACGGGAGTATGCTTACTTTTTGAATTTACGGATAAATATTTTATTTGCAACCATTGAAAATGGATTCGGTGGCCAATAACCCTCACTACCAAGTGAGTAGAACCTTTCAGTATACGTTTTTGCATAATTTTGAACTGTATATTCCTCAGCCATATACGGGGAGGCGTTCTTTCCCATTGCGATAAAACACTTGAAGGCATGGGAACATGGCATGTGATATGATTGTCACTTGCCACATGTGCATGTTCTTGGAATCTCACAAATTGTGTGGACGTTACCTTCTTTACCTTGGTGCACACTTGTTGTGAGTTCAAATGTGCGCTTTGCATAGTTATACTCTATCCGGTCGTGTTGCTAAGCCTTAAATTTGTGGTACTCAAACACTTTTGACGGTTTTGGCATCCATCTTAGGCCTTCTGCCGCAAATGATTTGGCCTCTTTTGATCTATTGATGAACCGCTCCACAACCTGCTTAAAAGTCATTCTCACCATTGCGGTGACGGGTAGTCCCCGTGCAGATTTCAACAAGCCATTGAATGACTCAGAGCTGTTTGTTGTCAGCATACCCCATCGCCTACCTTCATCTTGGTGTAATGTCCATTTGTCTTTATCAATTGCATTCAACCAGTGGAAGGCTTTCTCATCTGCCGCCTAATAATGTCCATTTGTAGGTGAAATTTCTTCTCCTGATGCTCTGTTGCAGCCGCCCACATCCAATTGCAAAGTCTTTGGGCTTCGATATACCTTTTGGAAGTTTGCCTTCAAATGCCTTAAACAACGACGATGGTAACCACCACATTCTCCCTACATAAGAAAGTAGAGTATTTTAAATACTATACATCAAATAATACTATTGATGTTAAAAAAAATAGACGTACCGATAGTAATCAACAGCACTGAAACTTGAGGAAGGACCATCGTTTTGAGTAGTTGGATAGGCTGAGGATGTTCCAACCTGATTCATCCATCCCGATTGAGAGGACTATCCAATATGATCCATATCAGGTGTATAACCCCTAAAAAATATAATCAACATTATTAGTAGCATTCAAGTGCCACTACACATAATAATAATCATAATATAAATAATGATGTAACATCCCGTAAATCCGAGATAGGTGTGAATGTATGAATCTAGTATAAAGGTGATATTTTAGCTATACGAATCCATTCGGGATGAACTCGGGTGATAAAAAGTTGTTTTGAAGTCAAACCAAAAAGTGAAGTTCTTAAGGCCTTCTAAATTCGTCTAAGTCTGAGACTGTCTGTACTTATGACCATTTTTTTGGTATTTGCGTTAATAATTTGAGAAAACTCAAAACATGAAAGTTGTAGGCCTTTGAAATACCTTTCCAACCATATATTATAGAGCTCAAACAAATATGTGTACGATAAGTTATAACCGTTTCTTTGACGATGCGCGATCGCGTGAAAGTGCCCCAGTGCGCGATCGCGCACCAGAGGCAGTGTTACTGTCTTCGCTGCGCGATCACCTGCGCGAAGTGGGCCTCCAGCTGCGTGGCCGCGCACCGAACACGAACTGTTAAAAGCCCAACTTCGTTATATTCATTCCCACTTCGTTTTAAACCATTTTTCCTAAAGAAAAGAACCCTAAAGAAGTCTCTCAAGCCCTAAGGACGAAGTTCTTCTCCTCCAAACCATTTCAAGGCATTAAGGTAAGCGTATTCCAAGCCTTCTAAGTTAATTCCAACATACGTTCATGATCATTAAGCAAGAATTCATCATTCTTAACATAGGGTTTTCAAGAAAACTCATCTCAAGGTTGAAGAATTCAAGATTTTGGAAATCTTCTTCAAAGCTCAAGTCTTTAATTCAAGTTTTGGAGCGACTAAGGTATGTAGAGTTACTATCTATGTATTGGAACCTCATTGTTCTTCCCCACGCCTCATAATCCATAAATTATGATTCTTTACGAAAACTAGGGTTTCTATACCATGTTCATGATAACCCTAGGTCCATGTCCATGATTATATTATGTATGAATTGTTATAATTCCATCATTGAGTTCTTAATATTTCTTTATGATTATTAAGAATCGTCCGTAATCCATGAAAACCCATATATCTCATTCCATGGGTTCCTGCATGCTAGTTTATGATATATTATGCTATTTTCAAGAAAATACTATACATGTTTTACAAGTTCATGCAAGCAAGCTATAATTCATCATATCCATGTACAAGAAAGTTATATTCATGAAAACCATGGGCAGCAAGTGCCACTCATTTTACATGTTCAAGTTTTTGGGAGTTGCTTTAATTACCGAGGAAGGCTTCAGATAGCCTGAAACTACGTAGCCACCGTAGGATGGGATCGCTCCACCCATGTCCCGGATGATCTCTCATAATGCAAGATCCTTTCATATTTTATTAAATCTCATGTTCCCTGGCAAGGACTGAGTGTTCTGCTGGCGGGACGCATGCACCAGACCATGGATCGGTTATAAGTTATTGCTCTCCCTACTTATGATATTTTTACCATGTTATATATATGTATGTATTCATGTTCATGTCCAGTTTCAGTTCTTATCATGTTATCCCATGTCCCATGTTATTTCATTCAGTTGCTTTACATACCAAAAGACATTCAATGTGTCGACGTCCCCTTTCTATTGCCGGAGGCTTTGCATTTCACGATGCGGTACTAATTTACGTGGCGACGTATCGCTCGGCAGGACAAAGCACTCGTATCGGCTTATTGGTGAGCCCCATCTCATTCGGGGTTTAGTCAACTCTTTGTTTTACAATTAGTTATGCATCTAAGGTATCTTTGGGGCCTTGTCCCGATAAGTATGTTTTCCAGTCAAACTCATGATAGAGGTTTCATAGACTAGACAAGTCAGTTATGTTATGTTAGACATTCAGAGTCGTATAGCCATTTTGGCTCATTCATGTTATTTTCGCACTCATGTTTAAACAAGTATTTTTATTAAGTATTATGACTTATTGCATTTTATAAAGGCTTATCATGAATTCACGTTATATTTCGCTCATGTTATGCCTCGTGATGATTCAGCAAGCCATGTGGTTCGTTCGGTCACATGCAGTAAGGCACCGAGTGTCGTGTTTCGCCCAGGCCATGGTTCGGGGCGTGACAAATGAATATTTACCACTGTCCATCAAATTGCTGACTTAAACTATCCAGAGGCATTTGGCTCGTCAAAATTCCTTCATAAGTACTCATGTCAGGCTAATTGTATTCATAAGTAGGTTCCGCTTGAGTAACTTCAGCCTGAATTCTAGACGGGGCTTCCCGACCAGGTCTATTTCGGGCTTCCTGAGAAGCCTAGCCATGAATTCAAGTAGATTAATGGGAACCTTCTTTATGTACATTTCAAGGACATTTAAAGTTATGCATTCCCTATAATTATAAGGCGCCTTCAAATAATCCATCAAAGAACCATCGTCTTGAATGTACCACCGTCCATAACTAGTTACACCTTGTGGTGTAAATGACATTGGATATCATCCAATTATATTTAAATCAAAATCACTCCTACTAACTTGTAGTCTATTAAACAAGGCTTGAAGTAGTTTTGAGAATTTTAAGTCAAGTGGAAACTTAACATAGTATTTTGGGGGAGAATCATAGCGCAAATTATTTTCCTCGAATATAATTTCTCCGTCCCAGAATAAAGAAACTCTAATTTTTGGAACATCTTCCATTTTTTGACTAATTTAGAAGGAGTACAAAATGTAAAAGTTGGATGAAACTTAGAATTTTTCTTTCATACAAAATCTATATTAATAAGGTTTGAAGTTTGAATATTCAACCAACGCATGCATGCAATTAGTGTGTCTTGCAGTATTATGTCAAATCAAATTAAGTACGGAGTGTTGCATAACGAATGAATTAACCGCGTTATGTCAGTGGATGGCAGAATAGCGCAGTAAAATCTTTGCGTTATGTCAGAATAACGCATGATAATTTCTTTGCTTATATCGCGCTTTGTGTGACACCTCGGTCATACGTACGGAAAAACGTCATAATTTGAATCAAACTTTGGGTTTCATGCAGCAAGTGTTATATAACGTAATTTGATGAATAACTACCAAACACACAAAATTAAGTTACTATGTCATTTTTTCACCAATTTAGAGATGTTAGTCGTGTTATATCGTTCTCTCCAGGAGACATATTCGACGCAACGGGTAGGACATAGGAATTGGGTGAAGATTTTGAATACTCGAACAACCCGAACGAGAGATACAACCAACGTTACAACAATATAATGACAGATGAGCGGAATTGGCGTGTTAGGGAGGCTGCAGCACTGGAGCAAAAGTTAGCGTCAGTAGGGCTTAAACGCCCAAAAAAACGTGTTATGTCAATGCCTCGTGGAACTCCACAAGAGTTTAATTTTGCTCTTAACTGTTTTCGCGGAGAGAACAATCGGATGCAAATACATTACCTTAGGGTAGAATATGTTGTACATGGTAGCACAAGATTTAGATCCAAGTGGGATTCGGACTGTGAGATGTCCGATAAAGATTAATATTTTTTATATAAAGTAAGTAGGTAGGGTCATAAAGACCACCGCCCCCCCCCCCCCAACTAGGGGTACATAGGGGTTTAAACTATATAAGTAGCGCTTTCTATTATTATTAGACTACAATGTATTCAATGTCGAGTAGTAGAAACACAGCTTGGTCTTTACTCCATCCAAAAGAACCAAATAGCAGTGATGATGAGAGTTCAAATCATAGCAGTTTTTTGAGTGATAACAGTGATTTCAAACTACACGAGCTAAATCCCCACCTTCTTATAGAGCTTAATGATGATTTCTGTAGTGTGAAATATTCAGATCCGCGAAAATATTATTGCAGTTCACGCCGAGAATGGTCACATCGGCTTGTCGAACAGAACGTCTTGTTCGTGACTTGGACAATCTCAACGCTCAAATCGCAACAAGGTACTCAATAACCATGTCTCGAGTAGATCCAAAAACTTGCGAGCTTGCCGTACAAAGGATTAGAAAAGAAAACAGCAGAATCTTTGGCAAGATGATGTAGATTTTACATGCTAAAGTTGGCCGAAAAACAAGCATCATCAACCGGTAGAGAACTAACATCTACTGAAAAAAGATGTGTCTTAAGAAACCGCCAATAGTTTTCTGAGGACGATATTGAGGACTTCTATTCTGCTGATGATTAAGAATATTGTGATTTTAGTTTTAAGTTTAATTTATGATGATCTTGTTATTTTGAAGAATATCAGTATGTTTAGTTTTTCATCAACTCAAGGGCACAATTGATGAATGTATTTTAAGTTTTTTCTTTTTTTGATGATTGTATTTTTACTACTTTCGATTTATTATTAATGAACAAGTTTAAGTATTTTCATAAAGAACTTAAAGCTAATGACACCAAGTCTTCAAACAAAAATGGAGTTCGAGCACTTTTCAACCACTAAAACGGCAATCCGAAGTTTTGCTTATCCTTGATGTATTGAGCCTACCTTATTAATTGCACAAAAATAAGTAGGGTTCTATATAAAATATTGAAGTTTCGAGGTCCGAAGCATGATTAATCTATGGTCAAAGTACGTTAAAAAGTGTAAAGAAAGAGCAGTTAACCAAAAGAAAAAAGAAAAAAAAAGGGGGGGCCCTTTAGCGCAGTACTTTACTGCGCTAAAGGAGTTAACGTCATCGTTACAGTTAACTCCTTTAGCGCTGTAAATTACTGCGCTAAAGGTAGTTTTGTCACCTTTTTTTGGTTGGAATATTTTGGTTCAAAAGCACTTTTTTGGGGTTATTTTGGTTCCGGACTCGGGATGGAGAGAGTCTCCAAAGATTTTTTTCATTTTATTTTTGGCAAACTCCAAAAATGCACTCTATTTTTTGGGGGGGGGGTGGGGGGTGGTGAGGTGTAAAGGAAAAAAAATCTTTCTTGAATATATGTAGTCTTGTACTTTGGATACTTTACTTTTTATGTAAAAATGCTCATTGTATATTAATTTTTCATATTTTATAAAGTTTGATCTAATTGTTATATCAACATTTTCTTAAAATATTTTGTTGATATAATATTTAGTTACTCTTTTATTTAAATTTTATATATAATAAGTTTAAAATAAATAAATTATGAACATTCAGATGTTGAAAAACAAACAGTCTTAATTATTCAGCATTCAGATCTAGAGACACCATCTTAATTATTAAGATATGCATTCAGATTCAAACGTCTTAATCTTAATGAAAATAAATGCAGCTTAGACGACTAGCATTTGACCTTATATATTTTAATGGTTAGGAATTATTTTGAATTTTTTTCCTACAATAATTACTTTATTTACTCATTTATTATTTTATGATTTAGAATATTACTTATCTTGTATAGTTACATATTTAATTGTTCACTATTTATGCATTAAAGGAAAATACAATTTTTTATAATTTAAATCTCCAAATCATATTAGTTTCGATATACTTTTCTACTGATACGCAGTATTTAGTTTCCGTAATTATTCTCTACATAAAATATACTGGTGAATGTTTTTTTAAAACCTAAAAGGATGAGTAATATACATCACCGTTAATTGTATTAACTAGAGGGGAGAGAACTTGGAAACTTTCCTAATTTTAAATCCTAACCGCGTAGGAAACAAAAGCAAAAAATATCATACATAGCTTCCATATTTACGCTTATATATAGACCTGAAGCCCTGTTGGTGTTATACATTCTGCTTCACTAATATCATACATAGTTTCCATACTTACGCTTATATATAAACCTGAAGCCCTGTTGGTGCTATACATTCTTCTTCACTCATTCTCTTGTTTACAAAGTAAGAACCCTAATAGAAATTTGTTGAACTTGTTGTAATGGCTGAAGTGTTGTGGAAGAGAGGGAGAACATTGGGTAAAGGAGGTTTTGTTTTTGTTTCTTTAGCATCGACTACTACTTTCAACTTCTATGATGATCAAACACTTGACGATGTTCATCTTCCACCTCTCATTGCCGTAAAATCTTGCAATGTTAAGTCATTCTCAGTCTCTTCAAGATGAAAGGGAATTCCTAAAACTGTTTCAAGATTCTCCTTATGTAATCCGCTGTTTGGAGTTAGTATGACTGAAGAAGATCAATTGGTCCTTTACAATTTATTGCTAGAGTATGCCTCTGGTGAGAGTCTAGCAGATTGCCTTAAAAACAATTATTCAGGGAAAGGGCTACCAGAGTTTGAAGTTCGAAAGCATGCAAAGAATGTACTTTTGGGGCTCAATCAAGTTCACGGCCGAGGGATCATTCACTGTGATATAAAGCCGCATAATATTCTTCTTGTGGGCAATGATGAAGTTGCCAAAATTGCTGATTTTGGACTTGCTCTGACTTTGGAACAGAGCTGGAATGGAAATCACGGGTTGAGAGGAACGAGAAGGTACATGGCACCAGAATCAGTGCTCCACCACGAGTACGGACAGGAAGTTGATATTTGGGCTGTTGGTTGTACGGTCTATGAGTTGCTTATTGGAACACCACTGTGGGAATCGAATGAAGACGATGCAAAGGCTGATGTGCTAGACCAAATTGCATCCGAGGAACCAAATCTTGAGAATGAGAAACTGTCAAGAGAAGCAATAGATTTTCTCAGAAGTTGTCTAGTCAAGAATCCCTGCTCGGGTGGACTGCCGATATGCTTTTGAAGCATCCGTTTTTGAATTCGTCCAAATTAGCTGGTCAGCCTGCAAAGAAAAGGAAGAAGCAAAGTTACATGTCCCTTTTACGGAGACCGCACCAAAAGACAGCATTCAAGACACAGTCGCACATTCGTGATCTGATTATAGAACATTGATGCACTAATTAATCAGAATGTAGCAGCAGAATCTGAAGAAATTAGAGAAGGAAACTCGTCTAAAGCTGCTAGGTACTGACGACAGATAGACTGATTATGGAAAATTGATTTGTAATATATGTAAAGAACTACGCATGGGCTTGATCCCCTTAAGGATTTGTAGGGTATGATAGGCAGCCTTCACCAAGATGATGACCACGGGCAACCCCTTCTTAGTTAAAAAAAGATACACTGTATCGTATATTCTTATAGCTGATAAACACTCCTTACAACAAAAGAAGAAGGGTGACTTCTTGTATGTGATTTTTGGCTATGGGTAAGCGGCATCAGTTTTGCCTCAGTATGTTGATTGCAGGCTCTATTCTATTTTATTGCAGTCCAAATTTAAACTGCATACTCTGTTGCTGATTCATGAATTTAGGCTTCTTTGGAATTTTAGGATTCTTTAATTGGCTTTGCAAGACGTTTCTTTAATGAATTTTTTTTTGTAAACATGTCCATCTTTGCTCAATGAGCATGGACCTGGATATACTTATTGATTCAACAGTACAAAAGAGGGAGTTCATATTTCAGAACTCCTTACCCTACAGCAGGTGGAACAGGCTCCAACCATGCCATGAAAGTAGGTTAGCATGTAAGATCTCAAAAATATGTTCCAAGAGGGAGGGAGATGTTAACCTATACATTTACTCCCCTGTCTATACAAAAGTGAATTAATGAACATCATAAAGATAAATCTTTTGTAGATGCTTGTCAAGACTGAAAGATCTTTGAGAAATCTTTGTTCTAAAAGATGGGAAGCTGAGCTTATCCATATTGTAAACACCTTTAGCGCTCAAAGGCAGTTGGGAATACGTAGAAAACCAATTTGTATCAATGCATTCCAAACCATGATTAGCAAGCACATCGGCAACCTTGTTTGCTTCCCTATAGCAGTGATGTATGTTGATCTCTTCAAACGACTCGAATAATCTTCTAATATTAAGCACTACAGAAGCAATATTCCAAGGGATCTTGCTAGTATCTCTGATCCAATTGACAAGCATAAGAGAGTCACTTTCAATTTCAAGGAATCTGATTCCCTTGTCTTTGCACCATTGAAGTCCAACTTGTAGGGCCATTGCCTCTGCCAAATTGTTAGACATGTGTCCCAAATTTGATGCATATGCAGTAATCAAATCTCCTTGTGCATTCCTAATAATTCCTCCTCCACCACTAAGTCCAGGATTGCTCTTAGAACGTCCATCAGAATTCAGTTTCACCCAACTAGTCGGAGGAGAAATCCACTTTAATGAGCTATAATCCTGAATCTCCAAATTGCCGTCCTACTTTATGATAAAGCAAGTTTATTGAAGCAGAGACTTAGCTTTGTCATTCCACTAGTTTTCATTTTGTCGATGTTGCTCGGGTCAGATCTTTTACCTTCGAATAAGCTATTGAGGCATCTGTGTACTTAAAATCAGCGCTCCACTTAGTTTGTCTTTATTTTTGTGTAGGCATATTCTCCTCCATGCACAAATACAATTTTTTTGTAACTGAGATATTTTACTTGATTCCATCAAAACTCCAGTAAAGACAACTATCACACTCGCAATTGGGAAAATAAAACATATGTCGTAACGTATAAATACTCAGTTTGAAAGTCTATAAAGTTATTAGACAATAATAGAAGCATCATCTGCTAATCTGTTTCTTAATCTGAATTTCAAGTTCAGGTATTCAACCCGAAACAGAAACCATATCTCGTACTTCCTAAATTAAATTTAACCCGAAGTACCATCTGGCATGTGGGGGCCAGGAGCTATGAACTGCGTTCTTGGAATCGAAGCTTCAAAACACACAGAATGTCAAAAGTGACATCTTATACATTGCAAATCACACACTGCTCCATTTTGCAAGACTCCAGTTCTAACTGACGAAAATGGAAATGCAAGGGCAAATAGAACATATAAATCCTTTGCCTGGGAGAGGAAATCCAGCAGGCGATGAAACGGAGTTAAGTGGTCCAATCAAACCAATTCTATGCCTGCTTCTCTCACTGAATCAATAACTGCTTTGACCTTTCCATGGTATCTCTGTTCTCTCTTAAAGAAAACAGATATGGCAGGAACTCCTTTAGCCTGCAACCGCTCACCCAACAACTTACCTATTTTTGCAGCAGCAGCAACATCTCTAGTATTTTCTTTTGCTTCTACCATGGCAAGCCTTAAGCCTTTCTCTTGTGTGCTTGCAGAAGCAGCCACTGTCGCTGTTGGAGTGTGAACTACTTGAGCATTTACATAATTGTTTGTGAAGTGCATCCTCAGCACATAAGGTTTGAGATACTTCGTCACTCTGTCTGGTCTAACTGCAGGAGGAATCACCATTTCTGCTTGACGAAACAACAATACATCAAAGAAAGTATCATCAATCTCAGATAGAGCTCAACATTCCGGAAGTACTTGTCATCTTTGAGAAATGCAGTTTTGATTCTCACCCTGGAGCTAATTAGTACTACTTGTTTTTCGAAACTGAAAACAAGAAGTACTAACTAGCTCCAGGGTGAGAATCGAAACTGCATTTCTCGAAAGTTGAGTATAAAGCAACCTCGTAACAGATAGTAAAGTTGAGTACAAAGCTACCTTCTATATGATGGCTTCATAGAGCTAAGTGACAAATCAAGCCCAAAAAAAAAAAAAGAGTTAAGCAAGATCTACATGACAGATCATTCAAGACTCAGCTTTTATACTTCACTTTCATTGACCAAAGGGAATTCTTTTAGCCAGACTCCTGTGAGTTTCATTTATAAAACGAACCAAATCCCCAGTAGCGGTACTGAAAATGAACCAACGTCATCAAGGAATTGACGGACAAGCAAGAACCCCCTTAATGTGCATAGGGATTTGATCATTTGAAGACACAATTTTCGGTCAATTTACAAATCTACTATTAGCCAGTACCATTTTCTCCAAAATATTGATGCTCCTCTTAAATACATTTTCTTTTTTCTATAACCTAGGATTATACTGGGCTTGTTGTTGTTGTGTTGTTGTTGTCTGGGCCCACTTGTGCACACCTCGACTAATCCCAGCAAGGTACCTGCTACCTCCCACCATTACATGTATCGGATAACTCTGTCCACCGGGGCTTTGATAGATCAGAAGAAATAACCTAGTGCCCTTCATCCAAAAAAAGAAATAACCTAGTGCTTTTGCCTCTGGTAGAATTTGAACCTAACAACTCATAGTTCTCAAACCGACTTTATTTACCACTAGGCCCACACTCTTGGGTGCAAGCTCCTCTTAAACATCTTCGAAAAATAATGTCTCATTTCAGATCAAGAGAGGTAAAGTCCCATTTATTACCTTTTACAATTATGTGGACAACAACAAAATAGAAGATGGGATTGAGAATAAGGCAAGTGCGGCTAGAAAATGACACAGTTGGAGCATGTAAGCTTGCCCGGCAAGGTACAGACAGCTTGCCCGGCAAGGTACAGACTGGGAGGGGCAAATCTAGGATTTCACGAATACGGGTGCACTATTACGAGGAGGTGGACTCATTACACTATTGAAATTATAGGGTCAAAACTCTTTTTTTTAAAACAAATGGTATTTTTTTACATATATATCTAAATTCCATGTCAAAATTGTGGACCAGTTGAACCTATTGACTATATAGTATATACTACATCCCCCACTGCTACTAGTTTTAGTATAGGCACTTAGTTTAATTATACAAGATTTTACGATGACAAAAGAATAGGAATTTCAATGTGTCAAACTTTGAGTTTTTGAAGGAATAAACCAAACAAACAAAGAGAAAATAAAAAGTACTTAATTAAAATGCAAGAAGGGACACCAGACATAGCCATCCCTATGGATGGGCCCAATTCTAGAAAAAGAAACGAAAAAGCCATGATAACCGTGGGATTTGAACCCCAACCTCACATATAGAGGTACGCCCAATAACCATTGCCACCAAATGAATCTTTGAGCTAGGGTGTATACATAACTATTTAAGTACTTTTGTAAAGATATAACATTACTATACATGGATCCGCCACTAATCACAATTGGCAAACAGGATCAGGTAGAAAAGGACAGTTAGTGGAGGACTTGAGGTGCAAGGCTATTGGAGGAAATTTGGGATGGATGAAGGGTCAAGCAGGGCAATTGTGCTAATTGATTGCATAACAGGGAAAGTTGTTACTCTTTTTGACTGTTCTTTTTGTTTGTCTACATATCCTATGAGGAAATAACCAAAAACAGTTTTGACAATCTAGCTCGTCAGGGATGGGATTCCTTAGATTAAGACCGGTAATGTCATATGCTATGACTGGAAAAAGAAATTACCGACAGAAAACTGATTATCATTATTTTTGTTTCTTGATTGTTACAAAACTCATCATCTTTATGACCTTAAGGAATCTTTTAAAGGGGGTTAAAACCTCATTTCTTATAATAGAAATAAGATTGTAAATCTAACAGGATTGCCTGAAAGATACTACAATTGATGAAAAACCGGATCTGGTCTTTCACTACTAATTCTTTTCATTTTCGGTTCGGGATGATGAGCCCAACCCTGTTGGACGTAGCTCTCTTAACCAATTTTGAACTTGATTGGATAGACCAAAAACTAGAAACATGTTCTTTGAAGGAAAGAGGAGATCCTTGCATCCTTTGAGACACACCAGTCTCTATCTTTACTTGGACAGCATTATTAACTTCATTAACTCCCTACTAACTATTGCAATTTCGCTTACCAGCATTCTCTGGGTGTTAACTATTATAACTAATGAACCTTACTTTTCTTTCATAAAAAAAAAAAAAAAAAAAAATTGGCACCTTATTCTTCCTAAAAGTATCTTATATCTGAGAATGCCAAGTTTGGACAATTAACTTTGGGATCTCATTTTTGCTCATAAAAGGTGGGTTTAAGGCTATGAAAACCAATTGCTGCGAATTATCAATACAGTTGTTCCCCTTTGTTTTGTCAATTCTAAGTTTATTTGTTAAGATTAATAGTATGGTACCAGTTAGCTACTCCACTTTTGCACTTTCATCATCTGCAACATTATGCTTGTGCAACAGTAATTTCTCTCTCAGCCCAAAATAATACTGTATTGTCTTAGAAAGTACTGTAACCAGTATCCAAGGAAACCTAAAAAAAAAAAAAAATGAAGGGGAGAGGGAGGAACATGCTCAACTTTTCTCCACTCGATTCCTTAAGAATTCAGATTTTTGAACGCCTAGATGAGAACGGCTATATACATTAAAAGAAAGGCATATTTGATATACCAATTCCTCTAGCACTGGGAAAAACGGAGTCAAGAACTAGCTTGGAGTTTCACCATGTTGTGAAATCCCGAGCTATTTCTTAAGTCAATTTTCCAGTGCTAGAGGAATTGGTTTATCAAATATGCCTTTCTTTAAGGTATGCAGTGGTTCCTATATAGGTGCTGAGAAATCTCACTTCTTAATTCAAAATCCTAACCAGAGGATTTTTATTTCTTAAGATTAACTGATTAAAACTAGCCAATTATTTTAACATACAAGTTATTCGCTTAAATTTATAATTCTGTACATTGTATAATTAAAAACAAACCAAATTTTGGCTATTTATCCAACAAATTTCAAACCAAAATGTTGTGTTTCCCAGGAGCCCAATACCAAATGCAGCAAAAACAGTTTTAATTCTTCCAAATAAAAAAAACTAAGTTTCAACATTTATGTATCTGATTGCCCAAAAGAGAAACCAGAAATCAAGCAAAAAAAAAAAAAAAAATCCAGCCAACTATGGTGCACGCACACGCAAAGGAACTGGGTTGAACATAAGAGAGAAAATCTGGAAACTTTGAAGAGGTAAAGAGAGAAAATGTGTACCTTAATAAACAGAGAATTAGAATCGCCGATGCCGGTTGCTAGTTGCTCCTCGTCGCTTACTCACACTTGGAAATGAAGGGATGGGCTTGGGTTAATGGGTTCAGGTTTTGGGCCTCTATATATATAGAGAAAAAATTTCATCAAATAGCGCAGCTTGGAGCGTAATTACAAGACGTAGCTACAATTTGCGTATTTACGAAATGTAGCTACACTTGTTTTGGTGGAAGAGCTGTATCAAGCGGGTATCAGCTACATGTCGGCGAAAAAGTTGAATCGGTGGCAAGTATCAATCAGATGATCGTACAAAGACATACTAAATAGCGCGAAAGAGATGTATCAGCGCACACAATTACGTGTGTGTATTGTGTATTTGTTACAAAATTCATAATGTAACTACGTTTTGTAGTTTGTTGAAACAATAGTTATGTATCGTAAGTCTAAAATATATTTTGGGTTTATGTAATGAAAATTTCATGACCTGAAACTGAAAAGCGAACCATTTTAAGAAGAATAAAATCGAGACCGAACCAAAGAACCGAATTAATTGGGTTAGTTTTGTTTTTTCGATCCTTCGGTGTTTAAACCCACCCCTAGTCATAGGATTCATGCAAAGTTTAAGTGTACATTTGGAAATTTCGAACAGGTACAAGCGAATTTTCAATTCATATGCATTCGTTTAACTAAGCCATACTATGAAGGTTTGAGAGAGAGTGGTCGAGATGAGGATGAGAAAGGGTGTGTTTATATCCGAGAATCAATTTGGATTCATGTCGGGGCGATTGACTACAAAAGTCATTCATCTTGTAAGGAGATTGTTGGAGTAGTACAGGGACAAAAAGAGAGACTTACACATGGGGTTCATTGATCTGGAAAAGGCGTGCGATAAAGTCCCTAGGGAGGTACTTTGGAGGTGTTTTGAGTTTAAAGGCGTATTTATAGCTTACATTAGGGCAATTAAGGACATGTATGATGGAGCTAGGACCCCGGTTAGAACAGTGGGTGCGACTGAGAATACTCTCCGATCATGATAGGGTTGCACCAGGGATCAGCCTTTAGCCCATTCTTATTTGCACTGGTGATGGACGAATTGACACGACATATTCAGGGAGAGGTGCCATGGTATATGTTATTCACTTATGACATAGTTCTAATTAACAACACATGTGATGGAGTCAACGATAGGCTTGAAGTTTGGCGACAGACCCTAGAGTCGAAAGGTTTCAGGTTAAGCAGGACTAAGATAGAGTAACTTGAGTGCAAGTTCGGTGGTGTGACGCAGGGGGTGGAGGTGGAAGTGAAGATCGATGCACAAGTCCTAGCCAAGAAAAGTAGTTTCAAGTATCTTGGGTCCATAATTTAAGGAGATGGGGAGATTGATGAGGATGTCGCGCATCGTATTGGGGCGGGGTGGGTGAAATGTAGGCTAAAGAGGTGTGAAAGGTTGGCTATGGCAAGAGTTAGGAGAGATAGAGATAGCCCGAAGAAGAACTGAGGGGATGTGATTAGACATGATATGACACGGCGCAACTTTAGCTTTCTTAGGACATGTCCCAGATAGGAAGGTACGGAGGTCGAGTATTAGGGTAGAAGGTTAGTAGGTAGTCGAGTGTTCTCCTTATTAGTAGCGTTGAGTTATTAATCGCGTAGTTTACTTTCTTCGATGTGTATTACTATTTACCATTTGTTTTTTATCTTAATATTTTGTTGTCGTATTTTTTTTTATATCTTGTCTCAAATTCTTTCTTTCCTTTTGAGTCGAGGGTCTATCAGAAACAGTCTCTCTACCCCCACCAAGATAGGAGTAAGTTCTGCATACATCCTACCCTCCCCGAACCCCACTTGTGGACTGCACTGGGTATGTTGTTGTTATGCATTCCTTTAAAATATCAAAAGAAATTCACATGCATTTATTTGATGTACATCTGACTTGACTAGGTAACTTTTTTATTTCTTTTTGTAAGTACCAGAGAAGTATGCCCATTTGTGGTAATAATGACTATTGTACTTTAGAAGTTCTTATAATATTCTCTTCTCCAGTTCCCTCTCATCCTGAGGTAGATATTGGAGAGGTTTTGGGTTTGGGAGGAAAAAGGTCCAATAATGCAATCTTTTATAAGAAGAGGAAGAAGCTCTTTACTGAGCAAAGACAGAAAGGTAATAGACTTTAATGGACACTATCCATTGTTTCATCAAGTTAATGAGCAGCATCATAAAAGTTAGTTTCTACTTTTTCATAATCTATCTGCAGGTTAACTTGGAAAAGTTTGGACATTCGGATGATTCCCGGAGAAAACGATGATGGATATTAAGTTTGCCAAAACAACTAATATTTGAAAAGCGAGACGTAGAACACCATAAAACAGTGACTGGCACTTCAAAGAAAACTGCTTGCTTATCAACAAAGCTACTAAACTCAACTGCCTGGTAAACTTAAAGAGGACCCTTGAGTACCCACACACTGGTTATGGATACAGTATTAGCAGAGTCAATCCCAAAATGAAATCAAATCATTACGAAGGATATCTTATTCTTTTTGCAGGGAGAAGGGTAGAAGACATGAGAATTTGGAGAGGCATTTTACAGTCTCACAACACAATGGCAGCATGTTCACGATCCTAGTACAAATCTAATATTCTTGTTAACATACATCCAACAAGAAAAGATAGATAGCTTTGCCCTTATTTGAAGATCCATCTCACTGAATTAGAACTTTGTAATGTCGCAGTTGATCTGATTCTGAGAAAATGCCCCCAACAAGCTAAGTGTGTGCAGTTGTGATCACTGCTTCTTCTCTTCTGCCTTCTTTGGCTGAAATTTTGAAAATAAATAAAGTCAGAGCTGAACCATATAAATCATTAGAAATAACAAATTTTCAAATAGACAAACTTCTTGTTGGTACAATTAGCTAGCAAAAAGATTCAATATTTTCCTTGATTTTCAGAACCTTTCTCTCTCCCTCTCGAATAGGTAAGAGTCTACATGGAACAAGGTCTTTACAACCACAAATAATTTCTAAATTTTGGGGAGCAGAACACTACATATGCTAGACATAATTTTCTTAGAAAGCTTGATCATTTTCTAAAAACGGAAAAGGATAGAGAGAGATTATGATTCATATCTCTGAAAAAAGAAATACATGTAATTTTAAATGTTTAAAATCTCTTTCATATTCAGAACGAAGCACAGTTTTAGGACAAGCAGAACACAGGGGAGAAACAGGAAGTAAAGAGGAGGGAACGAGAGGGAAAAGACGAAGAAACCACAAAGTATCCCATAACAACAGTGAAACTTGGTGTACCAATGGTCCAGAGGACAACACAACCAAAAATTCAGAAATACAGACAAACAGGCACATTAGGCTAGTGTTTAAGGCATGTTCAAGACCTAGACCTATTGATTGACTGTGTGAGCTTGAATTAGGCATCTGTGCTTCATAGGTTTTAACATCTGAAAGCGTAGATCTCTTCCTAAATAACACTTCGTATTGCTTTTCCTCAGGATTTTCGTCCTTTCCTCGGGTAACCTAGACGTTTCTTTCTCTTTTTTTTGAAAAAGACCCTGGGTAGCTAGCCTAATCAACCACTTTATGGACAAATAGAGATTTATTCTTTAGACTCAGTCAAGCTCTTTAAGAACTTCTTAAGTACAAGTGCCTAGTAATTCATAAAGCTTGGAACCCCCGTCCTCACCTCACCATTCATATCCTCTCAAGATGTCTTCCATTATTTGACACTTTGCATTCAGCATTTAGCTGTTCTGATTGGGTTAAATTGATCTTGAAGCATCTCAACAAGAGTAACTCTTTCGATGGCAACAAAATCGGTACAACTACCAAGAAGCAAATTCTTGCTGTTATCAAATGATTAGGTTAAAAACAGAAAGCTCCTCAAAGTCTCTTATCCATTTATTTTAACATAATTTTTCCAAGGGTTTGGTTTCAATCCACAAAGCTCCTTAAAATCACTACATTCATTACCTGTAAAATGTAGCAAGTCAGACGTAAAACCCCTTTTATTGCAGCACTTATAGTCCCAACTTTGGACATCGACTAGATTCCACTGATCTTTTTGGACAGGTAATGACTTGGGAAATATATGCCCTACCTATGGCCCACCACCATTACTAGGGCAAAAATATAAACATATGCCTGACCTCAGCTGCCTAACAAAGATGAATACCTTGGTTGCATCTCCTTAGGACCCCTTAATAATGATAGTTGATCACTTCCCACATGATAAACATACTTTCAGCTCTCTAAGAACTGCTTTCTCACACATCATTTAGAATAAAAAATAAACACGCACATACACAAACACAGAGATGGACATAGAGTCACACACATTGGCATAGATTATAGCTGGGAAATAAAATGTTACGTCAAAGCAAGCTTTTTTTGGATAAGTAGGTCAAAGCAAGCTTTTAATATTTTAGAGAACTGGAAGGATTATAAAGATATCAACCTGTTAATCTTGGTCTAGTATTTATTATGCCACTGATATTTAGGTTGTTCTTTGAGTCGAGGGTCTATCGGAAATAGCCTCTCTACCTCCCCGGTAGGAGTAAGGTCTGCGTACACTCTACCCTCCTCAGACCCCACTTTATGGGATTAACCTGGGCATTTTGTTGTTGTTGTACTGATATTAAGGTTGTGTCCTATACAAATAATCAATTAGGTAAACAAATTTCGACTAACTAGTACAGTAGGACATCTTTATTCTGCTCAAGTTTGTACAAAAACAGAAGCACTTTTTAGTTTTAATAGCTCTCTGGTCTGGTTAATTCTCATGGGGTAGTAACAAATGCTAACGAACTAAGAATGGTTCTATTAAGCATCAGAAAACAGAAGTTCCAAAACTTGAAAGATACCCCAGCAGATAAGAACAAATAAGTGGATTCAAAAACAATCTCAATCAGGGGTCAATTATAGAAAATTGGAATTTCCATAGAGCTCTCAGAATTAAGCACATTTTTTGCCACGACATAGTAACACAATCATGAATGCAAGTATGCAACACCTCTAATACTACAAAAAGTTTCACTTTTTCATCCTTCTTTGACAAGCCATTAGAGGATCTTATATATAAGGTATGCGTATACTCTACCCTCCCCAGACCCCACTTTGTGGGATTTCACTGGGTATGTTGTATATATAAGGTCTCACATCCTTCAAAAATCATATATGAAACAAAACAACAAATTGTCTAAAAACCATAAAAAGATCAGATTTTTTTACACACAAATTAAAAATAAACATAAGCAGAGGTCTAAAAGCAATGCATGCAATCTGTTCAACGAATTGCCTCGACCACAATCATGAATACAGCTACAAAAATTCACTTTTTCATCCTTTTTGACAAGCCACTAGAGAATCTTACATATAAACTCACATCCTTCAAAAATCATATATAAAACAAAACAACAATTTCTCTAAAAATCCATAAAAAGATCAGATTTTTTACGCACAAAAATAAACATAAGCAGAGGTCTTTGCAATGCACTCAATCTGTTCGACGATTTGCCTCAAATCACATAGCACTAATAGAAAAGGGAAAAGCTAGCACCTTTATACCAAGAAATGGTTGTTGGAGCTCTTCATCAGGAACAATAACAGGCCACTTCTCACCAGCTTCACGGAACATTTGTTCAGTCTCAAGATACTGACCCTTTTCAAGAATCATCTTACGAATGTCCTGTGCAGGTGTAGAAGTGGCATCATAGGTTTGTTCGACTCCGTTTACGAAGGTGACAGTGATTTGAGGTGGTTGGTCATCGGTGCGGCGCTTGACCTGTACTTGACAACTTGGGTTCGATTCTTTGGCTTTAGGGGCATTACACTGAGCCAAAAACTCCATACATGAAGCTGTTCGTGGGTCTAGAGCATTGAACTGGATCTTCACCTTTGACAAGAACTTCAACATCTTCTCTTTTGCTTCTTAGAAAATTAGATGAAAATCTCAATCTCAACCTGTCGAGATTAATTAAATCCTTCAACGATGACAATAAAAACTGTAATAGCTTACTCTACCAAACCAATAAACAGATGATATGTACTTGTACATAGAACTTTATCACTTAACCATGATGATTAATGCATATTTTCATCTCATTAAATCATTTAACTATAATAAGTTGAACTGAATTGATATGAACACTGCTAAAATGTTAAATCTAAGCTAGCTTCAAGCTCAGAGTTCATCAATGGAGGTTAACAGTTAAGAGAGAGAGACGAGAGCAACATGAGATATTTTGTGAAGTGAAAAATGATTCTCTCTATTGATCCAGCTGTACACAACTGTGCATATATAGATACAATTGCATTGATCTCTAACCCACCTAACTAACTTATTTGATGACTGTACATTTAACTACTAAGCTAACTATTCATAGAAACTTAAACTAACTAATCTTGCCATGTGGCACACTTAGCAGTTAATAAACACCCGATGCAAATAAAAATTACCAACAATAAAATAATCAAAAGATGCAACTTTTAAGCCAACCTAAAATCAAGCATAACTGAAAAAATACTGAATGCAGATATATACTTGCCTAACTTCAAATAACTATGTATCTTTCAAAAAGAATGAACAATATAGTTAAAGCTGGATATAATACAGTGAGCAACAAAGAGAATGTGATATAAAAATAAGTTTCTAGTAGAAGTTGAGATTAGTTAAGGTTGTGTTTGTTATGAAAGAAAATGTTTTGTACGAAAAAAGTTTTCCGGAAAATAAGTGGTTTCTTACTTATTTTCTGAGATCGGCCAGTAAACAAAAAACATTGTCCAAAAAGTGTTTGAATATAATCTAGGACTCTAATCTAGGCAAACACTATTAGGGTGGGGTGGGGTGGGGATATGTGAGTGTTGAGGATGGGAGCTATGTGGGGTAGGAGTAGGAGTGGGGTGTGTTGGAGGGTAGGGAGGAGGCAATTTGTATGGAATGTCACTAATGAAATTTGTTTTTCTTACTTTCATAAAAGAGATAATGGTCAAAAACACACCTGAACTATCACATCCTTTTTCCTACATGAACTATCACCGTCTATTCTTTTTTCCTGGCTGAACTATCATCATCTATGTATTAAAATACACCTAGTTGAGTATATGGTGATAGTTCAGGTAGGAAAAGAGAACAGTTGATAGTTGGCCTACTCAGCTTCGAGGTGTGTTTTCATACATAGATGGTGATAGTTCGGGTAGGAAAAGGGAAGAATTTATAGTTGGGGTGTGAAACTCGCGAAAAAAGTGATAATTCAGGTATGTTTTTGACCATTAACTCTTAAAGAAATCATTTTTAAGGAGTTTGTTTTCCAAAAATTCCGATCAACCAAATATGAGAAAATTGGAACATATTTTTTAACACACCCTAAATCTTTCAACGTGGATGACAAAATAACCAAAAGATACAACTTTCATTGCCAAACAAAAAAAAAAAAAGACAAATCTAAAATCTAGCATAAATCAGAAATACTAAATGCAGATGTACACTTTTTAACTTCAAATAATTATATATTTCTCAAGAAGAATGAAACATACCATTTAAAGTTGGAATGTGAGTATTAAGATAAGTTTCCAGAAAATTATAAGTAAAGTTGGACACAACACAGAGATAAGAAGTTTAACAATCTAGGTTACGTTTAGGAACAAATATAAAGCAATTACAAACAAGATAACAAGTATTCTCTTTTATTAGTAAAAATATTTTCCATAATAAAAAATATATATATATATTAAGGAGGTTCGTATGTAAAATTGATGAAAAGAATAAAAATATGGAGCTTCATACCAACGATTAAGTTCTTCTCCTCGATGGCTTTTTTTCTGTATTGGAAATGAAAATAATTTTACGGTTCGGAGATTTGCACAAATAGCATCATTTGAGCCACTCTGTAAACTTTGTCCCATTTTTAAAGATGTTTGTGCAGAAATGGCCTCAGCAAACACATTTTTGAAGAATAAAAAAGGGTAAAGGTTTAAATTTGGTCCTGGACTTTGCGAAATGGTTTAAATTTATCCTTTGTTAATAATTGGTATCAAATGTATACCATATGTTGCTATCAGAGGGTCTTAATATGCTTTTACTCCTGTTGTTCACTTTTACTTATTTACTATAAAAATAAAAAATAAATTTACTTTTATTTATCACTTTTAGCATATCAAGTGAAAAATATTTTTTTTTATGTTTTACTTTTAGCATTAATTATTTATTGGCAAAATCATTTCCTGAGACCTAAGACAAAATATCAATTAACTTGGGTATTGTGCTCAAAAACTCGTATCAATTATCGTTTCTTAAAGGATGTGTAAAGTCTCAGGACAAGTAAAAGTGAACGGAATGAGTATTCACTAATAACGAAAGCTTTCCAACACAAAGAGCTTTTTGCGAGGGAAAACGGTTAAATTAGTTCTTATGATTTAAATTTTCTCATCTTTGCTAATTTGTACAGATTTCATTTTTCTTAGTCACCACCATAAGAACTGATTGTCTCCGCTCTCTAATACGCCACCACTTCACCCGACGACATACATTGAAAAAACACACAAAAGATACCACGTCCAAACGATCTCTCTCACACCTTTACTTTTATTGCTTCCCCTTGTCACCATTTTACCTTTGTCGTAAGTCCACCACGGCCCTCAACCATTATAATCTCTCCTTAACTGCTATAATATTTATGCAAATCATTAAAAAGAGCACCGACATCGTTATCGATGATTTGAGAAGGATAAGTTACAGAGCACAACAAAGGCGAAAGAGCTTGACATACTAGTCCAACTTGTGTACATTACGTCAAATGGTACAACAACAAAAGAAGTCAAGCTAAGACAAAATTGACAACAAACCATAAGGGCAATATTCATTAATGCAGTTGAAAGGCCATAGTACAAATTTTGTTGAGAAATTGAATAGTCGTCCACCAAAATAATAGCCATCAAATGTATATTTTTGTATATAAATGTATAAGATACAAAAAATATACATTTTTGATACATAATAGTGTATATTTTGCTATCCAATCTAATCACTTTTCGCATGCCGGCCAAATGTGTAACTTGCCCAATTTTATTTCTTCAATATTTTCTTTTGAAATATGGATCGCTAAATTAAGTTCTCGAAAAGTAGTACTTGTGTAGAACCAGAATATTCACTGAACTCTTGTATTTGTTATACTTGATAATGATTATATTATGCCTGAACCTTTTTATTTGCACATTTGGCCTAATTGCTCTTTCGGTTTGCTTCACTATATGTTTTCTGTTTGAATCATCTATCGGTAGATAATCCTATAGTGAATAAGTTAACATAGGGGACAAAAACATTTTATAGTGGTAGTGATCAGTTATTAAAAAGTAAGGATATTGGTCGTGCTGGTTATAATCGCCTCAATGCTATAGCTTTACAGGTATAAATAGCTTGTCATTTTCTTTCTTTTTAGTTATTCCAAATAATTTTGGCCTCAAAGTAATTAGTCTGTTTCCGGGCGATAATTAGATATTAGCAAAAAAGAACTTTTATGTGAGTCTAATACCTTGCTTCACTTGATTTACTTTTTGCATTTACCTTATCCTTCTTTTCTATAGTGCAAATTCTTCGTTTTCCAAAACCAGTAATTGCAATGACTACAATTAGAGTCTGTAAAGAACTACAAACAATTGTGTTTGTATCCTAATCTAATTGGAAGGCTACATACGGTGAAAGAAAACATGGAGAAATTACATCCACTTTTGGAAACAATAGTGTTCTTCATCTCACGCAAGAAAAATTGGTGTATTTTGTTTACATGGATATTATTGGATAGTGCCATTATTAAAGCAAGTTCGTGATGGGCAAATAATATGTACCTCAGTTGTCACACACGAAAGCTCCTTTGTAAATGCTCTGGCAGGTAAACAAAGATGTCGTGTGCCATTTCACTTGGCAAAACTATATCATGCCAAATTTTATTTTTGGAAAATAATTATTTCAAAGCCGTAGTTCGGAGGAGTGCATGCTAACAAATAATATTTTCATAATAAATCAAGCCAGGTCATATAAATTTATTGTTCTTTAATTTTTGTCGCTGCTACTTATTTAATGAAAATATCCAAACTTATTTCGCTCGTCATAATTTCTGTAATATTTTTATCTTCGAAAACTAAACTTTTGCCTCGCTCGGCATAAGTTCATAGGAATTAAGTTATACGGCATAAGTTTTGTAATATTTTTCAGATTATGTTGAGTGTTGAAAGTTTTGCCTCATCCGACATAATTTGTGTGGATGTTATGATACATATGCCAAAGTTAAACATAAAATATGCCGAGCGAAATCTAAATTATGCCACCCCAAAAATGTTGAAGGGTAAAAACGAAAGATCACAAATTTGAGGGACAAAAATTAAAGACCACCCCGAAATAGGGACATTTGTGCAAATGACCCTTTAATTAATGGTTCTGTTTTATTGGGGTAGTCCGTGATTTGGGCTTCAAATGATGAAGCCACTTTGTTACGGTCCGGTGTCACGTGTCAAATGATGTGGCATGCCAAGTAAAGGAATGAGCCAACAGGATCACGCCACATGTCAAAATGACATAGCATTCCTAGTCAAAGCAAATGTCAATGTTAATGTGTCACATGTATAAACGACATGTTTCGACCAATCAAATATCGTCATGTCACTTGAGTCTAATTGGCCGAAAAAAGTTTGTCCTCATCACAACTCTTTCAATCCTACAATTATAAATAGGGGGCTTCATAATTCAAAAAAGACACCAAAATTAAAACAAAAACCTAGAGGAATTCGTGGTCAAACGCTAAAAATATCTCTGCAAGCTGCAGCATTCAAGCATTCCTTTACAAGTTTCAAATACTTGGTAGAAGAATCTTGCATTTTTTGTATTGATTAGTGAATGTTAGTGAATGTAAATACTTGAGGTACATAATTCATTGATTAGATAGTGCATTTATTTAGGTTTGAAATATTAAAAAGCTACACCATTATTCATTGTTGACATCATTGAAAAAACTAATTATAACACCTCTACAAAATTTTCAAATCTATACGGAACTACATTAAATGAGAGAATATTGTAATAGAATTTTATTTGCTAAATACGATAAATTCACGGTTAAAGACAAAAACCTAGCAATATAATATTGTTTGGCGTTACATATTTTTGCCCCATTTTTCAACTTCATTGTTATTTGTTGTTCGCACTATCTACAAAATATTGATATTCCTTCAAACTAGACCTAGTGTCTGGTGGAAATCCCGAGGTAAGTGAGGATTTTTCCCATTAATTATTGACAATTTCATTCTGTAGGATTTACTCGGTATATCTAAGGCTACTTATATTTGATTTTCTCTTTCTTGATGGTGTGTGAATGCTTCAATTTTTTCTTTTTAAATATTTTGAAATTTGTGAATGCTTAGAAAACGTGAACAAATTAAAATTTGAGTCAACCATATCTAGTGTAGATCAAGTCTCCTTTGATTCTCATGATTTTTTGTTTTTTAATCTACGCGAGATATGAAAAATATTGTCAGTCATTTCTAATAGTTTGAAGAATATTTGTTGGTGGAAAACCATACATGACTCATGTCTTAGGCTATATGTTTTTCTACCAATAGATATTCTTCAAACTATCAGAAATGACTAGCGGCATTTTTCATATCTCGCGTAGATTAAAAAATAAAATTTAAAGAGAATCAAAGGCAAATTTGAATCACAATAGACATGATTGACTCAAATTTAATTTGTTCATGTTCTTTAAGCATTCAAACATTTCAAGATCATCAAAAAGAGAAAATCGAAGCATTCACACATCAACAAAAAAGAGAAAATCAAATAAAGTAGTCTTAGATATATTGAGTAAAATTCTGCAAAATGAAATTGTCAAGAATTAATGAAAAAAATCTCTCACTTACCTCGGCATTTCCACCAAAAACTAGGTTGAGCTTGAAGGAATATAAGTATTTTGTAGATAGTACCAACAACAAATAACAATGAAGTTGAAAAAGGAGGCAAAGATATGTAACGCAAACAGTATTATATTGCTATATTTTTTGTCTTTAACCGTGAATTTATTGTATTTAGCAAATGAAATCCTATTATGATAATTTCTCATTTAATGTGGTTCCCTCTAGATTTGAAAACTTTGTAGAGGTTTTATAATTAGTTCTTTCATTGATGTCAACAATGAAAAATTGTGTAGCTTTTCAATATCTCAAAATTAAATAAATACACTACCTAATCATTGAATTATGTACTTCAAGAATTTACATTCACTAACATTAACTCACCTATCCGTATACAAAAAATTAAGATTCTTGTATGTGGATGTCGTATTTGGTGTGAAACTGTGTCTAATACTCTCTCACTTCTTAGATGCTAAGGCTTAGTGTGAGTCTCCTCCTAGGGTATAGAGGTCATTCTGTTTACTAACCTTTACCAGTGTGTTCCCTATTTTCTTATTCTTAACGATAGATTCTTGTTTAGAATTCAAGTTAACGTTCATTATTTTCACAAGTTTGCTAATCGATATGAGATTTTTCTTTAAATCAAGTACAACAAAGACATCCCTTAAGTGCAATTTCCCATCAATGTTTTTGTCCCCTCATGTGTAATCTTGAGTTTATCACCATTTCTTACCATTACCAAATCATGTCCTTTAAAGGGTGAAGGATTGGTAAGTATACCTGCGAATCCTACCACGTGATGGCTAGTCCCCGAATAAATGTGAAGTTTGTTGTCAGGTTGGTTACTCGGAGAAACTACATCTAAAGCTTGGGGTGCTTCTTGTTATGCCTGATACGAATAATCACATCTATAAATACATGAGAGGGTAATATGGTTGTTTCTTCCACATATCTGACAAGGGTTAGAATGGTGTTGCTCTTTTTGTTGATTTGCGCGTGAACCACCGAAATATTATCTTGATTCAATGAGTTTGGAGGTCTAGCACCTCTTCCTTTTGAATGTCCTCTTCCTTTAGAGAATTCTCACTCCCTCTTTAGGATCTTTGAGCAACAAATTTTATTGTGGCGTCCAATTTGTTCATCATCCTTTCTCATCTGAAAGCCTCTGTGAGGGGTAATAAATTGATTAAAAGTAGGATAAAGTGGTTTAACATTACTATTCTAAGAATCTTGCACTTGCTCCCGACTCCTCTAGCAAAGTCTATAACTTTGTTGTCTTCATCTAAGGACTTGTGTATAGTGTGAGGCAATCACAAATTTCTTTGAACTCCTTTAAGCATTCATCCACAATTTTCGAGGCTAATTTAATATATACTTTGAAGTTTGTGTTTCAATTGAAACTTGTTTTCTTTGTTTGCAGGTAGTTGTCTTCAAGGCATTGCCACTCTTGTTTGGCTAGGATCCAATGATGAAGTACATTAATTCCTTTGTCATTGTTCTAGAGAATCTAATTCTGACAAGGACATAATTTCCTTCCACCCTATGAATTTTGGATCAGGGTGTTCTTCCACTTTCTCATTTTCATGAGTGATTGATATTGGTTCAGAATCAATAAATTGATTGATTTTTAAAGTTTGCATTAACGGCAGAACTTGTGTCCTCCATACAAGATAGTTGAAGGCGTTGAGTTTCATAGCGAAGTTGTCTTCAAGGCATTGCCACACTTGTTTGGCTATGGAGGATCCAATGATCAAGAACATTAATTCCTTTGTCATTGTTCTAGAGAATCAACTTCTAACAAGGACATAATTTCCTTCCACTCTATGAATTTTGGATCAGGGTGTTCTTCCACTTTCTCATTTTCATGAGTGATTGATATTGGTTCAGAATCAATAAATTGATTGATTTTTAAAGTTTGCATTAACGGCAGAACTTGTATCCTCCATACAAGATAGTTGAAGGCGTTGAGTTTGATGGGGAAAATTGTTATCAATTGGTGGAGAGAAGAGGGAGAAAATGAGAGACTCGAGAAAAAGGCCACTGGAGCTTGAAAACAAAATTGTCGGATACCATAAAGATATCAATAAACGGTTTTAAATAAATTCAAGACCTAATGCTCGATACCATAAAGATATCAGTGTTTGGTAGAAGGATAAACGTTTTATCATGGACAAAAAACGGGATATCCCAAACTTATACTTCTTTCCAAGACCTAAGAGTTAAAGTCTCACTTCATACTTGTCATGTACAACAAAATAGTGTACTTTTACACACACACACAACAATAGAAACCTATACAAACACATAACTATTATTAATGATAACTCTTTGTTTTTGCTCTCATCTGAAACTATTCAACATTTATTATCTTCTACGCCATTTATACCTCTAACAAAACATGTTACCTTCCTCAGTTCATTCCAACCCCAAGTCTGTTACTTCCCATCCCATTGATCAATCTGGTAGATATTCTGCAAACAAATATAATCCAAGTGAAGATAATAAACCATTTCATTGGTTCCCCTTAGAACATTGGAGACTCTAAAATTGCGAAATCACTAGAATCGGAATGATAGGTTGTAAAACTAGAATGTTCCTAATAGCTACTTTGAGCTGTGTATTTTTAATTTATTTTTTTGTTCTTCTTTGGTTGTAGGTTGTTTTGAGTTGTGCTAGATTTGAGATCTTCTCTTTTCTTGATGGTAAGATATTGTGCTTAGTTTGAAGATGCTTTTGGTGGGATAGATTTTGAACAATGTTTCCTGCATTTTGTAGCTAGAACAACTTAACACGACAGGATCCCTAAAAAGGAAGTAATGTCAATCCGGTTAAATATTCAGAACATATTAATGTTTCATAATATAGAGGAACAAACTTTGTAAGGAATTCAGAAGATTCGGTAATATTAACTAACTTTATGTCTCAACTATAGTCAACGTAAATTCAGATTAAAACGAGAAACTGATTTTTAATTACATAATGGAGATGCCTTTCTACTTAAAGCAATAGAACGTTCTATAATGTCCGAGGTTAGGGAAAAGTTTAGCATACTTAAACAATCAAACCATTTAAAGTGTTGGCAGTGCATATGGTTGTCCTAAAGCTTTGAAAAATAAAAAATAAAAAGAGAACTATCAGTAGCATCAATTTGCAGCTACCAAAATATTCAAAAATCTGCAGTTACCTTTCCAGTAAAGAATATAACACTTTCACTAGTCAACAGTCAAGTTATTTTTTCTATAATAAATGAAAATCCCTTGCCTTTTTGTTACACTATGTCATATTGCTATTAGACTTCACTTGCACTTGCTTTGTTTTCTGCACAAATTTTAAGAACAACGTATCCAAAATTCACTTTGAAGAACAACTTCAGTTGATTTAAAAGTATCAGAATATAGATTCTAGACCGCCATTCTTAGTTCTATTTAATGATATCATGGAGAAGTTTTTTTTTCCCCCCTTACTTCTTAAGAGGGTTCCAAGTTTTTAGCAGGAAAATGAAACCAGAGTTTATCTTTCATAATTTTTAAATCAGCACTCCAAGGAAAGTAAAACATGTGGATCTGTGTTGCTCTTTTTCTAGATTGGATTAATACACGAAGTAAGACATGAATACGGCAAAAAAAAATGTCCATAGAATTAAGCCTACGTTCAGGAGGACTAAATAAGCCAGGCAACTATTGGTCCTTCATTTATTTGCTAAAACTATCGCTTATTCTAACTAATCCAATGTCAATCAAGGCTCATTATATCTCCTCTCAGCCATGCACTTCAACAACAACAAACCCAGTGTACGCAGACCATACCCCTACCTTGGGAGGTAGAGAGGATGCTTCCAAAAGACCCTCGGCTCAAGAGAAAGCATGACCAAAAAGGGCCATACACTTCCATAACACAATATTAATTTAATATTTTCTGATGCCACTGCTCACAGTAACCTTGTCCTACAGCAGAGGAGTGCATCTCTGGTACAAGGACTCCATACTTGAGCTCCCTCTTAAGGGCCAAGGACTCTTTTTAGTTTCTTTTGGACACACCTGACACCTCACACACACAGAGTAGTTCAGAAAGATCATGATATATTTGTTTTCTAGATCTCATTTCACTGTTTCTGAATCTTAAGAACTATTACTTAATCTTTCTCTTAAATCTCTGTTATAGAAAATTGCATGTGTATCCAATCGCAAAAAGAATAGAGGGAAATTGAACCAATTAAACTAGGCACAAAGCACCTAGGAAGATTATCAATAGAAATGCAAGAATGAACTTTTTCCAATTGTAGAAAGAAAAGAAGCGAAACTGATAATAGGCAATCGATCAAAAAGAAGGAAGAAGACACTTGAAGTCTCAGTCACTGTAGTTGCTAAGGTTCTATCCAACGTTAACAACCATAACATAAAAATCTCAGTAGGATCGCATTATGTAGCTGGCACTCTTGTTTGCCTTTTATTATTTACCGTCTTGTTTTCTCAATTTACACATGTATGGACATTTTTTTGTTTCAATCCGCTTTTCCTCCCTACATTTCTACCATCTTTTTTAGGTCACACACATGCTAGATATGTACATTTTCATAAGGTTCAGACAATTTCTATTAGCCATGGTACATACTACACCATCCTCTCTTTACCTCCTATTCTTATCTGTCCACTTACTTTAAGAGTATTTCCATGTTCATTACAGCCTAAATTCAACATCATAAATTGAATATACTGCCTTTGATTTTTCAAGTCTCAAAAGCTGGACAGCTTTGGATAAATATCAACTATCTTAATTCATCTGCATCTGCAGATAATTAACACCCCTCTTGTAGACATTTATAGCAATTTAGAGGTTGACATCATTTTTTTGGAACCTTCATGCTAAAACCATAAGCCAGTTCAATATCTTCTCAAGCACTATATGCACCTGGGTTCTTGCATCTAGATTTCAAAAATAGATATTCTATCCTTCATTAATCCCATAACCATCTCCTATGTTAAGAAGTGTTTGAACACATAGGATGCCCTTTTAGCAATTTCTGTTTTGTTTTTCTGCTAACCTCATTGTTAGCTAATGGAATTGGCTTCCTATTGAGCTTCTTTTCCACTTACCTCACAGAAACCTAGTAGTAAACTCTAGTTTATGTCCAGCCAGGAATAGAACATTACATTTTACATTATAGAGTAATTCCTTCAACTTATAACTTTTATTTGGTTAGTTAAAAGTACAGAAACTATGTTGTATACATAAGAAACCAGCTATATAAGCTTTGCTAGATATTTATCCCTCTTTGGTGAATGTACAGCTTGAATATGCAACGACTTGAATCTACTAAACGAAGCACGGACATTGAGGTCAACATATCATAGTTATATTACCAATTGAATCAAGGCTGATAACTAAAATTCAGAGCTAGGGAAAAGGGAAAATAGAAACGGAAGGCTTGTTAAGCAGAAAAAGCTTATTACCAGAAAAGAAAAAGGGGGAAATCCAGCAATTGTGTTGTAGTTATAGACTATGATAAGGTGTCTGTAGCTGCTCTAGTGTCTTGAAAGAAGCCTCATTCATACTATTTTCACAACAGATTGCATCTACTAATGACTGCCACACATGGATATCTGGAGTCAAGGCAAGAGAGATCATGTCTTCCAAACACATCATTGCACTGTGTATATCACCTACTTGGCAAAGACCTTGGATAAGAGAATTCAAAGTTCCAACTCTAGGCCAAAAGGAATTGATTGACATTTGCTCCATTATCTTGCTTGCTTCAATATATTTACCATCTTTACATAACCCATCTACCAAAGTTTCATAAGTCTCATAGTTTGGCACGCAACCTACTTGTCTAGACATCCTTTCCAAATACTTAACAGCAGAAGTAGATTTTCTTTCATGGCATAGGCCTTTTATAACTGCATTATACAATCTAATATTTGGAACACAGTTTTTTTGCACCATCTCACAATCAATGACCATAATTGCCTCGTCAACCTGGCCATCCCTGAACAAAGCAGCTACCTTTGCTTCATAAATCGCCGCTGACGGGTTGAAGCCTCTGTCATGCATTTCCTTGAGCACTTTGTCACCTTCATCAATCTTGCCTTCGGCATAAAAGTCAACAGCCATTGCTCTGTAGCTATCTGAACTGGGAATCATGCCTTTTATCAGAGCTTCATTAATCAAAACTTTCATAGCTTCTGTATCTGCACCATTCTGGCAATGAATAAGGTCAATCTGCTTGTAGCATCTTTTAGGAGCTTTAAGTCCTTTTCTCAATACCTTACCAAGAATTTGTATGGCCTCCTCCCCTTCTTCATTATCACACAATGCTTCCAATAGAGTTCGATATACAACAACATCTTCACCACTTCCCTTCTGAGATATCCTCCAGAACATTGAGTACAGCAGATGAGTAGCCTCATTGAGCTGCTTTTCCTCACACAGGCCCCTCATCAAGATCTTATAACTCTCTTTGTTTGGATAGCAATTCTGGTAACTCATCTCTTGGAAAATATGCAATGCAAGATCTGAACGTTTCAATCTACAAAGAACATTCATCAACAAATTCAAGAAATGAGGCCGAGACTTCACTTCCCATCCACAAGAGTACTCAAGGAATAGCTGATAAACATATTCTAGCTTAGATTCTTTGACCAATATCTCCAAAAGAGTATTCAAAGATCTTGTCCATTCTATACAATTGAACTCCGGAAGAGACTTAAAAAGAAAAATGGCTTCGTTTGTTAATCCAGCTTGTGCATAGCTTCTAATGGCGTTCACAAATATTGTGTCATGACACTCACACGAGTCCTCTTTCATCTGATTAATTATTCTCTTCATCTCAGTTGTTCTACCTGATCTGCCTAAAATATTAATCATAGTTCCATAGACAGGACCATTGTGACGGTAAGTTGGATACTTGCATTTTGCTTCTTCAAAAATTTGAAGCGCTTTTAGTGGGTTCTTCTGGCTCTGTATTATTTGTGAGAGCTGCTTCGGCGTTAGAATCCTTGGCCATCTTATGCCCATAAGCACCAGCAAACTTGATATGATTCTGAAACAATATATCAGAGATATTATTAGCCATATATAAAGGACGGCAATTTCATATTCCGAGAACTCCATCAAGAACTGACATTATGGTGTGTAGTAAATTCTTGAACTTAATTCATGTGTCAACTTACTTCATTCATAATTCCTCACCCATCATTCGAACTTAAAATGAACTGGACAGTCGTGCAGGGAATTAATTATTTAGTGAAATGGCTACACAATACTTAGGGTGTGTTTGGTATGGAGGAAAACATTTTCTGAAAAATATTTTTCAATTTTCCCATGTTTGGTTGGTCAAAATTTTTGGAAAACATTTCACAACTAAACAAGTTCCATAAGTGATATCCAAGTTCATTGTCTCTTCCCCACTAACCCAACCACCCCCAACCCCCGCCCACCCCAACCCACAATCCTCACCCCATCCCACCCATGGTGTTTTGCTAGATTACACATAAATGCTCTTGGATAATATTTTCTTGCTTAACCAAACACTAGAAAATAAGTAAGAATCCCACTTGCTTTCCAAGAAAACATTTTCCTTCATACCAAACACACCCTTAAACACAACTACCCTTTCGACACCAAAGACTCAATCACAGTCACGACAAGTTCCAGCTAGAGTGGTCCACGATCTACCAAACTACCCCACACTCGGTTACTCAGACTTCACCAACAAGCTCGTTTCCCTCTCAAGCGATGTATCGAACACGTGGTGTGCATTAAGTTCACTTCTTTTTCAACAGTTGGGTAATGGAATTACCATCCCAGAAATGGTGGGAATTATAGTTCACAGACCAAGAATCAGCAATAAGTAACAAGGAAATCAAACCCAACTCCAAAAGAATGCTTTCCTAAGCTCATGAAACTATTCAAAAACGCAAACTTAAAGAAAAGAAAGAGAGAGAGCTTACTTGATTTGCTCCTTTGCCGGCTGTATTATGGCTCTGTGTATATCAGCTTAGTCCCAACGACTTATTTAGTTGTTTTCGCAATGCCTTTTAACTGCTAATTGAGTCCTAGGATTTTCACCTTTTCATCAAGGGTCTGTTTGGAAAGCCACGCGGTAATTCGAATTGGTGTAATTACACAGTATACACAGTATTATAATTACAACGATCTATTTATTTGTCAGAATATAATTACGTTATAATAATGACGTATGTTGTTTGTTCATGAGTATAATTACAGAGGCATCGAAAAATTAGGTCGCTTTGTGGCTTCCTTGGCTTCGTTCGGCAGGTAGGGTTGGGCTGAGGTTTTTCAGGCCCCTTTAGAAGTGAGAGTTTTGGCCCAACCCCATTTGCCCATGCTTGGCCTCAAGGGGTGAGTCGAGGCGGCAGTGAGGCTAAAGTAAATAGGACAAATACTGATTTTTCTAGTTTCAAATTCTTCAAACTGAAATAGATTTGCTTTTGTTAGCTGAAAATTAGTATTGACAGGATTCAATTGGAAAGGATTGCATCAAATCACAAAGATAACTACCTCAATGTCATTATGGAGTACTAATAATAGTTGAGATTAAACTATTTGGCTGTAGTTTAACTAACTTTCTTCTATTTGGTTACGTTTTAGATTAATTTTTTCTACTCTCATCATGAGTTTAGTTATCATGAGAGAAAATTGTATAAATTTATATACTAAATCAATCATTTTAAATTAATAATTGAATAATTAGAATCAGTTCCTAATTAAAATCAAACATGTTTCAAACTAATCTTGTGAAAGTGAAAGGTCGAACCTAATCTGTATATGACAACTGAAATTTCATCATAGTTCTTAAATTTCATAGTAGTTTCATGTCAAACAATATACAAAGTTATAAACTATGGGACAGAACTAAAAAAGGCACATACTAGTTGAATGAGAAGTTTCTGCAATATCGCCGGCTAATATATTTATTATATGTATATTATTTTTATGTATCCGACTCTCCTAATATTAGATCGTAATAGTTTAAAAATTTGCTGGCTGTCACGCGACACTGCTTAAGGGCGGGTTGGGCTAGCATTGTGAAGGCCTCGGAGAAAAGGTCGGCCGTCCATAGCCTTTTAAATCTAAAGCCCTTTAGGGTTGGGTTGGGTTTTAAAAATTGCCGTTTTAATTCTAATTACGCGTTAGTTTAATTTAAAAATAAAATTTAATTATAAAAAATTAAAATTAATATTTAAAAACATGTGCCTTTATAAATGATATTAAATTAGTTATTTAATAACACATTTTTTCTTGAAAATTTTCTTAATAATAATCATATATTTGTAACTAATATTGTAAAAAAATAATTGATATCTATTTTTCAAATTAATAATATTTTAATTAATTATAAAACTTAAAAGCAGAGTTTTTTTTTGTGAGAACATCATGGATTGGATGTTTGACCCAAAAAAAAAAATATTTACAAATATAATGCCATAACATAATTCAAATGTCTGACAAAAAAAAAATCAATTGTAAGTGAAAAAACAGCATGCAATGTGAAATAAAAAGTCAATAGTACTAAAGCAAATAAATAAAAATAAAAATAATAACCTAAATTCAAAATCTAAAAGAAAAAGTTCAAAATAAAACTCTTATGTCAAATTCCAACATTACAAAGTAAGTTCCAACATAACTTAAGTAAATATAATTTATTTATTTTTAAAAAAGGGAAAATATAAGTCTATAACCTCATTCACAATGAAATTGTACTTTAATAACATCGCTCATTATAGGCTAAGTTTGTTAATGACTAATTCTTTGTAATATTAATAGGTGTAGTTTTAAAAAGTAGAATAATAACACAATTATGCTAAATGAATAAAATAATTAAAAAAATACGAGCAATTGCATGGAACTACGAGATGTTAAGGTTAGGAATGAGAAGAAAGGAAATGAAAGATAAATAATATGAAAAAATATGTTAAAAAATAAAAAATAATTAAAAAGGAAAAATAAAAAAAAGAAATTAAAATAATAGAAAAAATAAATTAATTAAAAAGTAAAAATAAAAAAAGAAATTAAAATAAAACAAATAAAGAAAAAAACTAAAATGTAACCCTGTAATTACAGGGTGTAATTATACCCAATTCTACGACCCCTTGAGAATTGGAGAGTGTAATTACACTCTTTCAATTACGCTCAATTTTCACCTAGCGTAATTATGCGGTCAAATAAAAAAGCTAACCGTGTAATTACACCCAATTATACCTAATTTCAATTACCTTGTGGTTTTCCAAACGAGGCCTAAGAAATAATGGTAAAAAAAAAATAGGGATTTTAATAGCTCGGTTGATTGGCCACTTCGAACTTTCTTTGGTGTATGTAATAAAAAAAAAAAAAAAAAAAAAGGTAAAATGGTATATCGCAACTATTACGTTTTTCGCGAGTTTTGCACCTATATATTTAAGGAGTTTTTGATTGTCAACTTTTTCATTAAATCATCTGGAACTTTACTAATGGTACCAACACAAGTGCATCCCAACACTTTCTTTCTCCTTTTGACCGCATTGAAAAGTGGCAACGCGTGAAAAAGAAGAAGGTAAAAACAAAAATATACAACGAACATAAATAAAAGAATAGGAGAAAAGAAAAAACTGAATTAGCTAGGGAAGCAATTAAAAAAGGCTTGGATTGCCTCCCAAGATGCACCGTATTCATAGTCGTGGCGCGACTATATCACTTTCCAAGAGTCCGGCAACATTATGATAGTTTTATGACGATCCACATCACCTCCCCAATAATGTTTCACCGTTTGCCTATTTACAAAAAAAAAAAAAAAATCTCTACATTCGGTGCTTTCAATTTAGTAGCTCCAGGTGCCGCCACAAGCACTATCTCAAATGGTCTAGACCACCTCGACTTCAGTTTTTCAGGAAATAACTTCAACCTAGAACCGAATAGCAACACCAATTGTATCGACTAAAAATGGCAATGTTGAATGTTCTTGTCATTCCATCTATTGGTCTTCTCTTAGTATACTAACTTGGCATTATCATATGCATTTAGCCTAAAATCATCTAGCTCGTTGAGCTGAAACAACCTTTTTTCCACGCCAACTCCATATCTATATTTTAACTTTTTGATAGCCTAGTAGGTTTTGTGTTCTAGTTCAACTGATAAGTGACATGCTTTATCATAAACTAGTTTGTACGGCGAGGTCCCAATGGGTCCCATGCGCCTATATTGTTGGGGAATCCCTCCTATTTGCGTTGGCAATTTTCTCTGAAATTGTTTCACCTCTTTGCTCGACACCTCAGCTTGCCCACTTATCGGGGGTGATAGGCAATGACAACTTATGCTTGACCCATATTTAGCTAGGAAGTTGTCAACAAGAACGTTCTTACATATTTTGGGACCCTTTGAGCCTAGATAAGTGATGAAGCTATGCATTTTTTAAATTTATGGATCAAGTTTTACATTTTACAAAAGTTGAAATCACAGTTTGGAATTTGAAATCCTAATTTTTTTAAAATTTGATATTTAAGTTGAAGTTTCGTTCACATTCATAAAAAAAAATACTGATTTCAAATCAAAACTTCAAATTTGAAGTCCAAATCCCAGGCCAAACTGATTTTGAAATAAAGTAAAGTTACACATTTGGCCGGTCGGTAAAAAAATAATTACATTCGATAGCCAAATATTGACAAAAATATATATTACTATGTGTATAATGTGTATATTTTATATATTATACATTAATTAATATCCAAAAAATATTCATATATACATAAATACGGAGTATTTTGTTGACTATTATTTTGGTGGACCGCCATTTATGTCAATTATAAAAAATTATTTGGGAAAAAGTAAATCAACTCTCATGGGAAACGGCTCAATTTTAAAACCAAAGAGGGGATATATAGACCTAAGAAGCCGCAGCTCCTTGTTCCTGTTCAAATTTTGGTTGGCCTTCTCTTCTCTGTGTACCAATTTAACTCTCTTCATTCCCTGATTATATTTGTTTGGTTTCATGTTTTTTTCTCTGTTCTTACAAAAACCTGTGCTTGATTTAATAGTGATTAATTTACACTTAAAAGTTTAATTTTATTGCTCTTGTTAAGAAAGCGTCCGGCGATATAGGGTTCTAGTTTACAACACTTTCATCTACTCTCTCTCTTCTACTTACCAGTATTAATAATATTACTATTCTACCATTACCATTTTTTCTTCAACAACAGTAGTACTACTCTTGTTTCTTTTACGTTGTTTATCCTTACTATTTCCGAGGGTCTATCGAAACCGTCTCTCTACCCCCACAAAGGTAAGTATAAGCAGAGGCGAATCTAGAATTTCTAGGACATGGGTGCACCACTAAAATGGGAGAAAAAAGAAAGTACTAAGCGGGGGTCGATCCCTGATCCTTTAGCTAAATAACTTAGCATTCAAACCAAGTGCACCATTCATCCCTTTTGGAGCATTGGTATCAGCCACCAGGTGATAATACTAGATCAATTCTAGAAAATATTTACCTAAAATAATTACTTTTCCGGAATGACCATGGGTTCATGTGCCCCATCTTTTTAACCTAAATTCGCCCTAGGAATAAGGTCTACGTACACCCTACCCTCCTCAGACCCCACTCGTGGGATCACACTGGGTATGTTGTTGTTGCTCTTGTTAAGAAAGTAGGATTTTAATTTACTGTTAGATTTGAGTGAAAGTCTTGAGAAAATTGTTGGGCTTAATCAGGTGTTGAACATCTGTTTTATGATTGGTAAGATACAACACTAGTTTAATTTTCAGGAAAATATAGTGAGTGACTGTTGGGTTGTTGATTCGGATTAGCTGTCTAAATAGAAATGGCTGATAATATTTTTCAAGTAATGGTCAAAACAAGAGCCTTTCCTCTAAATGATTAAAAGAAGGCTTGGTGATTCTTGCTATTGATGTTCTTGTATGTTCAATGCTCCTTCATGTGATAGTTCATGTCTATATGGGGCTTTGATTTCCTTGATATTATAATATGAAGCTGTTTAGATTTCTCGTGGGCGTAACGAGTTCTAGTCTATTTTTAAATTTAGAGGAAAATTAGTATTACAGTCATTGTTATTTGCCTGCCTAAGTTAAATCATTGTCCTAAAGCAAATGAAGAAATTGATCATTTTGGTAGAATGAGCAGTTCATGGAGGGTATGCACTTGGTTGATTTACATTGAGAACCAACTAAATGAACTTTTGTGGGTTACGGTTGAATCAAAAGTATGTTAAAACCAAAAATAAAATGGATGACGTCAGTCAATAAAGCCGGTCTAGGAACGGTAGAGACCGATCACCGGGCCATCTATATATACTCCTCTTCCCTGTGATTTTCACATTGCACTTTCACTCGCTTTCTTTGTGCTCTGCTCCATCGAGATATCCTTCAACTTTAGAGGTATTTCACTTGCTAATCACACTCTACGGAGTCAACGTTTCTCTGTTTCCATCTCATGTTTCTTCTTCATTTTTTTTTTCTTGTTTATTCCTGTTCCTTGGCGTAACTGGTAAAGTTGCTGCCATGTGACCAGGAGGTCACGGGTTCAAGCCGTGGAAACAGCCTCTTGCAAAAATGCAAGGTAAGGCTGCGTACAATAGACCCTTGTGGTCCGGCCCTTCCCCGAACCCCGCGCATAGCGGGAGCTTAGTGCACCGGGCTACCCTATTCCTGTTATTTGGATTTTACTCTCCAACTTTATACTAATTAGATGCAAGTTAATGCTAGAATTTTGGATTTTTTGCTTTTCTAGTTTAGATCTGTGAGCGAATCAGGTGAAACGTTTATGGATTTACAGTATTCAGTGAATCATTTGAGCATTTTCTAGATGCGATGTCTGTTTCCTCTTTTTTTCCTTGGTCATTTGTTTGATCAACGCTATTTCTAAGTCTCATTAGTATCAAGGATATAGAAAAAGGAAAAAAAATATTTCAACACCAATTTCACAATTTTTTTTTTGTTAGTCTCTGTTCACAAAATTGTTTTACATCTATGTTTTCTTTCTCATTGGAATGACTTGATGGTTCTCATTAATCTAAGAAAAATAGTGGTAGATGCGTCGTAGTTAAGGCTAGGTCTTCCATTTCTCATGCTTATACTATAATTTGATGTAATAATCTGAAATTTCGGACTAATTTGGGTCATAAAATTTTTGTGTGTTGGTGGTATTGTGATAAGAGACCCCTGATTGGTTTTCAATGAAACAGGCGTCCATTTCATACATATTCACCATGGCTCCAGCAACAGCAGATGCCATCGAGCCTAGAGGTAAAAAAGTTTGCTCTCTTAGCACCTAAGCTAGACTCTTTATTTAATGTAAGATAGCAAATCTATTTGGTGATGCTTTGACTCTTGTATGAGCCAGCACTATGATATCTGCAAAAATAATGTTCATGGTGACCTTTTGTTCAAAGCAGGGCTGTTCTTTGGTCCTAAAGCAATTCGCATGCAAAGAACAGCTCTTTTATGCTCTACCAAGAACTTAGCATTTTGTCCTTTTTTGTGTTTGATTTCTTCATTAAATTTTTTAATTAGAAAAAACTTAAAAATTATTAAATTACCTTTTTGTAGACTGCCATTAGGAAATAATCAATTGCTTTCTGTTTGGAGGAAATTGTCTTCTTTGGATAAAAGAGGAAAAATAATTTTCTTTTCTGTCTCGTTATTTTCAACATTCCCAACAAACTGAAACTATTAGCAAGTCTTCATTTTATATGGTCAGTTGGATATTTGTTCAAATGCACATTGCAATGTTAACTTGTAGTTTCAGTTACTTAAAACAAAACTTTGTTATAATGTCTAGTTGAAACCTTTAGTGTTCAATGCTCTTATTACTGTAATTTATGTAAAAGGACAGTCCAAAACTGGCAGTAATTTTTCTCCTTTTCAAGACCATATATTTTCTGCTGGAATTACCATTACAGAGGACTCAGACAGCCTGTTTAGGTCTAGATGATTTATCCTATCATTTTAAAGTAGGATAAAAGGAAGGTATGGTAGATACAATTAGCATGAATAGAAATTTTGTCTTTAGTATAAATTGGGCTAACTCATAAATCTAGAGATGTCTGTCTAAATAGTTTCTTTAGTTTAAACAGCTCACTTTGCTTCATACAAGCCAATTTCAAAAAAGTAACTATCGCTGTGTGTGTGCTCAATATTGATAAACTTAAGGACTAAAACTATTTATATCTAAAAAACTATCTTAAATCAACCCCTAAACAATTTACTTTTCCTACTATTCCTCAAATATTCGCTGCAACTGAACTGCTCCTGAGAACTGTCCTCTAGTCCGGCCCTGGCTGTCTCTTCTGTTAAACCCTTAAACCTTGTTCTAACTTCCCTACCTCTACAGTGGAGTCTCTTTTAGGGTTTATCGAACCACCAGCCGACGACACCGTGGAAGGCAACTCTCTAAGTCTCAAGTTGGTGCCATGGATAAGTTGGGATGAATGGAACTCTATTCGAGATTCCCTTTTCTCTTCTTCTCCTCCATCTGTTGCTTTTGCTCTTCAAAGGGTAACAACCAAAAGAAAATCTTTATTCTTTTTTTCCATATTTTTTTTCCTTCCAATAAAATTGAATGGAATACTTTTTTTTTTTTTTTTTTTGGATATTAGATATCGACCTGGAGGAGCAGAGGATGCCTTCCTGTCGCAGTGGATGTTACAGCTTCAATTATAGAAATTCAACAGAAAGATCCCTTTTTCAGGTGATCCTTTATTGATTTTTTTATCACCATTTTTTTGTGGATAATCAAAGGGGTATTCAATTATTTATTAATTTGCTATGTTGATTTATCCTCTATGTTTGCTTGGAACTCTTAAAATGAACCTTTTTCTTGCCAATATTTTGCAGGAAGGACCTAGGCGGAAATGCTCTGCAGTCAGAAGAAATGCTTTCTATGCTATATTGCATGGCAATTATGAGGTACATCAATAAGTTGTGATGTTATTTACACTTTATTTCTTTGTACTTGTATAAGTCAAAGACATTTATTTTATTCTTACACATAAGTTGGGATGTTATTTACACTTTATTTCTTTGTACTTGTATAAGTCAAAGACATTTATTTTATTCATACACACCAAGATGGTCTCAAAAAGTATATATACAAGATTAAGTGTACGGCTCAGCTACATTCATCTATCAAATTTGCCAAACTATCTATTGACATCATTCTCATAGTTATGAAAAATCTTCTATTCTTTCATTCTGTACAGTACAAAAAAGACACAATTTGCAATTTTTTCTACAGCCTCCTTGTTGCGGCTGATCTGCTTTAATTTTGAGCATGTGATGCTTCTCCCAATGTCCGTGGTAGCGTTATTTAATTTAAGATGAAACACAATTGGATGAACACTGAGACTGTTGGTTGAGATTCGCTTCTTTACACTTCAGTTTATTCATTTTCGACATTTCATCTTTTTCCTCTTATTTGTGAGGGTACTGTGATTTAAATGGTGAAACTTTAGGATAACAGCTGTGGGTGGGTGAGTTTGCGTTTTTAGCAAGCAAAATCAGCATGATAATGGTAACTACTTTTCCAGGCTTGTAAATGGCATTGTTGAGAAGACCCGAAAGAAGGCAGTAATCTCAATTGCTGAGGCAGCAAATGCTATTGGCATTCCACGTATGCTCATTGATGTTCGCCATGGTGAGTGTTTATGCATATTTGCAACTTTGATATGGCAGCTGTTGATTGTTTAATGTAAGTAGCTATAGATAGTATTGACCAGAGTAAATTTCTGTTACAACCTTTGTGAGCGAGTAATCAAGTAACATAGCTATCGAGATGTCGCTTTATGTTATGAATTTTCTGTAGGCTTAAAGAAACCGAGAAGCTTATACCATGTGTTGCCTAATCTTTGCATCAGTTAGCAATGTTTGTTTTGCTATGGCTTATGATTTTCTGACTGAATGCTAATGTGAAAAAGCTGATTTCTTAACATTGGTTAATTTTTCTATGTAGAGGGCTCTCATCGTGATCTTCCTTCACTGCAGTTGGTCCGTCTTGCCTCTACCAAGGTTGATGTCTCCCTTAGGCTCTATGATTTTTTTGCTTAATGTGTATATCTCTTAAATTTTACTTAAAGTTGAAGACTTGAAGCTGTGACTCCTCTTGAACTTCCATTCCTTTTTAAGATTAATGGTTGTATTCATAATGAATTTTCTGGTATGAATACTGAGATTCATTATGGTTAATAGTGGTAAAACTAGTTGGAGGAGTCACAAATTTATATTTTCTTAGCAAGAAGGCCTAGAAATGTCAGTGACAGGTGATAACAAGCATGTGGCAGATCTTCTGCTTCAACAGTAGATTTTTCTCATTCTATAGTTACCAAAAAATGATTGATTTCCGGAATCTGTAGATGTATCTAATGAGGCATCCATCCAGAAAAGAAAAAGAGATGTAGCTGTGAGGCTTATGCCACTCTTGATGGTCTCTTTTCAGCCTGAGCTTTACTAAATAAACAGACATCACAAACCTGGTAGGAATTGTGTTGCTATGGAGATCCTTTTGAATAGTGCCCATTAATTTCCATTTAATATTGTGGTTTCTATAATGATCTACGGATTATGCAGTGATGTAATTTGGACTAGGAGCTGATAGAGTGAACTATTTGGTTAAAGAGTTGGACCACTTTTTGTTAATCACTTCAGCTGAATAAACCACTTTTCAGTGGTATACTTTTTCGGTCTGTTCTAGAATGGGAAGCTTCCAGTGATGTCTTAGAGCTCTCAGTTCTTAGACATCACCTACATATAACAGAGACCTAATTTAGCCTTGTTTAGGTTGATTTTGCCAGTCAACTACATGTGAAGGAATATAAAATTGGAGGAAACTTCTTATTCATTTGAACCAAAAGAAGATGATGGAAATAGCACCCAATGGTGTGGCCTAGTGGTCAATGAAGTGGGTTGAGAACCATGAGTCTCATGTTCAAATTAAAAAAAAAAAAAAACTAGGTGATTTCTTTTCATCTATCCGGGCCTTGGTGGACAGAGCTTCGATATCTGTGCTGGTGGAAGGTAGTAGGTACCCAGTGGAATTAGTTAAGGTGCACATAAGTTAGCCCGGGCACCACAAGTACTTTAAAAAGATGAAGGATATATGATCTTGCATCAGATTTGTGGTACGCCTGTACCTAAATAGCAGCGGGCATCATGGAGTAGTGTTGGAATGCTAGAATAACTAGGTCAAAGGTAATTTTTTTTTTTTTTTTTTTTTTCTGACGAAGTAAGATAGTTTCATAGATCAAAGGTAAATCTTTCTAATCCCTCCTTGCAATTGATTGCAATGTATTAGTAAGTTAGTAACCATGCGACCTTAGGCCTGTCCATGACCCAGGCTAGGTCTTGAGCCTTCTACAATCTTTTTGGATCATTGAAAGGCCTCTAGCTAGCAATTATTAATTTTGTTTCATACAACCTTTATACATTAACATGGACCAAATTGCAGCTACATGAGTATCTATCGAACAAAAGAGAGAATAAGTAATAAACCAAAGGAAGGAAATGAAGACTAGTTATAGTACGCGATCAAATTTAGTATCAGAGTGACCAAAGGCACTAATTCATAATTTTTCTGTTCTATTTGATTGATTTAAAAATCTCATTTTAATTTTTTCTATGGGCTCATTTTTTTTTTTTTGTCCAAGCCCGGTCCATATGGTTGAACATATAGTCCAAAACATTTTTTCACAGGTGAATTTGATGGGGATTGCAGGTCCCCCAGGTCCATGAATAGGCCTAATGTTATCTGATTCACGTGCTGGTAATTAAAGAAAGGACGATGTGTATTGCTCAAAAAATGTTATTAAATGCTTAATCTTCTTGTCATGCTCATATCTGAAATGTGAAAAACAGAAGGTTTTAGTTGGATTATATTCTAAAATGATAATAATTTCAGGCGCTTGACTGGTTGAAATCATATTATTGGGAACCTCAAAAGAATGCGATCCGAAGGGATTCGACTGCCAATCTGAGGAACGAAATTAAACATAAACTGCTAGAGATGGCTTTCTGTTTGAAAGTGAAGCAGACTAACAGTTTGCATACTTCAGGAAAACGTGAGTGAATTTTCCTTACTCCTGTTGTATTGTGGTGTTTTTGCCAACTGATGTTACTCGTTAATCAATTTTCTTGCATCTGATTGCAAATCTGCTAGATTTCAATTACATTATAGTGTTCTGTTATCACCCGTAGGTATGACAAATAAATTGTGTTTGGTGCAAAAATTTCCCTGTAAGAATGCAGCATTGCAGCAATTCAAAGAATTAAGTTGCCATAACTCATGTTAACTTTAAATTATTTTTTTCTGGTCTAAAATTAACTTTAAATATATATTGTGGTATAGATGGCTGTGTTGTGGGATTTGAGCTTTGGTCCTTTTCACTTCAAAAGACTGTTGGTAGACAATGTAAGGCATCATGTTTGCTAAGAAGCTGAGATGGTTGACTCTTTTAAACAGATTGCTGAATTTTATAAACTGTTCTTAGCTATACAGGGGTGTATAATGTGAAACACCTAATTTTTGCACCGTTCTAGTTTTTCCTAAAGTTGACAAAGTTTAGCTTAATTTTAGTTTATTTGAATTGATTTCCCAATTTTGGTACATTTTAATTGCATATCTCTCATTTACAAAATATCAAAAAAAAAAAAAATCCTATTTACCAAGAGAAGTTTGTACAACTCAAGGGGAAACAAAATAGACATCAGAATAGGAGGACTACGCAACAAGCTTCAGTCCACACTACACCTACTTACTCCTATTACATCATACTACCACGTCAACTAAGGATAGAAATTCATGCTATCTAGTCATCAAAAAAAGAAATTCATGCTATCTAACTTCCTTTTCAATCTCATCCTCATAGCACCTCGACAGTGAATATCTTGGACAATTTGTTTCACCACAACTTCAATGCTCCTCTGCTTTTGCTGAAAGACTCTTGCATTTCTTTCCTGCCAGATATGATAAATGGTAACTGCTAGGCATATTCTATAAACCTCAGCTGTCGAGCTTCTTCCTCTACACTAGGTGATGGCGCAGGTCAATTCATGTTACCATTCCACGGGATGCCTTGTAGAATACTCTTCCATATAGCTGAAGAGACCTCATAGTAAAAAACAATACTTACCTCCTCTCTGTTACACAATGGACATACTATATACTATGGTCAAACCTCTCTATAATTGCCATTCGTTATAGCAGCATTTCACTATAACGGTCTGATTTTCTTCGGAACCGATTTTTTATGTTATATTTTACTTCTCTATAACAGCATTCTGCCTATAACAGCAATGACATTCATTATAGCGGTACACTCTTTGTAAAATTACTTCTCTATAACAACCACACTCAAATATTGTGTAATAATATTTTGTAAGAAATATATTATCTATAAAACAAAATATTAAAATATTTATGATAATCATCACTAATGTCATTTACATAGTAAATTTCAAGTACGAATATCTAAAGATCTTCAATTATACTATTAAGCTCTTAGACACAGCCTTCAAGGGAAAGCTATTGAATCCCCTTTTGCTGAAAGTTTGAACAAAAATCTTCGTCAGATCAAAAGTTATATTATTACTAAGAGACTGGAATTTATGAAAAAATCTACAATTTTAGAATTCTTACATCAAACTTGAAAATTTAAATTTTCAATTAATTTTAAATGCATATGTTCCTTAGATTTTAATTCTTTATCGGTATGGTATAACTAGTTATGGATTTCTTAGTAATTTATTAGTCTTTTCAATTTTTAATTAATGAAATATTAAATCAATTGGGATTTTAAAACTAACAAGTATTTTTGGTTTCGTTTATACTAGCATAAAAAGTAAAAACAATAAATAATATTTTTGCGTACTTTTGTTTATAAAAGCTAAATGAAATCTAAACATCAAATGTCAGTATACATACATAGCAGCACCTCACTATAGCAGCCATGAAATTTTCGGACAAACGCTGCCATTAGAGAGAGTTTTGACTGTATATCTTCATTAATCCCCAACTTAGCTAGTCTATCCCTTGCCAACAGTTTCCCGTAGATGATCAGCCCCAGGATGAAGATCCATTTTGTTGAACCATAGTTATTGCACACCACTCTCCTCCAAGGTACTTTTTGAAATGAACCCCTTAGTTGCATAGATGTCTTCTTGATAGAGAAGGTCTCCATCTGCATAATGTTATGTTCCTGATGTGAACACCTAAGTCTTTACCGAACTTGAGTTTTACATTGTTTTTAGTGTTTAAATATTTCTTTTAGGTCTAATCTTGAATGTTAGCTTTTATTTCTTTTTTAAGTAGGTTATTTGATAAATTGAAAACAACAAAAATATTCACATTGTTTTTATTTTATTTACAAAAGAAAGAAAATTTCCAAAAAGATTACGTTCTATCTATTTTTAGTTTGATTTCTTAGTTAATGTTTTTAATAAATAAATATTGAGTAATTAACATTTTCATCTCGCTATTTTAATTTGGTAGGAGTATTATTTATCAACAACAAAAAAAGAACCAATAGCATATTGACACATGACAAAAATCAGCCCTATCCATATTAAAAACACATTCCATTTGGGAAAGAAATATTCTGTTCTTCCTTCCCAAGATATCTTTTTTTTTTTTTTCTAAACTGGTAATGTATTCTTCAACGTTAAGGTATGCTAGCAAAATCCAAAAAGTTAGTAACCTAGAGAAAAGAAAAAACTTACAGAGAACCTAGTAACTCTACAATTTGATCTGTATCCTCTATCTAAATGCTTCTACGGAAGTTAAAAAAGAATCTTTTTAAGAAAAATGACTACATTTGTTTATTTTGTCGTTGTATGCGATCGTTCTTTGTCAAGACGAGCTAAATTCTTTTACTGAAGTTAACATGGGTTGTTTTCACAAAGAATATGACCACTTTATCCTCCAAGTATACCTCGTTTTTTCACATGCATGAAGTCTTTTTCGGTTTGAGTCTAACTTTGGCATCTTTATTTATTCTCAAGTCTTCCCGAAGGATCGGGAATTTTGTGTCAACCAAGTCGAAATAAGTCTAAATCTCGAGTTCTTTTCCTAAGTAGGGAAAAATGATGCCAATGGGAGAGATGTGATAAGAGGCCGAGAGTTAAAAAAGTTGATGAACCCCCATAGTTTATAATCACAGATACTGTTGTACTGGGCTTTGTGGAACGATGTGGGTCATTATAATTAGACTGAGATATTCAAACATTTGGCATTCTTCACAAATATTATGAGAATCAACCCTGACTAAGATTTCATTGAGGCTTTAATTCCGTTTTGGGACTCAATGTCTTCCGATTTAACGATTTCGAGTTGAATCCTACATTGGAAGAATTAGGTGGTTTCACGGGATTAGGCAAGAACCTCCGTAGTAAAACACTTCTAGCTCCGAGGAATGTCAGCGGAAACAAATTCTTAGAGAAAATGCACAACTCATCCTCTTATGGCATGTTTGGATAATGGATGAGTTCATCTAGAGTTCTTGTATGAGAGATATGGAAAGACAAAAGGATATTTGAATTATGGGAAGCTACTAAAAAATGGACAAACACCGAAGCTACATGGGAAAAGCATAGGCGAGAAACATTCATGGTAGCATTCATGGGAATTATGGTTTTTCCAAGACGAGATAGAAAGATCAACTTCGTTTGACTGGAATAGTCATAGTACTGTTGAAAAGGAAGAATTTCACCATCTTCCCGGTGATCTAGCTGATATCTATCGTGCCTTGACCAAATGTCGAGAGGGTGAAGACTAATTTGAAGGTTGTAGCATTCTGTTACAAATATGGTTCCCAGAACACCTATATCGTCATCATTTTATGGCAAGATTCAAATCCAATTGAAAGAGCTATATTGCAAGTCATCAGGACAAGATGCTGAATGTTACACCCCGGATTTTCGCACGTTAAAGTCGCATCATGAGTTAGTCGACGCAAGTTCAAAAGAAATTATCTTGAAGTTAAAAGGGATTGAGCTTATTAATATAAATGGTTATAAGAGTCTATAAATAAGATTAGTAAGTGGCGGAAGGTTTGGACGGTGAATGAATCGAAGAAGCATGAGTTTCGTCAAAAGTCGGCAAGTTGGGAATACGATAACTTGTACTTTTGGGTGAGATTAGGAGTGCTTCACATGTTAAGCAAGTAATGATATGAATTATTTGGATCGTATAATGGTCTCTTGTTAAGTTTGGAAGTCAAATGAGTTGTAATACGAAAGTCGACAAAGGGCATCGCAAGTTAAGTTTGTAAATTTCACTGAAATTTGGGTCATATGTCTCGGAGCTTTTCTCTCAATCTACTTGGAGTTACGGGGTGATTCACCTATGAAATTGAAGGTTTACGAGTCTAGTTTTCACAACATTTTACCGTTCGTCGATATGACGTTGGAGTAGAGAGATATTTGCTTTTCCATCCAAGGATGCAAACTGCCGCGAGAACAGTGAGCATAGTCGGTGGCTTAATTTTTGCCCTTGAATATATATCACCGTTTTCACGATTTTATCTCCATTTCTTCATCTTCAAAGACCAAGGAAACCCTAATATACTCTCCAAATAAATCCCCCATGAATCCTAACCAATCCAAGTGCAAATCAATCAACTTTAACATGAAGAACAACATGGCGATTACGGAATCGTGATTTCTTCACTATTTTGCTTCTCGGATGAAAACTTCGCCTTGAAGTAATTTATAGTTTGAAGTGTTCTAAATCACTTGAGGCATGTTTTAACCTTCTTTGCATCTCCTTGAACTTCGCAAACGTTTAGACTTAGAAATTGGGCAGGAAATCCCCATGAATACCACTCTTATGAACTCATATAAATTCTTATGGATGAACTTGATTGTTTGGGCTGTTTCTTATGGTTTAAATGCATTTCTTGGAATTATGGAAATGATAACGAGGAATAGGAGTAAGGGAGAAGAAAATGGTAGTTTTATAGGGAGGAATTGAACTACAAATGACCCTACGAACTTACGCCTACAAGTTGTTCGACGAAATGCCTCAATGAGTATTTCCATAAGCTATGAACTTGGAATTGATCCCAAATTGGTCGTATGATGTAGGTTATCCTTCGTAAGGTATTCGAGGACTCGTGGAACGTAGAAAACTTCGTCGTTAAGGTATGTAGGGCTTTTCTCTCCTTTTCTTGGCATGACTAGAATTCAAATGCGTTTTTTTCCTTGGCCGACAAAACACATCAACACTAAATGATAGTCTGTAAGCCTCTAAGAGTACTAAATTGCAACAACTAGTTGGGACAGGGCCCCGCCATACCCAACCCCATCTAGATATATGTATATACATGCATGCATCCTATTTAATGACTGCGACCGGAACTTCGGAGAATGGAGTGCGAACATCCGATGAACTGCGGTACCCCTTTGTGAAAAGGTACGCGATTCGTCACACATGCTGTGGGCGTGATCACGAGACAAAAGTGAGCGTCGATGCGAAATATGTACGAATATGTGGGGGCGGTAAGCATAAACATAACATAAGCATAAGAGATACAGATAACGTGGGAAGAGATGTAGAGACAACCTGAAACTCTGAACGAAGCCACTGAGGGCAACCATAACCACGACATAAATGTAAATGTATGCTCGCAGAATCATCCCTCACTGTGGAGGCACATCGTATCATATAATAATAAATCCCTCTGTGGGGTGAGCTCATCATCATAGCATCATCTCTGCCCAACTGATTAGTGACAATGCACAGCTATGTGCCTACCCGGCCGCCTTCAACACGGCTCGGTAAAGAAAGAAATTCGTCTATATATATGCAATGTAAGACTGACCTCAGAGGGGACATCATAGAAAGAGTCGGAGTGATCATTAGCCCCCGACTATCGTTATTGTCGCTACGTTCTTTATCTTTTCAATTCAAGAGACAACACATGTAGAGAATAGGAGATATACTTCAATAAGGATTATATAAGTGATAAAGATCGGCTCAACTGAATAAAATACCATTGGCTCAACTTCAACATGAAGAATAACATAGTGAACAACCTTTTTCCAATCGACAAGAAAGATACGAGGTGCGGGAAAGTACTACAACACAAGCCATATATAAATCAACGAAATAACCTTCACCATTAGGGATCGAAATCAACTCAACTTTAACGGGAAAAGTACCACGATGAACGTTATACTTCTCTCGGTAAACAAGAAGGGTAAACAAGAAGGATAAGGAATGTGAGAAAGTATTTCAATGTGTACTATTCATGAGAATTAAGGTTACTCATTTTGGAACACCCTCGATACATGTTTAATTGAAGACCTTTCAAATGACAACCAAACGGAATATGGAAGCATAGAGAGTTCTTTTATACAAGTCATATAGGAAGTAGAGATTAGCTCGTTCATTCTTGGATATGACCGACACAAGTTAACGGGATAACGTCTCAAAAAAGCGCATTTGAAAGGAGAGAAAAGTCCTACATACCTTAACGACGAAGTTTTTCATGTTCCACGAGTGCTCGAATACCTTACGAACGATAACCTACATCATACGACCAATTTGAGATCAATTCCAAGTTCATAGCTTATAGAAATACTCATTGAGGCATTTCGCCGAACAACTTGCAGGCGTAAGTTCTTAGTGTCATTTGTAGTTCAATTCCTCCATACAAAACTACCATTTTCTTCTCCCTTACTCCTATTCCAACAAATGCATTTAAACCACAAGAAACAGCCCAAATAATCAAGTTCATCCATAAGAATTTATATGAGTTCATAAGAGTGGTATTCATGGGATTTTCTCCCCAATTTCCAAGTGTAAACGTTTGTGAAGTTATGCAAAAATTAAGCCACCGACTATGCTCACTGTTCCCGCGGCAGTTTGCATCCTTGGACGGAAATGCAAATATCTCTCTACTCCGACGTCATATCGACGAACGGTAAAATGTTGTGGAAACTAGACTCGTAGACCTTCAATTTGATAGGTGGATCACCCCGTAACTCCAAGTAGATTGAGAGAAAAGCTCCGAGACATCTGACCCAAATTTCAGTGAAATTTACAAACTTAACTTGTGATGCCCTTTATCGACTTTCGTATTACAACTCATTTGACTTCCAAACTTAACAAGAGACCATTATACGACAAATAATTCATATCATTACTTGCTTAGCATGTGAAGCACTCCTAATCTCACCCAAAAGTACAAGTTACTGTCTTGCCGACTTTTGACGAAACTCATGCTTCTTCGATTCATTCACCGTCCAAACCTTCCGCCACTTACTAATCTTATTTATAGACTCTTATAACCATTTATATTAATAATCTCAATCCCTTTTAGCCTCAAGATAATTTCTTTTGAACTTGCGTCGACTAACTCATGATGCGACTTTAACGTGCGAAAATTCGAGGTGTAACATCCTTCCCCCCTTAAGAACATTCGTCCTCGAATGTTGAGGGATATTCTAACTCTTGGAATTTCCAAAAATTTCGGCAGAGTTTCCTCTGTAAATAGGACTATCCAAAACCTGTCAAATGGCCCAAGCCATACAGGGCCACACAACAGCATAGCAATATCAATTTGGCCCCTCACGACCGTCTATTTATACAAAAATCATAATAGATCAGCCATAACTTACCTCAGCCGTCCTTTGCTGAAGTCTGCAACATACTGGCCATATCTTTCTCAACAATAAAATCTAACAAGATATATAAAAATTCAATATATATAACTGGAAAGGAGGTATCTTATCACACGTGTGTCGGTATAAATCTGAGGTCTGAAACAGATTTGGGTTTTGGGGGGGGGGAGGGGGGGGGGGGGGGGGTATCCGGCCTTCATCTTCCCTTGTCTCTGTCGGTTCCTCCACATTATCCTATTGGCAACGCATTTTTTTCGTTCAACTTTGCAGCTTGTAAATGATGATTTCCAGGATCAGGGGTAGTAATGGGGTACTTATGATATTTAGATGTTCAGAATACCGAATAAACTACTTTAAATTCCTTAAGCACATCAAACTTATCAACTACTTAGCCGGTCCCGGCTGCGCAAGATAAGTCTACCTTTCTCGACGAGTCTCGATAGGCCTTTCGTGGGTGGTGATTCCGGTGAAATTCCAAAGTCGGGATGCCGGTTACCGAATAAATTCCGTCGCTTTGAGAAACTTGTCAATATCGTTAAGATGTCTAAAGGAGACAGGGATGTTTAGTTCTTCACCCTTTTTCATTCCTTATTACTATTTGCTGTACCAAATCATGACTCCATCTCGTAGGATTCTAGTCATTATCCTATTGGCAACACATTTTTTTCTTTCAACTTTGCAGCTTGTAAATGATGATTTTGAGGATCAGGGGTAGTGATGGGGTACTTATGATATTTAGATGTGCAGAACACCGGATAAACTACTTTAAATTCCTTAAGTAGTTTGCAGCTTGTAAATGATGATTTCCAGGATCAGGGGTAGTAATGGGGTACTTATGATATTTAGATGTTCAGAACACCGAATAAACTACTTTAAATTCCTTAAGCACATCAAACTTATCAACTAATTAGCCGGTCCCACTGCAAGATAAGTCTACCTTTCTCGACGAGTCTCAATAGGCCTTTCATGGGTGGTGATTCCAGTGAAATTCCAAAGTCGGGATCTTGGGTTACCGAATAGAATTCTGTCGACTTTGAGAAACTTGTCAATATCGTTAAGATGTCTAAAGGAGGAGGATGTTTAGTTCTTCACCTTTTTTTCATTCCTTATTACTATTTGTCAGATCAAATCAGCGACTCCATCTCGTAGGATTCTAGTCATTGTCCTAGCCAACACATTTTTTTTCTTTCAACTTTCGGTCGTAAATGATGATTTTGAGGATCGGGGGTAGTGATGGGGTACTTATGATATTTAGATGTACGAACACGGATAAACTACTTTAAATTACGAAGCACATCAAACTTATCAACTACTTAGCCGGTCCCACCGCATAAGTCTACCTTCTCTCGACGAGTCTCAATGCATATGGGTGGTGATTGAAATTCCAAAGTGGACCGAATAATTCTGTCGCTTTGAGAAACTTGTCAATATTTCAAGATGTCTAAAGGAGACGGGGATGTTTAGTCCTTCACCCTTTTTCATTCCTTATTACTATTTGCTGTACCAAATCATGACTCCATCTCGTAGGATTCCAGTCATGCATATATATGTTAGTGGACCTTGTCAGCTTATGATTTATATTAAAGAGTTCAGTTATCACGATTGGTTCGCTCGGGCCTTCGGGTGCCGGCCACACACCCCCCCCCCCCCCCCCCCAGGTAGGGGTGTGACACTGAAATTGAAAGGCAATTTACCAAAGGGTGTTGGGGCTTGGAGAGAGTATCTTTTTTACTTTGACTGCATCAGATAATGTGGAACTACCATTGGTCTCCTTGGGGAGAGGTGATCCACATGGCTTCCTATCGCTCACGAGTCGAAACTAACTCCAGATCCTCTCGCAACCTTCCCCTCTCACAGATCCATTAGGGTCTCTCCTGATCAAAATCTGCTTGAATGCTTTTGTCATATTCTTGTTGCTGACGAGATACGACGAGCTCTACTGTCTGCGGTCCTCTAGTTGTTGCCAGTTAAACCTGTCCCCGAAGCGTAGCTTCTATATGCGGTAGATTCGACTCTTTCTTCGCCAATTTCTATTTCTTGCTCTTCAATTCTTTCTCTAGCTTGTTAAAGTCTGCGTTTGAAGGTTTGAATGGTGGACAAATTATTTCTTTTGAGCTGGGCTTCATCTCGCCTCCGCTTCTCTGTCTATTGCTTTCTTACGGATACTTCGGGCCTGATCTTGAGGAGGGGGCCTTGATTACAGAGGTATAAGGGGTCCACTTCTTCCTGATCACGATCCTCTAACATAGTATTCAACCCTAGAATTCGATTACCACCCCAAATTTTTTGGGCTTCTGATTCTCAATATGGATCTTCTAATGTCACCTCCATACGAACCCCGCGTGTCCTCGGCCACAGGCACGATTTGTCTCTGGCCTAGCTGGCATAGCATATATGGCTGAAACAGTCTTAAGTCCTATTAAAATAAAAAATGGACGATAAGAAGACATGTGGATCACCTTCTGAAGGAGATCAATGATAGTTCAATTGCATGTAATTTGAAATGCAGTCAAAGTAAAAAGATACTCTCTCTAAGCCCCAAACACCCTTGGGTAAAATTGCCTTTAAATTTCAGCATCATATGTCTTGATGACTTGCAATATAGATCTTCCAATCAGATTCGAATCTTGCCATAAAATGATGGCAATATAGTTGCTCTAGAAATCACATTTGTAACAGAATGCTACAACCTTCAAAATAGTCTTCACCCTCTTGGCATTTGGTCAAGGCACAATAGATATCAGCCAGAATCATCGGTAAGATGGTTGAACTTTTCCTCTCCAACAGTAATGTGACTATTCAAGACAAACAGATGTTGATCTTTCTGTCTCGTCTGGGGAAAACCATAGTTCCCAAGAAAGATACCATGAATGCTTCTTGCCTATGATTTTCCATGTAGGGAGGTGTTGTTCAATTTTGAGTAGCTTCCCATAATTCAAAAATCCTTCTTTCTTTCCATATCTCTCATACAAGAACTCTAAATGAACCCATCCATTATCCAAACATGCCATACGAGGATGGATGATGTGCATTTGCTCCAAGAATTTGTTTCCTTCTGACATTCGTTGGAGCTAGAAGTGTTTTACTATGGAGGTTCTTGCCTAATCCCATGGAACCACCTAATTCTTCCAATGTAGGAGTCAACTCGAAATCTTTGAAGTGGAAGACATTGAGTCCCAAAACAGAATTAAAGCCTCAATTAAATCTCTGTCAGGGTTGATTCTCATAATATTTGTGAGGAATGCCAGATGTTCGAATATCTCAATCTGATTATAATGACCCATGTCGTTCTACCAAGCCCGGAGCAACGGTGTCTGTGATCATAAATTGTGAGGGTTCATCAACTCTTGGCTTCTTATCACATCTCTCTCCCATTGGCATCATTTTTACCTATTTAGGAAAAGAAGAATCGAGATTAAGACTTTTTTTTTTTTTTTAGAAACAAAAAATCGAGATTAAGACTTCTTTCGACTTGGTTGATGCAAAATTCTCGATCATAAGACTTAAAGAATAAATAAAAATGCCAAAGTTAGACTCAAATGGAAAAAGACTTCATGCATGTTTAAAAAAAATGAGGTTTACTTGGAGAGGATAAAGTGGTCATTTTTTTTGCAAAAATGACCCTTGTTAACTTCCGTAAAAGAAATGCATATAACGACAAAATTATGAAAGGTATTCAATTTGTTTTTGCAAAAACGTCCTTCCGCGGAAGAATTTAGGTTGTCCTGGCAAAGGATGATCAGATAAAAGGGTTCAGTTTTGCAAAACGACCTTGTTAATTTCCGTAGAAGAATTTAGATTGTCTTGGCAAACAAAGGATGATCAGACAAAAGTGGTCATTTTGCGAAACAACCACTGTTTGCTTCCTTGGAAGAATTTAGGATGTCTTGGCAAAGAATAACCGGACAAAATAAACCAAAGTGGTCATTTTTGGAAGAATTTAGGCTGTATCGGCAAAGAATATCCAGACACGGACCATTATAGGACTAGACACTATTCTTTTTTTAAAAGGTGGGCCCGAGCCCGATGAGGATTGCCTGTGTATCACACTAGATGGTGAGAATCAGACCCGCGTAGTTCAGGAAGACTACTAAAAGAAAAGGTTTTTTGAAAGCCTCATTCTTGTTTTGGGACATTTTTTGTTAAGCTGGACCCTTTCAGGTAGTTTATTAAATAATGGGCATATAAATTGGTGTGAAGTTCAAAAAAAAGAAAGCATGCCTATTACATCAAGTCGTCAAACAACAACATACCCAGTGTAATTCCACAAGTGGGGTCTAGGGACATCAAGTCATCAAAGTTGACAGGAATGTCAGGCACCATAAGTAAATTAATGTGAAATTCAAAAATAGATTTAAATTAATGTGAAATTCAAAAAAGATTTGAAGGCTAATTTAATGACAGGCTTATCCAGAAAAAGCTGCATTTCATAATATCCATCCCTTCAAAATGGTGATAATGTAATCAGTACATGACAACCAAAGGATATAATTGCAGGACAAGAATAAAGAAAGGGAGTGGAAGTATTTTCTGTACGAAATTATGACATCCAATACCACCTTTTGGTGGGATTATTTTTTCTTTTTAATCCAATTTTGAAAAAATAACTAGTGCAAATTTTCTGGCTTTCTTCTCTGTCATACAACATTTACTATTTTCTGATTTTTTTCAACTTTTTTTTGTTCTCTTATACAGGAATAAGACTTGGGCAACTTTGTGCTAGAAATAAGTTTCTCCCTTTCATTTCTGGGAAGCTACCATATTCTAAAACTTCTGGTAATTATTCAGTCTCAGATCTGTAACCCCATGGTTCATTGGCAGAGTTGCTGCATCTGCTTTATGAAGTTTTCTTAAGGACTTTCTTTGCTTGACAGTGATTTGTTACATCCACCTTTAGGACCTGTAACAATTTACTGAAAGATGAACATTAAAACATTGCAACTATTAAAGCATCGGCACAATGTCAAATCTATGCACTGATAGCATTATCATGTTAGTTCAATGAAGACAAGAGTGAGGTGAACTAGTGTATCCTTTGAGATTTATGTGTTCATCCTCGCACAGCATATTTCAGGGCTGCCCAGTCAGTGGGTATGTTGTTGTTGTTGTTGTAAGGTCTGCGTACATTTTACCCTCCCCAGACCCCACACTTGTGGGATTTCACTGGGTATGTTGCTGTTGTTGCCCAGTCAGTCATCAGTCACCACCATTTGGGATCTTTTTAAGGTTTCATAAACTGTACTCCCTCCGTCCCAATTTATATGACACTCTTTCCTTTTTAGTCGGTTCCAAAGAATGACACATTTCTATATTTAGTAACAATTCAACTTTAAATTTACCTTTTTACCCTTACTGAGATGATTTCTAGCCACACAAATTTCTATGGTTTGTTTTAGACCACAAGTTTAAAGTCTTCCTTTATTTCTTAAACTTCGTGTCCAGTCAAACACCCTCATATAAAATGGGACGGAGGGAGTAGTATTTAGCATCTTTTCTGTTGTTTGTTAATAGCTTCATAATTCTGTCTAGCGTGTAGACATTGACATGGTAATTAGGATATAGAGGTACTTTCTGCAAAGTTGTGTATGATTTCTTAATTCATGAAGGTGCTTAACACTGGATTTTGCTTTTTGAAGGGTATATGTTGTCTGTGATACTGTTCCGAAGTGCTTTACTATCAGCATATCTGGAATGCTGAATGTCCTAAGTTTTTCCAGAATAAATTTGTCTCAGGTTCTAAGAAACAGATTACTAGAGCTATGAAGGCCATTCTTCGATTATATAATTCCTCATCTTCAGAAGTTGCATCTGTACTTTTGGAGCTCATGCTGCAGACAGTAGATTCCTCAAATTTGCCAGGGGACTCGGAGAATGCTCTAACAATCAATGAAACTATAGACTTGCATGGTGCATATGATGACTGGAAACCAATCCTGAAGAAATTATCAAATAGAGAACCGGATTTGCTTCTGACTCTTCTCAGGGCAGCCCTAGACAAGATTGAGACTATGGAAGCCACAAAGCATGAGCTTGGTAAGTGATGTATTCTGGCAAAAAAAAAAACTCAACACAACAACAACTTTCCTTCACTTCGATGATTTTTGTGCTTGGTGTTGTTGCCTTGTCGTATCATGAATGCCTCTGTTTTAAGATCCACTTGTTAATATATGAGACTAGAAACACACAGATAGTGATTATTCCTGATCTAGTAGGCAATTAGTTAATTAGGGACACTGGTCAAATAGCTACCAGGAGCGATATAAGAGATACTTTTGACTGGATATTCCTTTTAGAATTTTGTGCCATGGATGCTGAAAAGTTCAACTGACTTTAATGTTTTATTGAGCACAGAGTGCTCTGAATTGAATCCTAATTTGTGGGGAATTCTTGCTTTCATTGATACTGGAAATGCAAGCTTGCGGATTATCATTTATCGCATACTATTATGCTTGCAATTGTTTCTACTAGTGATAGTCTGTGTCATATTACAGTATTTGAATGTCCGGTCCATCTAACAATGGAAGGCACAAAAACATGAAAATATTCTCTAGCTTCACTTACTGGGAGGATTTGCTCAATCTAAAGCAGTGTAAACTGTTCTTTCAAATCCTGCTGTTTCCTTGTACATGTCTTTTATCTTATTCTTTTTTTTTTCAATCCACACCTGTATGCTATCTGCCATGAGATTTCTCTCAGTTTTATGATTTTCATTTGCTTCATGTAGTGGAATGGATTTTAGCTTAATTTCCTGTTCATCGTTGACTCATTTCTTTTACGGATCATTGTCAGGTGCAAATGCCCTCTCAGGAAATGCAAATGAATCTCTTTTGATTGGACAATTATCTTACCTGTGTGAACAGATAGTTGCAAACCTGAAGACACTAAAGCCTCTTAACCATAATGATCTTGGTGCTGATGGGGAAGACGACTCAAGAAAATTTTGTCTTCCAGAAGCCACACTACAAGAACTATTACGTAAATGTTTATTCTTGTCCTCTCACGACAATAATCAGCTGATGAAGTCTGCTCTTGTCATTGCTCAGATGATGGGAAGGAACTCTTTCATCCATAAGTTAAATAAGCTCTGTTCACTGAGTGTGTTTGATTCAGAGATTATTCACTCAGATCCTTCCACCAATAGTTCAGAAAGCTTCCTACTATCCAGAGAAGAAGATTCTCTTGGCCAAGCTGCACAGAAGCTTGAACTGATTATGCGTCGAGTTGTAAAGGGCAATAACAGGGACACAACAGATACTGGGAGCCAATGGGTAGTTGCAAAAACATGGAAAGCATGCCCCATTGGTATGCTGCCCCATGCATTTGGTTCTACTGGCCGTCTTCCGATTCTTGATTTTGTTGATGATTCAGCAGAAGGTGCAAAATCATCAGACAATGAAATCCCAGAAACCCATAATTGTGGATGCAAGCGTGCGATCGAATGCTTGGACGATCCTAATATGAAGAAAATGAGGAAGACACTGGAGCCTGGTGATAATCAGTGGGCGGAGAATATGGAGATTGAAAACGATTTTCTCTCGGACGAAAATGGTCATAACGACGTGCCTCTGGAAGGTTCAAAAGGCCACCTGATGATTGATGGAGTGTGGAAGAAGGTTTCAACGGAGGAGCTGTGTGATATTGCAGCAGCTGTGAAGATTTTGATTTAAACAAAGCCTTGTGAGATGGCCTCACTTTCCGGGGGCCGGGGGCGTTCTTAGGGAGCAAAATGAAAAGGGTTTTCTGTTGTACATCTACCACCAGTTTTGCAGCTTATAGATTATTGGGCTACAGATTTTGCTCGTAATTCCAGATATTTAACATTGCCTTCCCTGCTTAATGGTGCTGTTAGATTTTGTGGTTAATGATATAATTTTGGTCATGCTACAATTGACATTGTTTCATACTAAATTCAATGAAGTATTACGTGTATTTATACATTTATACATCATATAAATGAGGGAAAACGTGCTTTAAGCTAGTATTACTTTCTTTTGTTATTCACGCCTTTCTTGTTATCTATAGCTTGTTTCTAATGTTATTTATTGTTGCAATTGGTTCGAAATAAAATTTGACCTTTGGAAGAGGATGTCTAATTTTTAACTTCTTTTATCCCATGCGGTAAAAAAATCAAAACTACATTGGATAAAGTGAGTTATATGAGCCAATGGTATTGCTAGAACAAAAGCTTGCATGATAACAAGGACGGAAAAAAGCTCAGGTAAATCTTCTAATATATCACTTTTGCAGTACAAACTCAAAGGGCTAGGACATTTTTGCCCATAGCAGTGAGTAAGCAGCTTCAGTCATGAAATCCAACAGAATTTCAGAAGTTTAAGATAAACATTAACCTAAGCCAGCCACTAGAGGAAGATAAGTTCATATTTATCCTTCAGATTATCGGATATTCTCCATATGAATACTACTCACTCAACGTTTGGAGAAACAAAGATTCTATGGCTATTTAAATATCCTGGTAAAGAAGTAAACAGCCAAAAGAAGTAGCTACGCTAGGATAACATAGTATGAGTAGGTAGCATAGCAGGATCACAGTAGACTAGGTAGTTTCTAATATATATATGTACATCCCATTATCCATAAAAGCTTCTGGCTATTGGTGATCCTGATGATGGCTTCTTAGAATCTCAAACTTCCAGCAAAAAGAAAAAGTTACTCTCAAAATCAATTATTCTGCACCTCAGGTTTCATCTGCATGACAGCCCGAGTTGAGTCAGTACAACACCCATGAGAGTGAAGGGAAGAAAATAGATGTTAGCAAAGACCTCAATGGAAAATCTAAATGAGAGTGAAGCAAACATGGAGTTGTAAGGCAACGCACATATTCCAGTAAACCAAATGTCAGACTTTTAGTTATAACTAACAGTCAAGAAGTAGGAGCATCCACCACTGCAACATGCGATTCACTTCTGCCTTTGATGTGAAGCAGAAAGGCAGAAGGGCATCACCCAGGTTTGACACTTCGACTCTTCCACACCCACATGCTATTGAAGAGCCAGATTAATCGACCAAACAACTATTGAAGAGCTTTTTTTTTTATGACATGGGAACCCGCAGCCACTACCCTTCGGGTGCGCACAGAGTAAACGCAGCTCCTGTGCAATAGCTCACAAACCACACAGAAGAGGTAACCCGCACTAAGCAAGCCCCGTGCGACGAGCTCTACCCAGAAGGCAAAGGCAAATCCCTTGTTGTCGTAGGAAGGGGGTTTCGGACTTGAGACCTCCATTATGAAAGCCCCGTGCTCAACCAACTGAGCCACCCTTGCAGGTACTATTGAAGAGCTTTTTCACTTTTAAGTTTCTATTTTAGCCAATGAAATATTGTCTCTTTGCATGCTCTTAGGTGATGGCATGTTCAGTTCAATGATAAAGTTGGCAAGGCCACCAACCACTCTGTATAAGTTATTGGATACTCCCGGCCTCTAGCTTAAGAGCTCTTTTCACGCACTTCCAGTCACCTAACAAGTAACAGTTAGTCTCTGTCCTCAAACTTTGTACTTATGTATTAGTCATTGCTATGTGATTCAACACAGTTTTGCTTATATTCTGTATCAAATGAAAGGATGATTGATGCAACTTAATACTCCCTCCAGATCAAAAAGAGTGTCCACTTAGCCATGTGCACACCCCTTAAGAAAATACTAACTCCTGAGCAAAAATAAGTAATTTAACTAAATTGCCCCTAATTAAATAAGTATTGGAATTTGATCACATAACACTTAATAAGGGAAAATCCGGAAAGAGAAGGTTAATTCTTTCTTGATTTGATAAGTGGACACTCTTTTTGACCCAAGAAAAAAATGATGGTGGACACTCTTTTTGATCTGGAGGGAGTACTAAACTGTAAGCAGCTAAGCCTGAATGAGAGGAAGATAGAAAGGGGTTAACACTTGGTTTGGGCCAGTTCAAATAACAAAAAGATGCCAACAATTTATTCCAGTAATTGATACATGTATGACTTCAAACCTTTGAACCCTATTCATACAAGTCTGGTCCTTAATTCCGCCTACTAATAAGAAAGAATATTAGGAAAGTTACCAGTTTCAAAAAATAAGAAAGAATATTAGGAGATGTAGTTCCTTAACTTGATAAATGGGTTAGCACAAATCGAGGTATGGAAAAGAACACAACCCAGCAGGGAAGATTGAAGCTCACGTTCAAGCAACCATCCCGACCCTATCTAGAATAAAGAGCAGGAGCACAAGCAGCATCCTAAACCACCATTTCAAAGACCCTTGCATGCAGTCCACATGACAGAGGTAATAATATTGTTCTCATGCCATCCCAAGTCTCATCAACGTCAACTATCAGTATCACGAGTTGAAGGATTGATTGCCTATACACCCGTTGTCTCCGTTAAGGGTCAACCCATAAATCCAGCTATAAAAATTGTTAGACTTAGACCTACCAAAAGCAACCACTCTATAGCTACAAAAACCATATAGAGGACCCAGACACATAATTGATATAAACATCGGGGTCTAATCCTCTAGCTCGAGTAGACCTCTATTCAGTCGTATTCCTAGTCTTTCTTTTTTTTTTTTTTTTTTTTTTTTGGATAAGGAATCATATTCCTTGTACTTTGCTCATCCCTTTTGCTTTGGAGTTAACTGTCCCCACGAGGATTGAGGACCACTGGACCGCAAGCAGGTGGGGAGCTCATTGGGCCATTTCTAGTTCAACAACAACAAGAACATCATCATTCATCAGTCAATTCTGAAGGAGAAGAGAGACTCAAAGGGCTTCACATCGATAATCAGCCCCTTTTTCCTGTCAGCAACTAGGACTGAGTTAGATCTCATCAACAAAAAGTGCTAAGCTAATTCAACATTTTCTCTTTCACCTGTTGCTTGGTTGCAATTTGAGAAAATGCTTTCCTTCTTAAAATATGATATATAGCATAACTTCCTTACTAGTAACTGCACAAAGTTCTAATCTCAATCCACTCACTTGCACAAGAGCGTAAAGAAGAAAACCCAAATTTTTGAGAGAGAGAGAGAGAGAGAGAGAGAGAGAGAGAGAGAGAGAGAGAGCACTCAATTACCAAGAATTAAATAATGAAAGAAATGAATGTCACAGAGCAGAAGAATCAGTGATTACCGCATTGCGACGCTGTTTATCAAACCAGCTTTTAGTAGACATCAAGGCATTCACTAAATCTGACACCACGGATGTCATATCTCTATTAGGTTCACGCAAATCAGTGTAATAACCATCATAGCCTGTAACAAGAGACAGTTGTTTTGACAAAAGATCACGAGCGAAATTTGACAGGACAGGATATCGGGGACTTGCAGCTTTCCACCAACTCAACACACCAAAGTTCTTGGTCCAAGGCACAATAGGTTCTTCCAGATAGCAGTCAAGTTCTGACTTTGATGGCTGACTAGTTGTTTCGATAAATTTGCTAAACTCATCTGAACAGTCAAATCCAAAACTAGGATCATGAAGAATTTCCATTGGTTCAAGGAGATCTTCACCCGTATCAGAATCGTCAGAACCTGAATAGCTCATAAGATACTCCATTGAGGACCTGTGCACCACATAGTCATCGAGAAGGCTTTGGATGGCCTCCAAAATAGATGGTAGCGGTGAATGATCATTACCTTCATACTTCAAGAAACAGAACTCTAAGTACTTCACTTTGTAGCGTGGATCCATAATAGTAGCTAGAGCCAACACCAAATACCTATTCTTCCAATACTTGTCAAACTGTTCCAGCATAATATTGGCTAAATTTCTAGCAAATTCATCTGAACTCACGGAATCTTTCATCAGATTAAATCGAAGCTTATTAAGATTGTGGAAGTAGAGGCCTGCAGTGGGACGTTTTTCCATAAATAACACTTGTGTTGCAGTATAGACATGTCCAACAAGTTTGCATACTCCCTTAACTTTCTCCCACTCTTGGGAAGAAGGTATATCATAATCCTTATAATCATCTTCTTTCAAGTATTCTCCTTTAGCCTCTAACTCCAATGCTTCCTGTAGTTTAAGAAATGTTAAATTCCACACTGGTAGTGATTTACCCCAACATACTATGAGGCGAATGTCACTGATTAAATCCTCTATCATCCCAAATGCTTTTTTCACCATTGAACTAAACATGTCTGCATAACAAGATACACGAAACAATTGTCCATCTAGCTGGAGTCTTTTCTTTTCAACAAGTTTATTTTTAATGACATCAACAATCTCATCAAAGTCCAGACAGCTATGCACAGTGACAGCACATATTTTATCTTCAATACCAAAATCTGAAAGACACTGAATCGTCTCGCCAACATAATCGCCATACGCATTAAGAGACCTAAAACTAACCCAACTTCTTAGCTTCCAGTCTTCATCAATGAAATGAACTCTTAAGCAAATGAAATCACGACAACTTTCCCCAAAATCTGAGGTAGTCCAGTGGCCAAAGTTAATGAATTTATAATATGCTAGCCTCTCAACTGAGACGCTAACTCGTCCATTCAAGCTTCTCAAAAATTCTTTAACTTTTGCTTTCTCTTCCTCATACAATTTCAAGCAATACCGTGAGAGAATGGCAGATGAAGGACGGAATTTTGGATTAAGACAGGCAATTAATTGTTTGAAAGCAACATCATCTACTGACTTTGGAGGTGTACCGGATTGACAGAAAAACTTTGCCATAAGACGATAAGCTGTTTCTTCATTGATAACATGCTCCTTCACAACATTACTACTGCTCACATCCCTGAGATTTGCATTTCTTGGTCCACATTCATGATTTTTCCCCTTCCTTGATACATCTAGAAAACGAAATAAAGTACTACTTACAGGCCATTTGGTTGGAGGGATTACGAAATATACTGCCAACATAAAGTTCCATATAAATAATAGTGTTTGGGTGGAAGATTAGGAAAATAATCTCTGAATAACTTATGCAGCTGTTGGTTGGCTGTATAAGAAAAAAATAATCCCTGCATTACTAATGTAATGGTTGATGATATTAAATAATAATCGCACTAAGTTACGCAGGAATTGATATATTAATTTATAAAGGATAGAATGTGAAAAACAAACTTGTATTAGCAATACAAAGATAAAAGTATTTAAAGACGAAATGTACTTAAAAGTAAGTAATCCCTACATTCTATTCCATGTATTTACTATTCACCACATAGTAACTCATAGACTATTTGCTGAATAATAATCACTTATATTCTTATTCACGACAGACTAAATCTTGGATTATTTATTCGCATAACTAGTATGTGCACCAAATGACATGTTATATTATGACACTGGAAGACAAATAAATCAAGAAAAAGAATGGAACCAGGGAGTGCTTTCCGTTTTGCGTTGGTCATTTCCAGTTCATAAACTGCACTTGAGATAAATCAAATTAGAAGGTTGAAGCATAAATGATGTCACATTTTCATATGTACGTACAATATCAAAATTTGCCCAAATTATAAGCTCATTTCAATTATACAAATTAGCTACTCCTAATTCAAAGCTAGTTTGGGCTTAGTTATATGAATCCATTGTATCCTTCAATTTAGAGGATTCATTTTTGGTTAATCACTCAACCTACCAAAACTCTTCTTTATACCAGCTACAATTTGGCAAAGTTTACATTATTTGATAATATCAGTTAAAACTTTCAAAAAAAAATTGAAAATAGAAACCTATGTTGCTCGACTCTCCAAAAATGTTGCTGCACCCGCGTCAGATCCTCCAAAATGTACTTTTTTTCTCCAAAATGTAATATTTTTTTAAGGATTTGACACACACCCAGCGGTAATTTTAAGATTCCGTGCAACATAGATAGAAACACAAAAATTATAATCAAATGGGTTTAACTCAACGAAAAAAACAAGTACGTCACACTATTTTGTTTTTGTTTTTACACTTAAAATAAGTTTTAAAAAAAAAAAAAAAAAAAAAAAAAAAGAAGTTGATAGTTAAAGTGCTAATCAAAATTCAAATGATGACTTAGAGGTGTAGATTTATCAACTGTGTTGTCATTCCCCAGTGGAAAAGAATATTACTACAACCCAAATTTAGCCCTTTTATTTTAAGTGTAGAACCCTAGGAAAACAGCAATAATTTCATGCAAGATGATTGATAATAAACGAGTTGGAGATTTTAGTACAATGCCGAACTAAGAACAAGTTATGGTGATAGTAGACTCATATTTATCTGTCCATTTTTGCCCGCGAAAGAGCTGTGAGCCCATAAAAAACTACATTGGATATCCTTAAAGCACTGGTCTTTAATTTTTGGCCCTCAAATCGTTGGTCTTTAATTTTTGTCCTTCCCCTAATATCCCCAGGTTCTGGGTTCGAATCTCGGCTCAGTCAATAAAAAAGAATTTCACAATGCAGAGATTTGTAGCAAAATTAAGCCTATTCGGATAAAAGTCAAGCCTTAAGGCAAACTACTTTTGTCCAAATTTTGCCTTATGAGGTGCAAACTCTACCTTTAAGGTAGAGTTTGAATCCAAAACTCTGCCTGGCGAATCCAAAATTTTGCCTTGTGATTTTTATTTTTTATTTTTTATTGAACGTGAGTGCGAACCCGGAACCCATAAATTTTTAGGCGAAGGCTAAAAATTAAAGACCAACAATTTAAGGGACAAAAATTAAAGACCAATGCCTTTAAAGGACATTCCGCTCAAAAAAAATGAACTACATTATTCATTGGGCCTGAGGGGTGGGTGGGTCAACGCACAAGGGCAATTTGCACGATTGTCCTTATTCGGGGGTGGTCTTTAATTTTTTCCCCTCAAATGATTGGTCTTTAATTTTTGCCCTTCACTAAAACTCCTTGGTTTCGGGTTCGAATCCCTACTCAGAAAAAAATTAAAAAAAAATCACAAGGTAGAGTTTAGATTCGCAAGGCAGAGTTGTGCTACCTTCAGGCATAGTTTTAAACTCTGGTTTAAGTAGAGCTTGACTGCAAACTCTACCTTAAGGCAGAGTTTTGCTTTCAAGCATAAGCCAAACTCTCCCTTAAGACAGAGTTTTGCCTTTAGGCATAAGACAAAACTCTACCTTAAGGTAGAGGTTTGCATTAAGGCAAAAAAAAAAAAAAAAAAAATCTCAGTTAAAATTTTGCAAAACTCTACCTTAAGACCTAACTTTCCTACGAAACTCTGCCTTGTGATTTCTTTTTTTTAACTGAGCCGGGGTTTGAAAGGCAAAAATTAAAGACCAGTGCATTTGAAGGGCAATCCGCACAAAAAAAATGCCCTATTTTGGGTGGTCTTTAATTTTTGTCCAATGGCACTTCTAGCGAGGCAGAAGTTTAAATTTCATTCTGAAAAGTTTATATTTAGATCGCCACAATATGTATCATAACATCCTATAAGTTATGTCGGACACGACAAAACTTTCAACACTCAACATACATAATCTAAAAAACACTACACAACTTATGTTGCATAACGTAATTCCTTCAAAACTTGTATCAAGCAAGGTAAAAATTCAGTTTCCGAAGATAAAAATATTACAGAACTTATGCTAAGGGAAGCAAATCGGGATATTTTCATTAAATGAGCAGCAAGAGCAGAAAATTAAAGACCACATTTATGAGAGACAAAAATTAAAAACCAGTGCGTTTGAAGGTCAATCTGTGCAAAAACTTCATTTTGATGACATGCTTCTTTGGGCTATGCTCGAGTTGACCCATTACAAATTGGGGGAATGACATATATATACATAAGAATAGGGTATATTTACAAAATATGACGATACTTTACAGTTTACAAAACATAACAATAGATTTCTTACAAAATATTTACGAAAAGTTTCTCAAGGCTTAAAAATTTCGCTCAAAATTTTGTGTATGAAAACTGTATGAAATATGTATATCTCGCTCAAGGCTTAAAAAATCCGCTCAAAATTTTATGTATGAAAACTGTATGAAATGTGTTTATCTTGCTCAAGGCTTAGGTTTCTCACATTTTACGTGTATGAAAACTGTATAAAAATAGTATGAAATATGTATTTAACTATATAAAATTTGTATAAAGTTTAGGATAAGTTTTTGGAAATTTAATACAACTACAACAACATGGTATACAACTTTCATACAAATTAGAATCTCACTTTGAAATTCGAATGAAATTAATACAATTGAAACAACATTCTATACAACTTTCATATAATACGGCAACAAACAAGGTGGAGTCAATCGATGTTTGGTAACAGAATTCGTCATAATCAACCGTTACCGTCTTCAGATCTACGCACATTCTCGAATTACCATAATTTTACAAAAAGATGGATGCCTTCCCCATAGCTGGGAAGGTACGAAAGTAGAAAGAAACTATTTTTTCCAAATCAGTATTCTGATGCTAAGAGACATAACCAAAGCTTAGCATCAATTATCAACAACACACATGCCAGAAAATCTAATGGATGGTGGTGGCCATAGAATTCATTATCCCTCCCGTCGTTCCTGAATTCACCCATTAAACCCACTTCCAAAAGCCGGATCTGACTCCTGCAAGTGGGTGTTGCAATGCTCAATTAGTGTGATGAAAGGAGGAAGAGAAGTGATAAATGGGTCAGATTGGGGAAAGGAATGATGGGGCGGCTATGTTATTAGAGGAAAGAGATTGGGGAGAAGGGGGAGGGAGGGTGGGACGGCTCTGTTCTGGAGGAAGAAGAGAACAATGAGAAGGGAAAGGGAAGGGTGGGTTTTAATTTTTTCAGATCTGGTATGTTTTGTAATTAAATTATTATGTTATGTAAATAAGGAAAAATATTCTTATATTTTGTAATATAAAGTCTTAAGTAGTATTATTAGGTTATTTTCCTTTACAAATTAGCAGCCCAAATGAACCATGAATCAGCTCAACCTTGACCCATGAAAATACTCAATTTTAAGCCTTAAAGTTCCACACTAATTTTTTTCAATAAGTCATTATTTAAAAAAAAAAAAAAAAAACTTTCATTAATACTGATTGCTACCTTTATTGATAAATTATTATTGGCTAAATATTATTATCTACTCATGCAATTGTGAGAGAACTTAAAAATACGATTAAACACAAATGTTATAATTTTTATGATTTTTTTGTTTGTTTATGTTATAATATTGATTCTACCTCTGTTATGTTTTTCTAACATCATATATAAAGTCTTTTAATAAACAGAAAACGTCTAAAATATACCCCTAACGTGTGAAAAATGACAAAAAAAATACCTTGCTTCCACCTTTTGGTCTAAAAATACCCTCTATCGAAAGTTAAAGTGAACTTCTAAATTTATGCTGGCTAAATATATCATAATAAAGATTAAAGGATATATGCTCTCTACCGTAAAAGTTTATAATTTTGCATAATTATGCATATAGAACTACTGCAACATAAATTAGTAACATACCTTCAGCTTAGTGTTGTTAATTGTTCAAAAATCATTAATGTGACATAAAAAATAATTTTATGATTTTACAATTAAAGTTTATAAAATTTAGTGGTTATTCGTGAATTTTACTGTCTAAATCACGTTGTCGCTTCTCCATGATACACATTGAGATAATGGTGTATGCTCTCCTCTATAATTGCATCCATGTTTCTCAAATTAAAAATAATTACGCCTAGCTAGAGAATTGGAGCAATTGGTATGCTTTAAAAAAGATGCTAAGATAAAAATTATTGCAAAAGGATTAGATTATTGATTGAACTACATATATGTTGGCTTGACTGAGTACGCCACATTTTGTTCAAAGGAAAAGTGAATTCCAAAAAGCAGAATGAGGAGGTTGGGGCAACGATAATCATACGGTATCCGAAAACTCATTATCCCGATTAATTTAGATTCGAGCTGCGTAAGATCCATTGAACAAGAAAGCGCTCCTAGCCAGTGTTCTGTCCATTCTTAAGGCACAAATTTGAGATTTTTAATTAATGTCAAAAGAATCTCATTCATCCTACCACTCTCTTTAGCATGATAACGACTAAGGAATTTTGTTCATAGACAAAGTTTATTTTAACAAACTTAAAACCTCAGCATTCAACTTTAAATATTTAGGACATTGAGAGGAAATAATTTGTATTGGAAACATTCATCGTGTGATTCTTGCGGCACCATACCATTTCAGTCCATCTTTTTTTTGTGTCATTTGTGTTTTGATTGTGTTTATTTTATTTATTAAAATTGGAGATTTATAGATGAAACTGAGAATTAAGAACTCAATTATAGAAAAGAATATTTTTTTCACCTATTGATTATTTAGTTGTACTCCCTTTGATTTAATTTATGTGTTTTACTTTTTTTATTTTTTAGATTGTTTCGAAAAGAAAAACAAAAGTTGAGGATATTTTTAGATCAAAATGTGGAAAGAGGGAATTGGTGAGTCATTTTCCATGCGTTAAGGGTATTTTTAGCCATTTTCCATTTAATAAATAAAGTATGTGAGAAATATATAGATTCGAAATGAAATAACCCAACTACAATCATTTTATGGGCATTTGAACAAGAAAAATAGGAAACTATATAAAAATAAAAACTACAAACTGAAAAGGGAAAAAATAGAAAAATAAATAAATGAAAAAAAAAAAAAAAAGTATCTTTCATTCCTTTGTATATATATATCCCTTTTTTTCCTCTTCCAATGTCACAAACTATCTCTTATTTGAACACTTAAAACGCCAAACAAAATCAACACATCAAAATCATTTTTTTTTCTTAGTTCAAATGCTAGTATGTTGTACTTATAGCAGCCCATTTGGACTGATTGAAGTCAACAAGGCTCCTCTAACTGACCTTTCAATTGATTCTCTTCAAGTGTTGTGGGTTTGGCAGTAGCACATAACAATATTTGACATGTGAAAGAAGCATATAAAACATTATCAAAACCATAGTTTATTTGTATGTTGTCAAATTCCAACACCTTTAGGTAATATTTTATTTAATAATAAAAGAAAGAGTATTTAAAACTAAGCAGACATCTCCCCAGATTGGTTGGTACATCTATCACTTTCCAATTCGATATTTTCTATGTGAGTCACCAGACACCACTTCTGAATTTATAAACGCCGCCTGGGACCCACTTCTTACCTATTCTTTTAAACAGATAAATTTAAGCATTCGAGTTCGAGCCTTACTGGATACGGAGTCGTCTTTGTTAGGGAGGATTTTGAGACTTCCTGGCGCGAATCCAAATTTAGTCGACCACAATATGAATACACCAAATGAAAGATTAAAAAAAAAAAAAAGGAAGATAAATTTAAGTAGCATTAAAAGTGTTGAGCGAAGCATTCCGCATTTATATTGGGTCCCAAAAAAAACCCTATTCTAAGATAGTACTCCCATCTATTCATATTATAGGGTGTTTTTAACATTTTATTAGTTTAAAATAAATATTTAATCAAGAAGATATTAATTGATTTTCTTAAAAAAAATCCCTTATTTAGATACGTGATTTTTACATAACCGAAAAATCATATTAAGTAGGTACTATTTAACTAAGAATAATAAGTAAAAATTCTAGGCACTATTTAACTAAGAATAATAAGTAAAAATTCTAGGCACTATTTAACTAAGAATAATAAGTAAAAATTCTTTTTATTATTTTAAGGGTGATTGAATTTCTTAAGGGGTGCGTCCAAGCTAAAACACCATATAATATGGATTTGAAGGAGTACAATATAAACCATCTACTAGTACCTTATTGTAAATATTAGTTACTGATTTCATAACTATAACCCCCGACATGCAGTTCATAAATTTAAGTAAGCATTGCATAAAAAGTTTATTCGTATCTGATATTACATTAAATTATATTATTTTAATTTAATTATATGATACAAAATATAGTATATGATAATCATGCTTAAGTGATACCGAATTTCTGTACAAATACATATTATGTGCATTTTGATGTTCGGTGGAAAGTGAAAATATCATAATACAGATTTCTGATTCCATCAGGAATTGACGGATATTTCTATGATGAAAATACCATTTTTTGTACACTTGTAGCTTTATTTATGAAAAGTAAAAAAAAGAGGTTAAGTCAAAATAAGCACGATTTGTTTGTATTTACAATTGATAAATATACTTATTTACTTTGACCAAAGTAATAATACCTCACCTTAGCCTTCAAACAGTTTGATTTTAATTTAATATTATTTTGCTTTTTTGTTTTTGTTTCAATGAGCATGTCGAATTGGTTTTCTTTTAGTATTAATGTGAGAAAAGGTTTTTTGTATTTTAATTCGTTCACTATTTTCAATCTTATCTTATAATCTAGGTTAAATAAACTTCTCAAAAATAAGTTTGTATCTAAGAAGATACAAAAAAAAAAAATTAAAAAAATGTATGTATAAATTAGAGTTTTATCCTTTTCTGATGACATATTACATCTAAAATGATCAAGGCAAAATTAAGGCTATCAAACAAAATGCTACAGGCTCTGAATTCTTGTATAAAATTTACTCTAAAAATTATATTCATTCAAACTAAACCAAGGCATTCGATTTAAAATACCTGATGACTATTCTTTAAGTAATTTCTTACTCAACTTAGAGACTACAATATCGTCATGCTAAATATTTATTGATATCAGTGTTTACACCGAATCATAACAACTTAGTATAGAAAGGTGTATTTTTTGTACTGACTAAAAAGGAAGAAGTATCATATATAATGAGACAGATGGAGTAATAGATTTTTAATAGTTGTATCAGAGCTGGTGAGTTGAGCGTGCTCTTTATTTTGGAATGAATCTTGGTCACAATATTCTTTTCAATATAGTCGCCTGATTGCTAATTGATGATTCATTTTTCAACTCTATCTAATGATCAGCCATGTCATGCTTCCTTGATTTACTCAATTTGAATGAAATCATGATATTGATATAATATTATTCCTTAATTTGCTAATATTTGAACTGCACATATTCTAATTTCTTAGTAACACACAACTGTCATATGCAATTCTAATTATTAAAGAATTTCAATTAATAAAAAATTCAAAATTAGTATAAATGGAATCCAACAAATAGGTCTCATGATAGTGTCAACAGCGTGTTCTCAACACGCCACTTGATTTAATAATAAGTCAAACTATTCAACTCTTAATATATAACATATTTTTCTAATAATGGTATTAGAGCTGGTGAGTTGAGCGTGCTCTTTACTTTCGATTGACTCTTGATCACAATATTTTTTTTCCAAATATGTCTCTTGATTGCTAATTGATTATTTAGCTTTCAACTTTATTTCTCGATTAGCCTTGTCATGCTTCCTTGATTTACTCAAATTAAATGAAATTGTAAATATTCTGTCATATAATATTATTCCTATGATAATTTTTTAATTTCTTAGTAACACAACTATTGTGTTTATGCAATCCTAATTATTAAAAAATGTCAATTAATATTTTTTTCAAAATTAGTATAAATGGAATCCAACAAAAGATTCCCTAATACTTCCAAGTTCCTTACTTTCGATACATCACTTGGCATAATAATAAGCAACCTACTCATCTTTTAATATAGAGGAACTTACGTAAACAACTATAGTTTGGACGCTTCTAACAAGTCATAGCTATAGTTTAGCCAATTACGACTCGTAGCTACTAATTCTTTACCATATGATGTATTTTGCTGTATTTAATTCGGATGTATTCAAACAAAAAAAAATCCAAAAATACAAGGATATTTGGGTGTATTCGATTCACTGTATTCATTCGTAGCTACTTTTACACTGTATTCAAACAATAAAAATACATGAGAAGATACAAAAACAACTCCTTTGAAATACAAAAATATTGGTGGAAATACAAAAAAATACATTGTATTTACAATTCAAAAATGACGAATACACTCAAATACGGGTAGATATGAGAAATACAAGAAATGAAATTGCTTCACTCCCTAAGGTTTGCGTTTGGTAGAAGAGAAGAGAGCAGGAGCTCGTGAACCTGTGTTTTTGCTGGTACTCATTCTTTTTTTCCTTCTCCATTCTGCTTGAACTCATTTTTTTTTTCTAGTGCTTGAACTTATTGAGCGGCACCATACTTATATCTTTGCTAAAATTCAAATAATCCTAGAATTTTACAAGTTAGTAAACTTTCTTAGGACCCCTTTGGCCATGAAAAATTTTCACTGTTTTCTGGGGAAAAAAGTCCAAGTTGTAATTGAAATTTACTCGGATCTGAGAAAATTCGGTCGGTTGGTCATGGATTCCAACCAGAGATGACGACGACGGTGGAGGTGATGCCGAAGCCGATCTGAAAATTGAGTTGGTCATGCCGATGCCGAAGCCAATTAATATTTTTTTTTAAAAAAATTAGAATACATAGAATCTGACGAATAGACTCCCGTATATTAGGGGTGCACATCGATCGGTTAGGTTCAATTTTGTATATTGCCGATTCGATTTATCAATTTTCAATTTGTAAACATGCTAAACCGATAAGCAACTAATAAGATATTTTTTTTTTGGTTTTCGAATTATCGATTAGGGGTCCTTACTAGTTCGGTTTCGATTTAACCGATAACAAAATGCTCCTCTAATTTGTTTTCATTTCTCTTGTTTTAATCTCTTCATATATACACTCGAAATATTCAGTTTTTTTTAATTTACATTCGGTATAAACCCTATTCAGTGTTCATGCATAATAGGGCTGAAGGCAACCAAGAATCATATGATAATAAGAGGCAAAGTCTTCAAACACAACTAGTTTGGCCTCCCACATCTTTCACGAAAACAATAGTGAAAGGTGACAAAGAAATAAATTTTTAAAAGTATTTTTTATAGGACCTTATTGAGTTATCGCTTTAACCGTTAATAATAACTAAAAAACTGGAAATCAAACCGGTAGTTCAATAAAAAAATTATAAGACAGTTTAAAGATCATTAACTCGATAATTTGATACCGATAAATTAATAACATTTTCTCGGTTCGGTTTATCGGTTAAATCGAGTTTTGTATACCCCTAATCAATACATTTAATAATAAGCCGATTACAGATCTATTTTGTGTGTGTGTGTTTTTTTGGTTGGGCGCCGGGGGGGGGGGGGGGGGGTGGAGGGGTAGTCGAAGAAATACAACAAATTGGTTACTAAATGTATATTTCAATTCTTTCTTTTGCGTTTAGTACCAAAAAATTGAGGTAAAAATTCAGAATTTATTTTACTTAAAGAAAAAAAATTAATTTATCTAGAAATCTGTATTTCTTTTTTGTTTCCTTCAAAATTTTACTTTTTCCTCCTTCCGTTTATTTGTCTCCAAGGTAAACGATAGATATAATTTCACAGATTTTATCCTCGTTATGTTATGTTTTGTTTTTCTCTTTTGACATCATTTATATTTACTCCTAGCATTTATTCATCCCATTCCAATGCCATGGCACTTTTTCTAATTTGAACATCACAAAGTATTGACATGATTTCACTAACAACCTTAATTTTATATCATCCTCACAAGTTTTAAGAATTTAGAACTTGACTAATTAAATTAAACATTACCATGTCATTGTTTTCGTCAAATTTGTCTTTTCAAATATTACTCTAATAACATATGTTTTCGTTGCTCCATATGTAATGTTGGAATGGAATGAGTGGTAGACGTGTGCAAACTGCAAGGAATTCTACATAAAAATTTGCAGGGATAAAAAAAAAAAAAAAAAAAAAAAGAAACAAAAATCCTTTTCTTTGTCTTTTGGGAAGTATTTTGGTTTTGGGATCAGGATTTGGGGTAGGGAAAAAACAATATTTGGTCAATCATGGCGGAGTGCCTTTCAAAGTTCACATGCCACACTATTGTAGCATAAAATTTGTACTATGCACTTAAATTACACATAGGAAGAGGACATTAGAAAGTATTTCTCTTAGATTCCCTAAAAGAAATCTTTATGAAAAAGTAAAAAAAAAAAAAAAAAAAAAAAAGAATCTTTCATTTTGTTGTAAATAGAGAAATTAAACAATTTGGCAGAGATAATTTTTCTTTTGATTTTCTAGGAATAGAAATAAATTTCTTAAAAATAAAACAAATGACTTTGCTGATAGAAATAGAAAAAACAAGTTCCATAAATGACGCTTTACACTGGTTGTCTCCACCCACCTCCGATACCCTCACCCCCAACAAGCCGCCACCTCCCTCAAACCACTCACCCCAACCCCCACCGACCAACTCCCTACCACTACCACCTTACCTCATAGTGTTTGCCTATATATATAGGCCTTACGAATAACAATTTTTGTTTACCTACCAAATATTGGATAACAAAGTAAGAATATTAGTTTAATAAATAGATTATTGGTGTAACAAATATTTTGTTATAGAGATTCATAGTGCAAATAATTACTCCCTCTGTTCAATTTAAATGAAAATTTTCACTTGTTGAGATTCATATTATATAACCTTTGACCAATATTGTAACATACTTTTAAAGTTGTATCGACATGAAAAGAATTGCAACTTATAGTGCTTTTTGTATAGATTTTGAATATCTAAAACATTAACTTTAAAATTTCGAGTTGATTTGATACTCCCTCTGGATCAAAAAGAGTGTCCACTTAGCCTTTTTTCTTGGGTCAAAAAGAGTGTTCACTTATCAAATCAAGAATGAATAAATTTTATTTTTTCACATTTGTCCCTGTTAAGTGTTATATGATCAAAACTCGGGTAAAAAGAGTGTTCACTTATCAAATCAAGAATGAATAAATTTTATTTTTTCACATTTGTCCCTGTTAAGTGTTATATGATCAAATCTCAACACCTATTTAACTAGAAACAGTTTAGTTAAATTGCCTATTTTTCTCTCTCTAGGATTTAATATTTTCTTAAGGAGTATGGAAATGACTAAGTGGATACTCTTGATTCGGAGGGAGTATAATTTAGCTCGAAAAACAGAAAGTGACACATAAATTGGAATAGAGAGTACAAAGAGTCCTATAATTAATCAATATATGATTTATTACTTCCTTTAACGTTTAAGCATATTTTAAAACCAAAAAATGAAATAGATGACGTTGGTCAATAAAGCCGGTTTAGGAACTAAACACAGCGGTCATCAGACCATCTATATATAGTCCTCTTCCCATTATTCCACTTTCACTCACTTTCTTTCTTTGTGCTCTGCTCCATCTAATTCTCCCTTCAACTTTAATAGGTACCATTTCACTTTATAATCATTAATAATCAAACTCTACAATATCAACATTTCTCTCCAAATTTATATTAATTCCATGCAAGTACATGCTAGAATTTTGAATTTTCTTTTTCTAGTTTAGATCTGCAATCAAATCAGGTGAAACGTTTATGGATTTACAGTATTTAGTGAATCATTTGAGCATTTTTGTAGATCCATTATTGTCACTATTTCTGTTTCCTCTTATTTTCTTGGTCATTTGTTTGATGAGCTCTATTTCTCAGTTTCATTTAGTATCAAGGTAATACAAGAAACAAAAATAAAGAATTGTTTTAAGAATTTTTTTATAATTTCTTTCTTTGCTCTTTGTTCACTAGCTACTTGAGCTTAGGCCAAACATTATTATAGGCCGGTCCAGGATTTAAACTTTATGGGTTCAATCTTTAAGGTTCTTAGCACAGATCACATCTCTTTTTTTTTTTTTTTAAATAAAATAAAATTGTGGGTTCAAACCTATTATTTGTTGCAATTTTGTGAAGTTTTACACATAAATTTATACTCCGCGTCGAAAGTATTGGGATCATCACAGTGCCAGCATGCTGCATCCGCACCTGAATTTATCCTTTTTTTTTTCCCTCATTGAAATGACCTGATGGTACTCATTAATCTACGAAAATATCTATGGGAAGGATAGTATAGTAGATGTGTTGTAGTTGAGGCTAATTTTAGATATAGCTCATGCTTATGCTGTGATTTGATGTAATAATCTGAAATTTCGGCGATATTTGGGTCATACAATTTTTTGTGTGTTGGTGGTATTGTGATTTCTTTTGTTGATAGAAAGAGACCCCTGATTGGTTTTTGAATGAAACAGACATCCTTTTTCGTACATATTCACGATGGCTCCAGCAGCAGCAGATACAATCAAACCTAGAGGTAACAACGTTTGCTCTCTTAGTGTCGAATCTAGACTCTTTTTTTAATGTAAAGATAGCAAATCGATTTGTTGATGTTTGACTCCAGTATGAGCCAGCACTATGATCTCTGCAAAAATGATTTTCATGGTGACAATTTATTAGGAGCAGGGCTGTTATTTGGTCCTTAAGCAATTTTGCATGCAAAGAACAAATCTTTTATGCTTAAGCAAGAACTTAGCATTTTGTCCATTTTTGTGTTTGGTTTCTTCATTAAAATTTTCAATCAGACAAAAAAATAATCAATGAAAATTAGCTTTCTGTAGACAGCCATTGGGAAATAACCAATTGCTTTCTATTTGGAGGGTATTGACTTCTTTCTTTAAAGAAAAGAGATATTTTTAATCTGTCTCGTTATTCTCAACATTACTGTGAGCACTGCTGTAAGTCAGTCTTACCATGAGACATCGATGAATCTGACTTTAGTTTTTTCTCCTACATGTGGATTTGATTTGGAAAATCTTGATTTTGTATGGTCAGTTGGATATTTGTTCATGAAATGCAGAAGCTTCAAATGCACATTGCAATGTTAACTTGTAATTTCAGTTACTTAAAACAAAACCTTTTTTTATAGTCTGTAGTTGAAACCTTTACTGTAGAATTATCTTATTACTGTAGTTTTATGTAAAATGGAGTCCAAAACTGGCAGTGATCTTTCTCCTTATCAAGGTCATGAATTTTCTACTGCAATTCTCAATCCCATTACAGAGGTCTCAGACAGCCTATTGAGGCTTAGATGATTGATTGATATTGTATGCATTGTCAAAGAATAGTATTTTCATTAAGTTCGATGTCATCCTTTTGATGTTCTTTTATCAGATAAATTGGTGCAGAGGATAGTGGAATTTGGCTTTACTAGGTTTTGGTTTGCTATGTCATGAAAAACTTTTCCAAACTGTGCTTTCTGATAATTGCTCATTATTTGTTCTTTAATGTGAACAGATGTTTGTGTTGTTGGTGTCGCCCGTACTCCGATGGGGAGCTTCCTTGGTTCTCTTTCATCGCTGCCGGCAACTAAACTTGGATCAACAGCCATTGAGGGTAGGACTCTAGCTATTGTCACATAGTGTTTTCATTATACCTCGATTGGCTTGCAACTATAATTTCTTTGACTTTCAACTGATCTCTCTATTGGTTGAACTTCAGGTGCTCTTAAGAAAGCAAACGTTGATCCATCACTAGTAGAAGAAGTCTTCTTTGGAAATGTCCTCAGTGCAAATCTGGGGCAGGCTCCAGCTAGACAAGCTGCATTGGGTGCAGGAATACCCAATACTGTAATTTGCACGACTGTGAACAAAGTTTGTGCATCTGGGTTGAAAGGTATGCACCTTCTTGTTGTATTCATTTCCTAGAGACTTCTCCACCCTTTTATAACTGTTATGAGAGTGAAAGAGGTTTTAGTTTTGACGAGATATAATTTATATGGCTTTGCAGCAACTATGCTTGCAGCTCAAAGTATCCAGTTGGGCATTAACGAAATTGTTGTGGCTGGTGGAATGGAAAGCATGTCCAATGTTCCCAAATACATTGCAGAAGCAAGGTTTGCATTCTTCAAAAGTAGAACCACTGCTCTAGTACAATTTGTTTGAACTATGAAGCCCCCAGTCTCCCTTAACAAAGAAGCATAGTGATATAAGATAGTAATATATTTTGCGACATTCCCAAGGCACATTTTATAATATGTGTACATCTTCTTACCATTCTCAAAAAAAAAAAAAAAAAAAAAATGTGTGTACAACTTCGGACCTACCCTTTCTGTGCTTCAACAGTGTACACGTGTTGTTCCAAAATCTAACAAGTTTAATCAACAATCACAAAGTCAGCTCATATTGCTGTTAACCATCTTTCCTCACTTCTTATTTTTCATGGTTCCACCTAAACAAGTTTATGATCTGTTCCTCGTCAGCCATAACTTTTTAGATCTCTCTCCACTGAGTTTTATAAGGTTTATGTATTGTTCGGAATACGGTAGACTTGTTGCGCTGGTCACTTCTATTTTGGTCTTCAATTCTATGTTATCAATACCCTTCATTGATCAATACCATAATCACAGGAAGGGATCTCGTCTTGGACATGATAGTCTTGTTGACGGAATGCTTAAAGATGGGTTGACTGATGTTTACAAGGATTGTGGTATGGGAGTTTGTGCAGAAATATGTGCTGAAAATCATAAAGTCACAAGAGAGGAGCAGGTTTGTCTTTATATAGGTCTTTGTTTCTATGCAATTTGCAAGTTTGGCTCTGACTTTAATTCCACATACCAAAGCTTTGTCTACTCTTGATTTATCTAATTTAGACTTACACACCAATTCCCCGTTGTCTTTCTTTTTGGTTGATTTGATTTTTAATAATGGATACCACCATTTGAGGAAGCTTCCATGAGAAACAATTAAAGATTGGGATACATGCCGTCCCCTCTTTTCTAATGCTTTGTCACTATTTCTATGTGAAGTTGAACCTTTTTTATTTTCTATTCTCTGCTCTACTTGTTTACTACACTCATATCTGAAACCAAGTGAATCACCATTCTGTTTTCTCTTTGTTTTCAGCTATATGCTGTGAAAATTTGCTGAAGTCTTTTATTTTCTGAAGGAGTCAAGCACTTATGTCTTTCTGGTATATGCAGGATGACTATGCAGTTCAAAGTTTTGAACGTGGAATTGCTGCTCAGGAAGCTGGTGCTTTCACATGGGAGATTGTACCGGTACACATGATTAGCACTTGGTCTCTAGATATTGCTGCATACTCAAAGAATGCAAGTTCTTCGCAGTTTGTTTATTTGGCTGCTCTAATGAATTCTGACAATGTGCAGGTTGAGGTGCCTGGAGGAAGAGGAAAACCATCCATTATTGTTGATAAGGATGACGGTCTAGGAAAGGTGAGTACGTTAAGATGATTTTTAATTAGTCAAAGCAAAACTAACATTACCATCTATGACTTAGCTCCCCTTCTACATCTTCTCTTGAAGTGCTCTTGGAGACTTAATTTAACCACTCTCAGACATATTCCTCATATGGGAAGCGAAGTAGAATAGCTAGAAAATGAAGTTAAATGCAACTTTTAAATCATTATATTTTCTTATTGAAGGGGATGAAGAGAATATTCTAAGTTCTAACTAGTTATATAGAACTCCATATTTGTGCCTTCAAGTACTAAAAGGATCAGAAATATGAATTTACTTTTTTTGGCACTTAAAAGATGTTACTCGATATAGGCACGTGCATTTATAGAGCCTATCATCTCCTGCCTTAGTCACTCACAATTTCTTTGTTTATCTTGCCAGTTTGATGCTGCAAAATTGAGAAAACTCCGACCAAGTTTCAAGGACAAAGATGGTACTGTTACTGCTGGTAACGCTTCTAGCATAAGGTTCGTGGACTTAATTTTCTACCATGTTCTCCTTTGGTTGTTCTCACATGTTTAACAAGAACATTTTGTTAACATAACAAATAAATGCATCGCCTACTTTTTTAATCTTGGTTTACTACTATGAAATTTACTTGCACTAACTCCTCTCTCTGGAGGTACCGCATCCCAAAAAATAGCTCAAATTTTTTCGCTGACTACAGTAACAATGATATCTTTACATTTCTGGTTCATTTTTAAAAGTGATTTCTTTACACTTTGCATCTATAGCACTTTGCATCTATAGCGGGAGCCAAGTTAGTTAGGTCATTTATTACACTGACTTAAGAAAAATTTTCACCTGAAATGTAAATAATTCTGCTTGTCCTTATGCCGAGGGTCTACCGGAAACAGCCTCTCTACCTCCCGAGGTAGAGGTAAGGTCTGCGTACGCTCTACCCTCCCCAGACCCCACTTTGTGGGATTCAACTGGATATGTTGTAGCTGTTGAAATGTGAATAATTCAGTGAAACATGATAAGAACTGGCTATAGAAGTTGCTCCTTCCATTTTTCCCAGTTGAAAAATTTAAAACAGGAAATCAGAAATATGATAACTTCAAAAGACACTTGGTTTTTCTTTTAATTTATTGACGAGAAATTTTTCATTTTTCAGTGATGGTGCTGCTGCACTGGTCTTAGTAAGTGGAGAGAAGGCTATAAAACTTGGACTAAATGTTATTGCAAAGATCTCAGGCTACGCAGATGCTGCTCAGGTAATTCATATCTACGAATTTGAGAAAACACTTTAGGCACTCCAAATGAAAGATTCTGGAGAACTAATGGATAATAAGCTTTTTTGTTTCGTTACTGGTGGATCAACATACACTCTTGATGTTCAAATTCTAAAATTAAATCTTGCAGGAACCTGAATTATTCACAACTGCACCTGCTCTAGCAATTCCCAAAGCTATCAAAAGTGCTAGCTTAGAGGCTTCTCAAATTGATTACTATGAAATTAATGAAGCCTTTGCTGTATGCACTCTTACCTAGTTCTTTTAGACTGCGCTTCTTTATTTATGTGAGTGCTTTCCTTAACAGACCCTGCTTGCAGGTGGTATCCCTTGCAAATCAAAAGCTGCTTGGTCTTAATCCAGTAAGTTCACTATCTCTCCTATATGTTGTATTAATCTTGAGGTTCAAAATTTGTTAATCTCTTCAAATCTAACACTCTCAGTCGGGATCTATTATCTTAAGCGAATTATTTTTGATTATATGATTTTATATGAAAATGGAACAAGGATAAGATACATAAAGTTATAACTTATTTGGTCTGCAGTAGTTCATTTAGTGTAGAACAAGCACGGAATGATCCTGACAATGCAGTAACCTTTTGGTTTATTCAATCAGGAAAAAGTTAATGTACACGGTGGAGCTGTATCTTTGGGGCACCCTCTTGGATGCAGTGGAGCTCGTATATTGGTTACACTTATCGGGGTATGTGTTACTACTGCTATACATAACCATATTTTGGGGTTTTAAGTTAAAGGATTGTTTTTCTTAGAGTGTTAATGTGATCTTGTTTTCTGTTCATGAATATTGAGAATCTATCGTCCTTTTATATGTTTGTTTCACATCTATTTCCCAATGCAATGTTTGCAGGTGTTGAGACAGAAAAATGGTAAATATGGAGCTGCTGGTGTTTGCAATGGAGGAGGAGGTGCCTCAGCCCTTGTCCTAGAGCTTGTGTAATCCTTTTTTGTTTTTGGTAAGTTTGAAGATCGGAAACTCATTTGAGAATTAAGTCTTACCAATGTGATATTACATATGTCTGTCCTTGCATTTGCTTCCATGGATTTCAAAGGTGCTCTTGGTATATAAATAACTGGACAACAATGGTAAATTAGAACTGGAATATACTATATAAAGGATGTTCAATGGGATGACCACAAAAGATGATATATTCCATTTAAATCTCATTTGTTCTTCTTCCGAGGGTTTTAAAAGCTCATATTCTATTCATCAATTAGTATTTCCGCACCAGCAGTGAACTGCTCAAGTGTGTTACTTTACATTTCTTTAGTTGACATAATATATGACAAGCCAAATGAAGAAACGTTTTTGCGTCCAAAGCTGCTTGTACAAATAAGAGTACTCCAAAATCAAGCTAGTCCATTTGCTATTAAATTAGTTATTGTCTCTTTTGTTCTTCACATGAAATGACTCATGAAGTTGCATGTTAAACATTGAAAAACAATTACATGTCATTGACTCAATACTTAAATCGCCAGAAGAGTGCTGATTGGGCATAGTGATTGGATTGAATTGCCATCCCTTTCTCCGTTCCTCTCGCCCCCCCTCCCTTGACTTTTTGCAAAGGGATACTGCAGTTGAAAGCTCTTAATTTTAAGTTCTCACTTGCATCGAGATCATTTCCAGTTACCTTAGTGTGTATTGCTGGCCTTTTGCAGGTTAGTGTTTTGGGCTATTTATGATACACCGTACTTGCAACGGATTAGATCTGAGAGGGCGTCTTCAGCCAGAGATGACTGTGCAACTTCTGCTCCTTGGTTTTCTTTTTCTCCTTTCCTTTGTAATGTTCTTTTAAGAAGTTGTATTCTTAAAAAATAAATGAAAGCTGGTCAGATTCTTCGCGAAGTAGTGACAGATTTCCCCTCCCCCGATCTCAACATTTCCATTGAATTCCTTCGAGCACTTCACTATTTTCATATGTCCAAAGGGAATAGGAAGATTGGGATAGTAACTTTGAGATCACTGGCTCTGTCAACCACAATAGCGCTGCAAGCATATGAGCTATTAAAGTGGGATGGATAAGTGAAGTTGATTAGCTAAAATAACCTAAAATTTAACAGTATGCCATCTTATGCCTTGCGATCATGCTATGTTGCTTTGTTCAACTGAACCCACTACCACTAGGTGGAAAGAAGAGTTTTTAAACTTCTTATAATGTTGAGGCGAACAAGGAGATACTTTATTATATCATTAGCTAAATCGTTATTGCTCACAATTTGTGTGAGCTGAGTCAATGTGGGGTTATATTCAAAATCGTTATGCCTATAAACAAGGAAAATTCATAGAATTTACAAGTCAAACACAATTATAAGATCCATGAATAAAGAGAACAAAATATGATTATATTTACCTATCACTGTCCAATTCACTTGGACCTGGATGTGAAGGGTGTCGTACATTACAATTCAAATTATGCAACTGCGTAGTAGCATTACTCGGTCCCCTCGTCTCATGATTCTGCCCACTCTAATCAAAGTTATGATAGTGCGTTAAAGCAACACCATCATCATGTTGTGTACCATAATTAGTTGTATCATTTGACTGACTACTAAATCCTACCATTGTTTGTTGTTGAACTACACCCCTTGGAAAATCAATATTAAAACTTGGGAGATAGGTAGTACTTCCGAAATCGAACTCATTGTCGGTAGGTACTTCAACCTGGGTGGAGTGTTCAACAGTAGAATACTTGTCAAGCGCTGCTATGCATATGTGATTTTTAAAAATCTCAGGACTACGAAGAAATAACTATAGAGATTCATCTTTCACCATAAATTGGTAAACCATCAGCTGTAAATGAACTTGGACATTGTTCGGTGATAATCACCGAAAGTTCAGGATCATTTACGAACATTTTACTCCTAAGACGCGTTGCAGGCGATCATATTTTAGGAAAATTGGAAACCTTTGCCTTATTTCAGGGCCTCGGCTGTATCTAACCAAACCTGCTTCATACACAACTTCATCACCCCAAAATAAATGCACTTTAACATGAGTTTCCGTCATCTTTTACGAAATAGATGAGAGAAAAAATGAAAGTTGAAGGATATGAAGCAAATAAGAGAAAAACAATAGATATGAAATGGATAAAAAAAATTGAAAGATGAAGGATATAACATAGGTAAAGATAGGACAATATTTATTAATGGAGAAAAGTAAAATATTTCGCAAATTGAGTCACGAACTACAAAAGAAATTATTTTGATGTGACCAATCAATGCTCGTCTGAAATTTAAATTTGCAAGTTTATTTTCTTTTAAGTCACGAGAGTCACAATATAAACGAATGTACAAAAAAACAAAAAAAAAAAACACACTCAGCGAAGTGCCAAAAAAAAAAAAAATCAATCCAATTTCGCTACATGCCCAGCGAAAAACACAAAAAAAAAAAAAAAAAACTAAATTTGTTTTTCGCTAGGATTCTGGAAAAATGTGAAAAAAAAATTAATTGGCATTTCTCTAGACCTGTAGTGAAACACAATTTAATTTTTTTTTTTCTGACGGAAAGTTAATTTTTTTCTAACATTTCGTTGGATAGTGAACGAAAAACCCATTATGATATAAAAAAAAAGGACATGCCATTTTTGTCTTTAAACTTCAAAAAAGTGCCATTTTGACGCTGGGCTCAGGATTCTGGAGAGTAGAGTGTACGCAGACTTACCCCTACCTTGGAAGGTAGAGATGTTTTTGATACACCCAAAGGCATTGAAGAGTGATATTGAATAAGCAATTCTCCGATTAGTGTATCAATAATGTGTTTGATTTTCTCTTGAACATAAAATTCAAAGTTTGGCAAAGTCTTAAATATTTACGACTTCTTTAACTTTTAATTATGTTAACCAAGTGTGGATTGGCTGTTGATTTTTTATAATGATAGAATAATACTATTTTTTTCTCTCCATTATTCTTGTTTTGAGGTTGGAATTACTTGAGGTATATAGATTTTAATTCTTGATGAGACTAGTCCACTTTACCTATCGATCGAAAGTTGTATTCTTTAATCTTTTAAAATGTTTCTTTTCTGCCTTATAAATCTTGATGATTTAGTCCACTTTATTTTCGAATTAACACTTCTACTTTATTTAAAATTTTCTAGTTTTATACACGACAATTCAAAAAGAGAATGTTATCAAGCCAATCGGTGTCATTCTTTTCAACAATTAAAGGAAATCAGAAAGGATATTGAAAAACTATTCGTCAATATAGTGAAATTCATCATTTTAATGAAGCATGATCCCTCACTTCACTTGAAGAAAATAGAGCTCGCCTAAATAATTACATATATCAAAGGTTCTCTTCATTTGATTGGACGTGTTAGAAATTTGAAAATATAAAGGAAGAACATCAATAAAGCCTTATTACAAAGAGTTAGGTTATTTCTTTTAATTTTCAAAAATGCCATCTTTTTATCTGATTTACTCACATGTATTTATTCTTTCCTTTCTCATTAAGAAAAAACTCAAATTGAAATAATGGGAGAGCTACTTTGTCACTATAATGAGTTGTTATTGATATGTTGAGTCTTTAAATGTACTGTTATCTTACACTATGACACTTTTAGGCATTGAGCACGCTTGGAGAGTTCCTATTTTTTATTATACATGTTATTAGATTTTACATGTTCTCATATTTTGTTTCAGTTTCTCAAAACGAGAGAGATCAGTGTGACAATGAGGAGGCCATGCACATAGTTTTATCCAAAAAAAAAGGAGTCGATCCGAATTTAGGAGGACTTAGAAATTTGTTATGAAATTATAGTAGAAATAAAAAATTACTCGACTTCATAGCAAGAGCAATTCAATATAATTAGGGGACTAAAATCAAACTTTAATAAGAGGTCTTAAACACGCCAATATGCAACAAGATAGTGTTGCCTCTTTTTCTTTTTCTTCGAACTTCTTGTTTATGATGTAATATATTCTTACAAGACATAAAATTTTAAGTTCACAGCAAACATTTTATAGTAATATTATTATTTATATTGGTAGTGGATAATTCAAGGTAATAAGATGTTAGCCACGTATTTGCAATACACTATTTTTGGATTTGTTGTAAAAAAGTATATTTATTAGTATGAAAAAAAGAGTAGTTTAATTCAAAATTTTAAAATATTTCTACTGTTAAAAAGTAGACAATCATTTATATATATATAAAGATTTTGTACATATTTCTTTTTGCTAATTCGGTATTGTCTAATTGAAAATAAAATTATTTGGGCCCCCAATACTTTTAGGGGTGTAAGGCAAAGGCTTTATTACCCCATGTCCTTTGAGACGCCTCTGCTTCTTAACTATGTATGAAAAATGAACTCCTCGCTTTAATTCGTTTTTTCTTTCTTTAGGCTCAGCTCGATAGTGGACATGGTAGTCACGCCCCGAACCCCAACTTTGTTCAACATCTTTCAATTTTTTTGCTAATAATCCTGTCTACTGCTTTCCTTCTTGATTCTAATTATTACTTTGAAATTCTAAATTCTTTGGTCGTATAAATAAAAAGATCTAAGTTGGTGATTTGTCATTTGCAGATATGTTGATTCTTTTGATGTGCTCAGGGAAGGAGCTAGCATCGGTCACAAGTTTGATCGAACCCAATAACTTTAGTCCAAATTTTGTATTTATATAAAAAATCTATTGAATTTGTACATAATTTAGGACATAGTAACTTTAAAAAACTAAAATTCTGAACCCATAAACTTTAAATCCTGACTCCGCCTTGCACCCCACCCACGCCACCCTCGACCCTCCGCTTCCCACCCCACCCCACCCTACTCCATAGTGTTTTCCAAGATTACGTTAAAATACTCTTGATGTAATATTTTTTTCGCTTACTTATCAAGTACAAGAAAATAAGTAAGAAATTACTTATTTTTCAGAAAAAAACATTTTACATGAAGACATTTTTGTAGAAATTATTTTCTTTCGTACCAAACACACCCTAAATCCACTTTAAATGGACAAACCAACCTAGTCGCCATAAATTAATCTTTCTATATTTTTCTTTGGTCGTTGAAATTTGAGAACAAAAAATAAACTTAAAGCGATTGTAGGAAATGTTTGTTTAGTTATTATACATACCATGTTAGAAATTCGAAACATGAACAAGAATTGTGTACTTGTGAACAGCAGCGGAAAATTCACAGAGCCCTTATTGAAGAATTGCTCTAAACCAATTCTACTTCACTAGGAAATAAAACACTAATAACCACAAATTAAATGCCCTTTTTATTGGTTTGTGTTTGTATTCTTTCTAAGAACACCAGATGAATGATTTTCTCTCTTGCCAAGAGAAAGCGTTCTAGTTTCTTTTAAAAGCAAAAGAAGGAAAAGCAATTTCAAAGAAAAAACCGTTCCAACAATTTCACGTTTTAACGTTCAGAGTAGTGTAATCTCTTTGTAGAAAACTGCTCATTATTACTCTACTAACTGGATCGGATCAGCCCACATGGAGTGACCCGCAACCCATTATCCGACATACCTCATACCTATTAAAGTATTAGTTAACTATGAATTTCAATCTGAATTTGTCGCACACTTTTTCCCTAGTCGTTTAGGCAAGTGTAAATAGAGAAATATAGTTAAATTTATATAGTCAAATTAATTTAGGGCCCGTTTGGACGAGCTTATAGCTTTTGATTTATAATTAGTCATAAGTTAGGAATCCTAACTTATGACTTTTGGCTTCTTTTTATTATTTTGGCTTAAAAATAAGTGCTTAAAAACACTTTTTGATTTACTCAAACACTACAAAAATGCTTAAAAAATATTTTGACTTAAAAATACCTAAAATAAGTCAATCTAAGCAGGCTCTTATTCGAGACCGAGACATATTGTTGGCAATTTTAAATCATCATTATTGTCTGTATTTCTTATTCCTAAATGGTAATTAATCATGATCCACTCACAAGATACGATTTCTACTGCCATGATGTTATCATATTGCAATAAATTGAGGATTTTCAAAGAGTTGCATATCATTGATTACAATTCTATGTGAGATACAACTACGTATGTCCACTTACCAGCCCCTTTTGGTCTCCCAAAAGTACATGTGATTACCCTTTTTGCGATTTTGCTGTAAAATTGCTGAGGCTCTTTTACAGAGAAGACACTTGAACAAATTAACATTTATCAACAAATGTAAGGGCCATTAATTACTACTTCCTCCGGATAAAAAAGAGTGTCCACTTAGCCTTTTTTTCTTGAGTAAAAAAGAGAGAATTAACCATCTTTTTCCATATTTGCCCCTATTAAAAGTTATGTGATCAAATCCCAATACCTATTTAATGAGGGGCAGTTTAGTCAAATTATTTATTTTTATCTAAGAGTTAGTATTTTCTTAAAGGGTGTGCAAATGGCTAAGTGGACACTTTTTTTTTTATCCGGAGGGAGTATGACTTGTTAACTATGAGACGAGCTTAAATATAATTTGATGTTCATAATTGCCTACTGTATGATCAGAAAATTGAGTCTGACATCTTGTTGACGAATATAAATAACAAAGCTATTTTTACACTCTATGCCAATTAGGGCAAAGCAATTATCTGGTTTAACCCATGTTTATTTTTTTTACTCGAGCTAGCCACAAAGTTGGATTGGCGGTAGCGATGGAGGTGAAGGAAGCGATGAGGTAATTGAGTACGGTGAGGAGGAGCGATGGAGACCAAGGCGAAGCACATGTGATTGCTGACGAGGAGGACAAGAACACCGGCAGGGCGTGATACTATACCAAAAATCGATTTAGAGCAAAACCCTAATCGCGAAAAGCTCCGTTTCAGTAGATCGGAATTCGGGTCAACGATGTTTATTGGGCTACCCCAGCGAACCAGATATAGGGTTTCGGTAAAGTGTGTATAAACACCTCTTATACATTATTATACACTTTTATACGGTGTAGAACTGTGTATAAACACCTCTTATACATTATGTAAAAACCCCTCTTATGTATAAACACCTCTTGTATAAATTTGTATAATATTGTATATCAATGTAAAAGTGTGTATATACATCTCTTATACATTATTATACACTTTTATACAAGGATGCATTGTCTACAGTATGTGTATAAAGTTGTATATTGATGTATAATATTATATATCGTGAAAAAATGACTATGCGGATGTAAATTAAAAATATAGCTACGTAAATATAATTTCTTATGCTGGATTGTACATTATTGAAATTTTCAGATATCAAATCTACCGGCTTTTCTCAAGACGTTTGTTAATGACTTACAACTCCAACAAGCCCATAGAGAATTTATTTCAATGAACAAATGAACAATATTCTAAGGACCTAGCACATTAATTTGGAATTATCGATGAAAATAGCGGCTAAAACCACAGGAAAAACCATAATTTTAGCCAGCTAAGGATGAGATGTCCATAGAAAAACACAAGCATCATATATATGGTCATGACACAGAATTGCAGACATAATATAATAATATCCTTAAATAACAAAGTCCTATGTCATTGAAGTAACAAATCAAAGTGTTACTCCAAGAAAGTGGTAACAAAACAAGAGGATCCAGTTGTAAAGAGAACAATTCCATAAATTATAATGACCTATCAACTTGTACTATATATTGAGGCACACTGGCTTAGCCTCGACCCTTGTGTTCCAGCTATGCAATCTTTCTGGGATTTCCAACACATTTTGTACCATGCATTAGTGATTCATATGACATTATAATATCCACGGAGTTTTAGATTAACGGTGAACTTATCTTGAGAAAATTTAACTATAGGTGACTAATAAATCTTGTAATTACCATAGGTAACACATTTGACCAGCTTAAGTTAAAGTCCAATTAAAAATATGATAAAGTTAATGAGGGTCTGAGATATAATTTTTAAAAACTTGTTAAATTTTTGCAAAATATAAAAAAAAACCCAACTTAATCCCAAAAAATCCATCAGCCCCCTCCTCCTCCTCCCACCCCTCACCCCCATCCCCCTAACCCTCCACCCCCCTTGTTTTTTTGCCAGCCCCTTCGTCCTCCCACCCCTCACCCCCCGTGACCCAACACCCCACCACCTCCACCCTCCAAAAAAAAAAATTGGTTTTAAATAAAAGTTTTGAAAAGTTTTTGGTTTTTTACACCAACACCCCCCCCCCCCCCCCAACCCCAACAAAAAAAAAATTGAAAAGAAGTTTTGAATATTTTTTGGTTTCTTACTCCACCCACCCACCCAAAAAAAATTAATTTTGTTTTAAGAAAAAAAGTTTTTGTTTTTGATTTTGCACCACCCCCCACCCCCCCCGCCCAAAAAAAAAAAAAACTTGAAAATAAGTTTTGATTTTTTTTTTCTTCCTCCTACCCACCCCACCCCCCTCCTCCTCTTTTGCTGCTGCTACTTTCTTCTTTTATTTAGAAAAAAGTTGCTCAAGAAAAAAAAATCTCATATGATTTACGCAATTTTCGGACTGAATTTCATTCGTGTAGCACTGAGGATTACTTCATGGGTTATTTCAGCTCATTTGGTAAGTAAAACAATGTTATTTTATTTTAATTATTCATCTGGGTATAACTGCTGATTTTCCGATAATTTACAGTAGCAGTTACAGTTGTTGCAACAAGTGCTAAAGATATTGTATAAGAGCTTCTGAATTTATTGCAAGATTGTTGTAGTTTTGCAACACTTAACAATTTATGCAGTTGTTGCAACACGTACTAATAAGGTAACAAGCGCTAAGATGTGTATAAATAATTTAGCCTACTTGTTCCAACAACTGTGAAAGCTGTTGGACAGCTTCTACTCTTTCCAACAACTCACTGATTTGTCACAACAAACAGACTTCTTGTTGCAACAACTACATTAGTTTTTGGACATACAACTGTTGGATGAAACAGAGACAACCGAAAATGTCACTAACAACTAAGTGATTAGTTGCAACAACTCACCTAAATGGATTCAAAACAATACCTCCATACCATGGAACTTACGGCCCATGATTATGGAGATTCGATCAAACCTGGAATGCTTTGAAAATTTCAAGATTCAACGCTATTTTCGTGAGGCAAATAAAGTTGTTGATTCCCTTGCAAATAATGGCTTGAATTGCAATGTCCCAATTTGGTATTCGGAACTTTCTCAACTGCCTAGGGATACTAGGGGAAATTTTAACATGGACAGACTTGGCCTTCCTTCCTTTCGTACCAAACAGAAAAGGAAATCGTTTAGCATAGATAAACATTTGCAAAGAATTTATGCTTTTGATGTCCCCTGATGAGATGTATAGTAATTTCAGGGGAATTTATATGTATAGGCTAACATAACTTCCCTCAGGGCCTTTTTTGAGAGCTTATTTGCTATACTGCACCCTTGTACATGTTGGAGCATGTTCCAACATCGTAAGCTATGGAATATAGGATTTCCTATATTCTTATCATGTACTGCTTTCTTATCAATATATACCGTTCCATGCTCACTGAGCAGAAATGGACAAGATTTATATATATATATATATATATAAAAAAAAAAAAAACCTAAGTGATATGTTAATCTTGTTCCAATCACAAATGTATGTTCTGTTGTTAATAAATTGCTGAAAATTTTTCAACAAGTAATAAATATGTTGCAACAGCTCGGTAACATGTTGGGATTTTTCCAACAAGTAACAAGACTTGTAGCAACAACTAGTTAGTTGTTGAACATACCACAACAGTTAATTTGTACTTTTGGAGCCCTAAGGGTGGCCGACGAACAATTATTTATAAGTTTGTATTTTATGTTCTTGGTGGATTATGATGGATGATGAACATTATGCATATATATATATATATATATATATATATATATATATATATATATATATATATATATATATATATATATATAGTATCAATATATTATGTATTTGGTTGTTCAAATTATGTTCAGTAGTTTCAAACAAGTCATAAAGTCATTGCAATAATTAAGGAAGTTGTTGCAACAGATTCCTCACATGTTGGAAAAAATTAAAAAGTTGTTGAGGTTGTTGCAACAGATTCCTCACCTATTGCAACAGCTTCCTTATGTTCAGTAGTTTCAAACAAGTTACAAATCTGTTACAACAGATTCCAAATATGTTGGTAATAACCAAACAATTGTTGCAGATGTTGGAATAGATTTCCCATCTATTGCAACAGATTAAACAACTGTTGAAAATAATCAAAGAGTTGCTTTAAGTAAATGGTTACAACAGCTGAGTAATCTGTTGTAACAGATTCCTGACCTTGTCGGTAAAAATCAAACAACTGAGTAAAATGTTGCAACAACTGAGTAATCTGTTGCAACAAATGGCTCAGTTGTTGCAACAAATCAAACAGTTGCTCAAGCTTTTGCAACAGGTTACTAATATGTTGCAACAGATGACTCAAATGTTGCAACAAGTTACTAATATGTTGCAACAGATGCCTCATCTGTTGCAACAACGTACTTAGTTGTTCTAAAATATTCACTCTATTGATCACTAAATATCAGTGATTTCTTTTGTTTATCACTAAATATGGGTGAATCAAGTAGTTCATATCAAATCACTTTAATGATTACTTGATTTAGTGCATAGTGACTTAGTTGATCATTTGTCCTGACTTAAAATACCATCAAATTGATTAAGTATATATTGATCAGTAAATATTATTGATTTCCTTTGTTTATCACTAAATATGGGTGAATCTAGTAGTTCACATCAAATCACTTTAATGATCTCCCTATTTAGTGCATAATGACTTAGTTGATCATCTGTCCTGACTCTAAATACCATCAAATTGATTAAGTATATATATTGATCATTAAATATCATTGATTTTCTTTGTTTATCACTAAATATGTGTGACTCAAATAGTTCACATCAAATCACTCTAATGATCACTCGATTTAGTGCATAGTGACTTAGTTGATCATCTGTTTTTGACTCAAAACACCATCAAATTGATTAAGTATATATATTGATCACTAAATATCATTGATTTCCTTTGTTTATTACTAAATATGGGTGAATCAAATAGTTCACATCAAATCGTTCTAATGATCACTCGCGTTAGTGCATAATGACTTAGTTGATCAGCTGTCCTGACTCAAAATACCATCAAATTGATTAAATATATATATTGATCACTAAATATCATTGATTTCCTTTGTTCATCACTAAATATGGTTGGATTAAGCAGTTCACATCAAATCACTCTATTGATCACTCGATTTAGTGCATAGTGACTTAGTTGATCATCTGTCATGACTCAAAATATCATCAAATTGATTAAGTATATATGTATTGATCACTAAATATAATTAATTTCCTTTGTTTATCACTAAATATCATTGATTCTCTTTGTTGATCACTAAATATGGGTGAATCAAATCATAGCTATTGCAACAATTGCAATATCTGTTGCAGCAAGTAACATAGCTGTTAAACAAGACATATCACTTGTTGGATAAAACACAACAAGTTACCTAGTTTCTGCAACAAGTCATTCCACTTGTTGGAAAAATTCAAATAACCAACCTAGTTGCTGTAACAAGTCGTGTCACTTGTTGGACAAACCCCAACAAATAACTTAGTTCTTTATAGATTTGTTAATTGCAACGATCCTATACTTCCGGATAAAGTCCAACGACTAATGGTTGTTTCAACAAGTCTTCCTATTTATATGTTCAACAACTAACTAGTTGTTGCAACAAGTCCTGTTACTTGTTGGAAAACCCCAACATGTTATAGAGCTGTTGCAAATATTTATTACCAGTTGAAAATTTTTCAGCAATTTATTAACAACAGAACATACATTTGTGATTTGAACAAGATCAACATATTACTTAGGTGAGTTGTTGCAACTGATCACTTAGTTGTTGGTGACAGTTTCGGTTGTCTCTGTTTCATCCAACAGTTGTATGTCCAAAAACTAATGTAGTTGTTGCAACAAGAAGTTTGTTTGTTGCGACAAATCAAATTGAGTTGTTGGAAAGAGTAGAAGGCGTCCAACGACACTTTCTGATTGTTGCAACAAGTAGGCTAAATTATTTATACACATCTTGGCAGTTGTTGCAACAGATTAGTACAGAAGTTGCAACAACTGCATAAATTGTTGCAAGTGTTGCAAAAACTACAACAGCTGTTGCAATAAATTAAGAAACTCTTATACAACATCTTTAGCACTTGTTGTAACAACTGTAACTGCTATTGTAAATTGTTGGAAAATCAGCAGCTATACCCAGATGAATAATTGAAATAAACAACATTGTTTTACTTACCAAATGAACGGAAATAATCCATGAAGTAATGCCCAGTGCTACACGAATGCAATCCGGTCTGACAATTACGTAAATCGGGTGAGTTTTTTTTTTATTATTTTTATTTTATATATATTTCTTGAGTAACTTTGTTCTAAATAAAAGAAGAAAGCAGCAGCAGCAAAAGAGGAGGAGGAGGAGGGGGAGGGGGTGGCAGGGTGGATGGGTCGAGTAAGAAATAAAAAAAAATTCAAAACTTCTTTTCAAGATTTTTTTTGGGGGTGGTAAAAACCAAAAACAAAAACTTTTTTTTTTTAAAACAAAATTAATGTTTTTTTGGGGTGGGTGGGTGGAGTAAGAAACCAAAAAAAAAAAAAAAAAAATTTGTAAAAAAAAGTTGGAGAGGTGCAAAAAACCAAAAACAAAAACTTTTCATTTTTTTTTTTTTCAAAACCAATTTTTTTTTTTTTTTTTTTTGGGGTGGAGTATTGGGTCACGGGGGTGAGGGGTGGGAGGAGGAGGGGGTGGGGGTGGTGAAAAAACAAACAAAAAATCAATTTTTTTTTTTGGTTGTGGGGGTGTTTTTGGGGGGGGGGGTTGCTGGTGTGTTTTTTGGGATTTCCCCCCACCAGTTTTAGGTAATTAGGATTTTATTAAGTTGGGCCAAAGTGTAAAAAATAAAACTTGAGGGTAAAGTGTTAAAAATAAAGCTTTGGACTAAAGTGTTGAAAACAAAACTGTTGGGCAAGTTGGAATATGATCAAAAGTACCTAATCGCTAATCCAAATATTATCACCTCTACTCAATTAAAAAAACTTGAGTTACCTCCGTTCAATTTTAAAACTTTTTAGTCACCTATAATTAATGCCCTAACTTATCTTTGTGTGACGTAAATGTTACAAATTCGTGTCGTGAAATTAGTTACTCTACTAATGTTTGTATCGGGATAGACAGACTATCACACTTTCTTGGGGTGTGGTATTTTCCTGGACCTTGCATGAACGCGAGATATTTCGTATATCGAGTTATCTTTTTTTTATTCATGATAATATATATATAAAATATTTCTCTAATCACGTCTCTATAAGTGTATTATATGCGTTTTTTTAATTATAATTATCTAGTATTCGAAATTATTCACTGAATTGACCAATTCAAATTTCATTGTATAGCACATTTAAATAAAGAAAAAGAAAGTGCTTTAAACCAGAAATTTATCCATGCACATAACTCTGAACTTGATACCTTTAGTCTTACATGTTATTATTTGGTTGGGGAAGGTTGTTTACCAACCAAAAAAGGAAACTGGGGCTGTAATAATATACGTATACTCTTTGCCATTCATATTATTGGTCTTCATAATCAAATTCTCGTAATTTTGAACCGCAAGTTTACGAATTCGAACAACACTCCCTCTGGTCCACATATAGTATGGTGCTTTAAATTGGGCATGAACACCTTAAAAATTATTTATTTTGTACTAAATGTAAAAACTAAAAATATCATTTAATATGAACAGGAGATAGTAAGTACTGTTTAAGTGAAACTTTATCTCCTTCTTGTCAATTAAGTGGAAAAAACTTAAGTAATGTGCAAAGCCTGGTCTATCTTTCATAAATAGATTGTCCTCACCATGTTGGGAAAAGAAATGAATAATTAGCTTTCGCATTTATGTCAAATGCAGATAAAATGAAACTTGCTTTATGTTCGACCACCTCACTTCTAATCGATTAATTAAGATTGGGATAAGGCAACATTCCACTATCTTATCTAAAAATTATTCTGACAACCTACACTTTTCTTGAGTCCTATTACCCCCTAAACTTATTTAAAATGGAATAATTCCCCACTGCTTGATGTGCAAGGAGAGTGTGTTTCGCTCTCTTTGAGAGAGTGAGAAACATAAAAAAGGAAAACTTAATTTTTTTTTTTTCTTAAAAATCGCATTTTTCTTAAAATTTGAAAATAAATCTAGTCTTCCACATTTAGTTTTAAAAAACGGGTTTTCCACATGTTAAGAAAATAATTAATTTTTCAAAATTTTATAAAAATTCAGTTTTTTCACATTTTGGCAAGAAAAACACTTTTCCGGATTTTATTTGAAAAATAAAAGTGTACTAAGAAAATGAAATCATGAAAATCAAGATTTTTAAAGACATTTTAAAAAATAATCAAGTTTTCCATATTTTTAACAAATCCATTTTTCCATATTTAAAAAAAAAATCATTTTTCAGTTTTTTTTTTCTTTTTCAAAAACGGGTTTTAAAAAAAAAACAAATTTTCAATTTTTTTTTAAAAAAAGGGTTTTAAAAATCATTTTTTTAAAAGAAAATTCAATTTTTTAATCCATGTTTTTATTTTTTATTTTTTATTTTTTTTAAATGGGTTTAAAAAAAATCAAATTTTCAAATTAAAAAAAAAAACGGGTTTTAAAACTCTTTTTTTTTTAATTAAAATTTAATTTTTTATTTTTTATTTTTAAAAAAATTAACACGTGGTAAAAAAATTTAAAAAAAAAAGAAGAAAATAAATAAATACGCATGTGGCAAAGGAGAGTGTATGTCACTCTCCCATATGAAGTGGGAATCGGCGTTTAGGGGGGTAATTATTAGTTTTAAATAAATTTAGGGGGTAATAGGACCCTAGGAAAGGTAAGGTGTGTCGTAGCAATTTTGGGTATAGTACAGGGGGGTAACAGTGCGAGTCACCCAACCAATAAATAAATACTTCATTCGTTCCAATATAAATGAATTTCTGACACTTTTTTTATGATCCAAAGATGTTTTTTTTTTTTTTTTTTTTTTTATATAGAAAAGATAACCTTCTCTTTGAAGGTTTTTTTTTTTCAAATCCTAACATTAACTATTTCTAATTTTAAGAAAATTTTGAAAAGAAGCAAAAAAGTAATATTGACAAATACAACAATATACCCAGTGTAATCTCACGCGGGGTCTGGAATATTGACAATTTACTCTTTAATTGATTTGTTTTTACTTTTCTTTCCTAAATGGTACTCCCTCCGAATAAAAAAAAGTGTCCACTTATTAAACTAAGAAACAATTAGGGATAAGGCATAATTCTGCATGAACTATGCGAATTTCTTACGTGCCTTAAAAGTGGTCTATTACCCCCACTAAACTTATTTAAAACGGAATAATTACCCCCTGATGCGCCCGCTGCATGGGGAGAGTGGCATACACTCTCCTTGCCACATGTGTATTTATTTGTTTTTTCTTCTTTTTTTAATTATTTGATTTACGTGTCAATTTTTTTAAAATAAAAATAAAAAACTGAATTTTCATTTTAAAAAAATGAGTTTTAAAACCCGTCTTTTTTTTTTAATTTGAAAATTTGATTTTTTTTAAACCCATTTAAAAAAAAAAACTAAAAACATGGATTAAAAAACTGAATTTTCTTTTAAAAAAAGGATTTTTAAAACCCTTTTAAAAAAAAAAAATTGAAAATTTGTTTTTTTAAAACCGTTTTTGAAAAGAAAAAAAAAGCTGAAAAATGATTTTTTTAAAATACGGAAAAATGGATTTGTTAAAAATATGGAAAACTTGATTATTTTTTTAAAATGTCTTAAAAAATCTTGATTTTCATGATTTCATTTTCTTAGGACACTTTTATTTTTCAAATAAAATCGGAAAAGTGTTTTTCTTGCCAAAATGTGAAAAAAACTGAATTTTTATAAAATTTTGAAAAAATGAATTATTTTCTTAACATGTGGAAAACCCGTTTTTTAAAACTAAATGTGGAAGACTAGATTTATTTTCAGATTTTTAAGAAAAAAAAAAATAAGTTTTGCCCTTTTTTATGTTTCTCACTCTCTCAAAGAGAGTGAAACACACTCTCTTTGCCACATCAGCATTTAAGGGGGTAATTATTCCGTTTTAAATAAGTTTAGGGGGGTAATAGGGCCCAGGGAAAGGTAAGGTGTGTCGTAGCAAATTCGGGTATAGTTCAGGGGGGTAATGGTGCCTTATCCCAAACAATTAACCTTATCTTTTCATATTTGCCCCTATTAAGTGTTATGTGATCAAATTCCAATGCCTATTTAATTAGGAGTAGTTTAGTCAATTTACATATTTTTTTTCTTGAAGTGAATAGTTTCTTAAAGGATGTGTAAATAGCTAAATGGACTCTCTTTTTTTTTATCCTGAGGGAGTATGACACAGCCCAAAATTTATAAAATTTTTCCAAATAAAACACCATTCATCTTAAGATTTGCGTCGAATTCTTATTTTAAATTTAAGGAATTTTTACGCGTTATAACTACTTCTAATACATAATTAGTGGTAATAACTACCTTTTATTTTAATTACTAATAATAACTAAATACTTTTCTAATTTAACTATTATAGCGACACGGTAATTTTTGAATTACCATTTCACAAATACACCTAAAAATTAGCACCCAATCCCATATCCCTTTTAACCCAACAGTAACAATATTAATCACTTAATATACATTACCATTCTCTCTCTTTCATAACTTCTTACCTTTTATGATCGTCTTCTTCTCTCTTCACCGTTCGCAAAAAAATTTCACTTCCATTCTCACCAATCAAGAAGATTCGTCATATTCTTTTTTTTTTTTTTTTCAAAAAAGGAAAAAGAAGCCTTAAAAGTACTCACGTTCTATCCCATCTCCTTTGTTTCGTGATATTTTCGCTATTTGTGTTATTATTCTTCCACAAAATCAACTTGGTGGAAGTGATTGTTTTTGCTTCGAGCCATGGTGGTGGTTATGGCGGCGCACACGAGAGAAGGGGAGAGAGAAAGTTTTTTAGGATTTTGAGAAGATTAAAAATATATGTATTTGTGTATGTTCTATGATATAACTACCAATTGTTGTAGTTGGTGGTGTATTTTTGTAAGTTTTTCTATATATTTGTGTATTTTGTTCAAATTAATTCCATCAGTTCATCTAGTTTCAAATACACGGGTGACACAAATACATGGTAAGTGTACATATATTTATGTATTTTGTTCAAATTAATCCCATCAAATACATGGGTGATGCAAATTGTTACTCACAAATACATGAGATTTAATATAAAATACATGGGGTTTGATTGGAAACTTCAAATACATTAGTTATCTTTATCAAATACATGAGTAAATAAAAAACGAAATCAATATTGAAAATTTCAAATACATTGGTACATTGATTGATCGTGTTGTTTTGAAATCACATAAATACAACTTGAATAGACGAAATTTGTGAAATCAAAACGGTGTTTTTGCACGAAATACACGATGATTGATCGTGTTTGTTTTGTCAATGTATTTTCAGAGGTGTTGAAGATTTAATTTGAAATTTGAATTTTTACGTTTGAATGTGGAAGAATGCATGGAAGAAGAGAAACGTGTAAGGAAAGGAAATATTACAGCAGATTTTGCGGAAAAGAAGGTAAAAAATATCTTAATTTCTCATTTAATACCACCACGTTATTCGGACTAAATTAAAGGAGCCTGTTCCTTTTTTTTACCGCATGCTCATGTATTTGCTGGAAACAAATACATGCGAAAACATACACAAATCAGCTGATTTTTAGCTACGAATGGTAATATTAAAAAGGGTAGCTACAAATGGTAGGAAGCTACAATAAGGTAGTCATTTGAGAAATTTTACCTAAATTTAATTATGACGGAGGAAAAAGAAAAAGAAAAAAAAAAGAGCAGTAGAGAATTAAACCAGAACAGTTGGGCCCACAAAATAGTACTAGAAGAATGGGCCCAGTTTGAATCCAGCTGTACGTCTGTCTATCTATATACCTCTTTGTTTCCTTTTTCATAATTCTTCTCTGTAACCTTTCCGTTTCCATTTGCACTGACAAAAAGGAGAGAATTTCTCTTTCCTTTTTATTTTTTTATACAAATAAATAAATAAGGATACACACATATATATAAAAAATCAAATTGTATAAACAGCAATCCAAAAAAGGGTGCATAACAGTTTTGTTTTCTGAAAGATTATTCTCTCTGTTTCTGTCTAAAGAATTCATGGCGGTAAGTAATCTTCTCAATTTTTTTTTGTCTTCCTTATATCATCTCTTCTTTGATTGTTTAGTTTTAGATTAAAGAAAAAAAAATACCCTTTTCTTGAAAATTTCAATTATAAGTTAATTCTTTGTGCCCCTTAAAAAAGGATGTTTTATTGCTTTGGTTTAATTTTCTTAAAGATTTATGTATTTTGTGTCTGTTTTTAATGTTGAGGAAAGAAAGTAGCCATTTCCAAGGTGATTTTTTTGTGTGTGTGTGTGTGGGTGGTGTGGTTTATTCCTTGAAACCTGTTGTCCTTTATAGTTGAAAGATTAAATTTTTGGTTCTCTATGTAGGCGTTTGGCCATGAAAACCAAATATTTTTCACATTTTTTTGGAATTTTGAAGTTGGAGTTGTGTTTGGTTATAGTTTTTGCAAAGAATATTTGGTTGTTTGAATGTACTGAAAGTGAAAAAAGTGTTGTAGGTGTTTTTCAAATACAACTTCAAGCTGTATTTGGATTTTTCATGGCCAAAGCTGTTTTTCAAATAAAGTGAAAAAAATTTCCAGAAAAAAGTGAAATTCTCATGGCCAAATGCTTGAAACCAATGACAAAGTAGAAACTTTACTATCTTAGGGATTAGAGGTGTAAGTGTTCTGCCTTATTGTTTTAGCGTCTTTAAAGGAGGAGACTATGGTTTTTCCAGAATATTTTTTCACTTTTTTCACTTTATGGTGTTTGGCCATAAAAATTCCAAGTACAACTTGAAGTTGTATTTGGAATTTGGAAAACAACCAAAACTTGCTTTTCACTTTTTTCACTTCCAATACATTCAAACAACCAAATATTCTTTGCAAAAACTATAACCAAACACAACTTCAACTCCAAAATACCAAATAAAGTGAAAAATATTTGGTTTTCATGGCCAAACGCCTACTTAAAGAAAGCTCCTTTATGTTTTTGTGCTTGAAATAGGCCTATCTGAGATTGATCGTTGAGTGAAATTATGATGCAATAGTTGCATATGAGTCGATTTAAGTTACTGTTCCATTTGAGATGATGTTGTACTGCAAATTGAGTAAAACGTCTTCGCTTAGGATCCAAATGAAGCAAACTGTTACCTTCTCAAAAAAAAGGATCCAAATGAAGCAATTTAACTCCTATTTCCTTAAAATCTGACCCTGTCCTTACCTCATACTAATAATCTTAACTTTTCCAATCCAGCAAGGGTATGCTGATCATATAAAAATTTGCTTTTGGATCTGCAGTATTATACCTTTATAATTAAAAGAACATGCAGTGTATTATACGGTGGAAGGAATGGACAGATTTGAGTTAAATGGATCTTTTTGTGCCCTTCGCCATCCCCTTCCCAGCAGGTCTTTGGTGCACTTGAGCACTTTATGTTCTTGCATTGTTTTGCAACTTTTGCTGCTTGACTTACTTTGTAATACTGAAGCATTTGTTTAGTACAAGCCACACCTTTTCTTTTTAATATATTAAAATACCATTTCTTGATCCTGAATTAATGTGTTTATCTATTTGACAATGTAACCTGCCATTAATTGCTTTTGTGAACAAGTGTGATGATATGCAGCTTTCTAAGTTTTGCCACCAGCAACATTTTCAATATTTTTAAAAGTCAGAATTTAGCCCTCAATTTTTTGTGGGAGGAGTTTTTTTTCTTTTGGGGGTTGGGGGTTGCTGATGCTTTGACTGGTTGACAGTAGGCATTGTCATGTCCATTTCAATTCAATGTGTAGGACTATAAACTGCAATGATCTGATAGTTATTTTTAACCTCTACAGGAAAAAGGCCGTCCACTACCTAAGTTCGGCGAGTGGGATGTCAATGACCCATCTTCAGCTGAGGGATTCACAGTGATCTTTAATAAAGCTCGAAATGAGAAGAAGACAGGTGGCAAGGTAGACTCACCACCCAAGGGTGACTCTGCATACAAAAATAAAGCAACGCTTGGAAAACCTCAATCAGTAAGTTGTGCCCACATAATGGCTATTAATTCTGTTACTTGTGTTGTATTGTGCGGATTGTCATTCCAGCCTCAGGTTTGATGTTGAGGATTGTCATTGTAAATACACTAACCAATCTTATCTCCCATAAGTAACAGCTCAAATCAAGAAGATCCGTTGTAAAACATCAAATATCATTTCTCATCTACTTAATGAGATAGACTTATAGCCACACAAGTATCTATTGTTTGTTCTAAACCACAAACTTTTAAAGTCCTTCTTTCTTTCTTAAACTCTTTTTCCAATCAAACAGCATCACATAAAATGAGGTCGGAGCAAGTAACATTTTGTCACAAAATTTCATGTATGTTTACAAGGATCCATTATATATAGTTTGTTATACAATTTTCTTTTGTAGATCAGTCCATATATCAGAGCATTTCTTTGTGAGATTTTTATTCTTGTTTTCTGCCTGCTTTCTGTACTATCCTCGTCCTACAGGATCCTTGTTGGAAATTACTACTAAAACTGTGAACTATCTTATGTGTAAGTACAGCCTGAATCCTAATTTCATGCATATATTATCTCTAGTTCTCTATCTATGATCAATGCACATGGTCAGCGAACAAATAAATAGCATATAACTTGAGGAATTGTTGAGGAATTCCTCATTAGTGAGCAAGCAGGGTCCTATTGCCATTGTACAGGTGAATATGATTAGTTTAGCATTAATGTTTGCTTAAGATCGAAGAACATAATGCTGTTTTTTCATCTCTTTTCTTTAGTAGTATGTCTGCATCTATACATAAATTCCAGATTATAACTTTTTTCGGATGTACTGCCTTTCAGAAAAAATGGTTCTGCTGTATGCAATCTACTGCTGCCGAATCATGAACTTCTCTTAGGTACTACATGCTGCACTGGAAAATGATGTTAGTTTGGAACCAGACACGACAAGTGTACTAGAACACTGGAGCTGTAGTCAAGATGTGACGAGTAATGCTGGGGCTTTTACTGTTGTATTTTGGAATATTTACTCATAATGCGGGCTTTTGCTACCATATTATGATATAAATTTGTTTATTTTTTCATCTTGACTACATCATTGTTTCTATTAGTATTTTGTCTTAAAGCTTGGGGGGGGGGGGGAGATTTTATGTCATTGGTGTTCTTGATTGACATTATAATGGTTCATATATGTGTAAAAACTGATTATTTTACAGTATAATCATTGTGTAAAATGATTATCTTTTATCTATCTTTAGACTCCTTATTCTCCATCAGCGCATAAATATTTTGATTTAGGACTACATGTTATGAAAGTATGTTGTCTTATCACGTGTTGCATTTTGTGATTGTTGCAGGGAATTTGATGAACTACATAATATTGCTATTTCGCTTACGTATGGTCATTCTGTTCGTAAAAATCTTAATGGCCCATCTGGAGGGGAAAAAGTTCACTACTATATATATATATATATATATATATTTTTTTTGAATATGTAATCATTGACAAAGCATTAGCTATATAAATAGTGTTGGATCTCTCTGTCTTGCGTGCACACATTAATAGGTTTCATATAGGGGAGATAACCCATATATACAACCCACGCATCTAGTTTGCAACCGATCGATGATGTATGCCTCCACGCATCTAGTTTGCAGCCGATCGATGATGTATGCCTAAACGTACACACGATAACAAACGCATGGCCTCCTTACTTAAAAAAGAAAAGAAAGTTCATCCGTTAATAAACGATGCAACCATGATCGAGAACTCAAAACCTGAGTGACAAATTGAGCATCTAGTACTTCTGAACAAGAGGGGATTAAACGAAATCTGAGAAAGTGAATAATTAAATTTCACATATATAGAAAGCCATCTTCACCCAAGAATACAAGTGAATGCGCAACCCAAATAGACTATAAATCAAATCATGATATGATCGAGTGATTTAGACGCTAATATCTTCTTCTAAAACAATTGCATCTGAATCAAACTTGCGTATATCTCGACTAATTCATGTCTACTTACTACCCTTTACCAACAAAAAAGTACCTCCCTATAACAGACCTTAACATTAAATATCCTATAAAAATGAGTTAACAGAAGCGTCCGTAAATTTGCTGGGACGTTATTAATCTCGTACCTGGTATTGTGTGATAAAATTGATGAAGCACCACATTTACGAAGACATCAATTAGACGGAAACCAGAGAGCTTTGATCATACAAAAATTGCTATTATATCAATGATACATCATTACAAAGAATAGTGTTAAGTGATTCTTGCCTATAAAATATAGCATCTTCACTCAGGAAAATGGTTTAATCAATTGGGTGCTTATTATCGGCCTTGCGAGCTGTATAGTGTGCAGAGAGCAAAAGCAGCGATAAGAAAGCACTGGCTACAAATATTGCATCGAACCACCTGTGATAGAAGTCAAATTGTATGTCTCCACCTAATACATCCGTTATGATTATCCTGCCAACATAAATCGGGTTAGGGGATGGTGCAAACATGAGTAGAACAAACAAAAAAAAAAAAAAAAAAAAAAAAAAAAAAAAAAAAAGGATATCAGATCATGTACCAAAATCAAGTTACTAGCTTAATAGTAACGTTTTCCAATGTCCGCAAAATGGTCAGTTCTGAAGTAAAAGGCATAATTACATACACTAACAAACTTTCAAGTTCCTTTCTTGCCAACAACTCGGTAAGTGGAAATAGACCGTGATTAGTTTGAAGTGCAGAACATTATAAAGCAAAGAGATCTAGTAACAGATATTCAGAATAGAGAGCTCATTAGTAGTAACCATACCGATATTCAGTTGCCAGACTCTTTCTGATCAAAAGAATGGAGGAAAGGAAGTACATTCCCATGATTTCAGAGAGAAAAAGTACGACATTACTTGATGATCCACTTCCAACTCTGGAGACTGCAAAGAAGAACTGGGCACAACCAAAATGCTTCAAGTTAGCTGCAGGATACTCGAGTAAATAAAAAGTTGGTTTTTCATTTATCAAACAGTTAAAGAATGTAAAGTAGTTTCCTTGCTTCTATCTGTGCTGGTGCATGTGCAACCAAATTGGCGAATTTACTCATCAAACTTTATCGCCTACTTTGATTTCACGTTTCTGTGAAATGTTTGAGATTAAACCTTAAAGAGTTCATTTTTTTTTTTATCAAGTAAAAGTATTTTCATTCATGGCCAAAACGCCCGTATACAAAGGGTAACGAAAAGGTCAAGAATCTACAAAATATGATCCTCTACAAACTCCACCCAATCCTCTATACAACAAAGAACTTTCTGTTTACACCGTTTTTAAATTATATTGTTACCTCAAAGCAACTGATGTAGTAAAACAGAGTCAACAAGATTAAGAGGTATTGCCTGGACTAGATGCAACCGTGAAGCATAAATTTACCTTCATCAAGTTAGTCAGGAAGCCCCTCACAGATACCACAATCAACACCCCAATGAACAGGAGAGAGATGTACTGCACAACGGAGCAATGGTCAGACAACTCATGTCCACAAAATGAAAGACGAAATACTAGCAGAAACAATAAACTAATGAGAAGAGCCTCAGAATGAGCTCCTAAAGCTTACAATGTCACTCATAAAACAGTCACCCCTTCCTGTTGTGTGGTATAATTAATTTCACTAAGATAGTAAATATTACCTCGACTTGATATTAGAAACAGCAGTATACTGTTAAAGATCGTCTTTTTTTTTCTTTTTTTTTTTTTTGACAGGAATTCAATAGTTAAAGATTGTCTTCTTATCGATGAGGTTTATTTTAGATGCCACATTTTATTATAATTTTTAGAAACAATTAATGTGCTTACTCATCCATTATCACACCAAAAAGGGGGAAATTGCTAATGTGTTGAATTAGCTTCTCAGCTTTCACTTTTACAAACTCAAGAATCTTGATCTATTTTTTCAGTGGTTTTGCTATAGGTAAAATAAAAAGCCACCTTCTTCAAGCACTTTCATCTTCTACCAATTCCTTCAAATTTCATGCAAGTATTCTAGAAGCTAGCTTCTCAATCAAACCTCATTACTGAACGTTCCTCACCAAAATGTATTAATGGAAACAATAGCTTCATTCAAATGATAGGCTAACCATCCAAGAAGCACCATAACCATGGACACCATGAGTAGGTGAAATAACGCAAAGAGACGAACCTGTGATAACAAGTTGACATCTATTCCTATGTCAAAGAACTGTAAAAATATGCTGATTGTCCTTGTTACAGGATCTACAGAACCGGCCTGTCAAAGAACAGTATGCTTGTGTCAAACTTCATCTAGTATAGGCTTGGTATGCAGGATTCAACTATAAATTACATAAAGAAAAGTGAACCATTAAGCAGATGAAATTCTAATTTAGAAGCGCACCTCCTTGAATACAACGCTCTGAAGAGACTGCAAAAGTTAAACGGTAAATTAGCTATCTCGCTTGAACATTAATAAGCAGAATTTGGAAGGGGTGAGTGCAGCAAGATCCTCAACATGAACAAACGTTGTAGTGTCCATGACTCCATGTCAAAGTATTAATTATGATATAGAAATGGAAGACCATAAAAGTTTCTGCACTAGTGTCGATCAATAATAAATACATCAATCAAGTTTCCTGCTAACACTGATGTAGGCCTGTCATATGAACAGGAAAAGAGAAGACATCACCTGAGAGGTGCTTAAATTTTCCAAATTTAATTTCCTTTTCATACCTTTATCATTTTATAGACACAATACACAGAACACACATAGCCCAAAAGATTCTGCAAATGACCCTTCCATGTTCGAGAATAAGCAGCAGCTTCCTGGTGTCATGGACAAATTGAGTCAGTTAAACACAAAGAAAGTAGTTTCAAACCAATTGAATTAAATTAATTGAAAAGGAGTTATTACAATATAAGCTAAACTCGATTATGGACCACAACGTTATGAGCTTGCGGACAAATAAAGGAATATTTTGCTGCTCTCATAAGGTAAAAACAATGAAAAAACTATAAAATAGCAACATACAGACTTGAATTCAGGGAAGCGGAAGGACACACATATATTCAGAGGGACTACCTTGTTGGATAGGAGACACAAACAAATACAGCAGACAGCCCCTCCCCCGAACCCTTCAACTAGGAAAGCTCACAAACAACCAAAGAAGAAAGCAAATTGCTCAAGAAAAAGATAAACACCATGTAATATATGTTTTTAGTCAAATACAAGTATACAGTTTGGGGAGAGGGAAGGAATGAGGAGATGCTTTGTTGGCTGCATAATTTGCTCAAACAATATGGGCAGCATAAATATTTACACCAGAGAAGAGCGACCATTCTTGCAAACTGGTACTCTGTTTGATAAGGTGTAGACTGTCAGGAAGAAAGCCAGCCTGATTGGGTTACCAACTTCATTGATTATGCCACACCATTGAGTGTGACAGTGACCTATTTTTTCATTCGATCTTCCCAAAAACACAGAGCTATTTCGTTAAAAGGAATGTTTCTCCACCCTTTCCAACAATTCAAACTAATATAATTGTTCGTTGGTATGGATTAAAAAAAAGTATTAGTTGTTTGTTAGTCAATTCAAATTAATAAACCTGATACTATTACTTTGCTTTTCTTTTGACAAAGTACCTTCATACTACTTCTCATTGTTTCAAATATTGAAGTTATATATACAGAATAACTACTACAACTTTTCACACTTCAAACTGTAGTTTTAACCTCCTACCAAATCAGAATGATAATTTATTCAGATATCACTCTCTTAAAAATCACATTGGTCATACTAGGTCATTTTTAGCGAGATGGACAGGTAAAAAATAGTGCAACATAAGACAAAGTTCAATATGAACCTTAGCTTGCCGAAGCTCATAAATTTCCAAGAACAGCTGCTTTGATAGCTCCTCTAAGGCCTGAACCTCGTTTTCCATGTTTCTGATATCTTCATGCATGAAGTGCATTCAACACCAAAGAGAAATGTGTCAACGAATTGTTAGAAGTAATGCAAATATCATGTACAACTGTAGAGAGAGCATTTGATGTTTCTCTTCTTTTTTTTTTTTTTGATATAAAAAAGAGGAAAAAAAACTTAAATAGATGAAAACTGAATCCATTAGGCAAGTAATGGCACTGCTCTTAGATCCTAGTATTTAGAGACAAAAGGAAAGCCAACTAGCTATGGTCTTATTTGCAGGGACAGCATATCAAACCATGAATCTTAAGCATAATTTCTCCCTCCATTCAAATGTAATATTACTTGAAGATTCCCAAGAAAAAAAGTCACTTCTTTAAAATGCAATTTATGCCACTCAATTCCTCGTTATTATCAAGTTGCAATATCAAGCATTACCCCAGTTATTTAATACCAGCTATTTTTATTTTAAATCTTTAGATGTGCTGCTTCACTCCGTCCAGAATAATTTTCAGTCAACTATCACTATGCTGCTTGGCAGTAAGTTAAGAGAAGGACAAGGGGGTGGCTGTTTTGAATTCACAACTTCAAAAAGTTTGGGCATGTTCAAACAAACTGTCCAGTTACAAAATTAGGAAAGAATTGTAACACAGAGTAGAGAGAGAGAGAGAGAGAGAGAGAAGAAGCAACAGAAACTAAGAATTGCCACAAAAGAAATTAGTTATAATCAGCACATGTAGGAGAAATGAAAAAAAAAAAAAAAAACAAGAGAATCTGGTTTACGGAGGCTTGTATGCACTTGAATCAATAAATTTTCAGGAGAAATGTTCTACTATACACCAACCTTGTTCCTTTTGGTCATCCTGAACGGATCGTACAACTGTTCCCACAATGCGCTTAAAGAAGGAACTGGATTTTGTTTTCTGCAGCAGAAACATATGAGAGAACACACTTCAAAATAAAATACATAAAGAAACTGCAAATGTTCAGAACCACGAAACAACACCTTGCCCTTTCGTTATTTTATTATCTCTTGCCAATAGCAGCTAATGTGAAAATTGAGGTATTGACTCGCATAGCAAAAATCAGCTAACCTTCCTTTTAAACACGCGAAGTCGCAGTATAACTCGAGCAAGAAATTAAGTTCTGGTTTCTAAATCAAGGTATAAGCTTTTTCATCAATATCTTTACGAAATTGCTACTTGACCTAGAAAAGGGTGTGAGAGAGATACTCAGGAAAGTGCTTCATGCAAGAAATACTTACAAACGCTACAACACCCACTGCTATAGCTAATTGTCCCCTATTACAAAATGTGATTTCTATGTAATTAATGAGGTCAAATTGGTTGAATCACTTGAATGAAGACGCAGTAGTGTCATATATACCCAACTCTAGATATTTTCAAGAATCGCATGGAGCACCTATAACTTTCAACGAGGTAGGATAGGGCTATATAAAGGCATATCAATAACGCACCCCAATAGCCCCATTTAGAACTAAGCTATTATCAATGACTTTGCACTAGTATGAAAAAGAAGAAAAGTACAGGCCACCTACAAACAATAATATGTGTTTCTTTCTGTGTTTTTTTTTGTGCGGGGGAGGGGTTGTGTACACATAATGAAAGCATACAAAAGTAAAAAGCTTAAGTTGACCGATTAACCTCTTCCGAATCTTGGATCCGCTCCATTTCCCTCTGACCAAGAATAATTCTCTTTTTCTTTGCAATACAAGTTTCAATTGACTGCATCAGCTGCCTCTCCAGTCCTTTGATCTCTGATTCCTCTATTTCTCTTCAATATAGGAAGAGTCAGGATACTAAAAGACCAAGTATGATTACTATAAATATGATACCACTTATGATTACTATAAATATGATACAACTCCTTTTGCTATAGACTTCAGTTCAACATATATTTGACTAGATACTAGGAGTATCAAATTCAAATTGGTTAAAACCTAGTCTAAGTAAGGCTATAGTAGGTTGTAAACAAAAGCAAGGGTTATTAACCAAAACTATCTTTATTAAAATAACAATCACTCCATCGAAGAGAGGAGGTTTGAAAAAGGAATGTACCGTACAATTCACAATCAGATCTAGTTCCGTGCTATCTCCAAGAAGATAAACTATAAACCAACTGAGTTTGCACTCATAAGCACCAATTTAAACTGCATCTTTATGCTCAAATGTTACCTGATGAATAGAGATAGATAACTGTACGGCAAATTGACTGCTCCAAAACCTGAAAGGATAGCCATGACAGTCACACCAATCACTCCAATCCTGCTAACCAGCTGAGTTATGGTGAAAAATCCTAAAAAAAAGAATGTAAAAACATAGTTATAATGCAGGAGACTGGGGATACAAAGATGACAAGAGTCCTGGTCCTTTATAGTCACGCCATTATGATGTCTTATCATAAAGATGTGGCCTAGAGAACATTATTTCAATATTCAGAAAATCAACAAGGAGGGTGGAAAACAATATCCATGCGCAACAAAAGAAATATACAAACCTCTGTCAGGAGAAGGCATTGGAAAATGAATGCCCAAACGCCAAAAACCATAGAGAAAAGCCAACAAGAATAAGATAGCACCCACTGCAGCCCGATCCTTCCTCACGCCTGAAATACAAACTCAAGATTCAGAACATCTTTTGAAGAAAGGTGATTGAGATGGTACAGTCTAATATTCGATTCGAGTGTGAACAAATCTTTTTTATGGCTAAAAAGCATGCAAGTTATGCGCGTGAGAGAGAGAGAGAGAGAGAGAGAGAATGTTGGAACAGCAGCGCAGTACTATAATCAAGCTGCTCTATGGTCAAGAGTCAAGACTTTGTCCTACTTATTCATGGTTATTATGATATTATTTTTGGGCCCTTACAGGAGAATTTGGAGTAGTCATAAAAGGACAATGATGTGCCATCAGTACAACAATATACAACAACAATGCCTCAGTCCCAAACAAGTCGGGTTCGGTTAAAGTATAACAATATGCACCGTTAAAAGTATGGCCCTTGGTCCTAAATCAACCTCAAAAGCTAGCTCTGAGGTGATGATTGCTCAAGATCATATAAACAGACAGCAACTCATTCTCTCAATCAATGTAGGACACTTAAATCCCCCTCCCTCCCGCACACTCAAGGTTGGACAATTGAAGTGCGGACAATACAATATAGTGGCCCAACATTGGATAAATTAAAAATTAGTATGGGCAAATGGACCTTGAGCCTAACTCAACGGCAGAAGTTGCTCATAAGGTGAGAATTTCCCTAGACCATATAGTCAATTCAATTGAAGTGCATTAAAAGCTTAAAATTCTAAGCTAGCCTTAGTAACCCATAACCAGATCAAGTCTTCACTCCTTCCAAAATAAACAGTTTTCTAAATTGATAGCTTTTCAATTAATCCACATGGTAAAATTCCCTTTCTTCTACTTTAAGAGCATGATACAAATTAGTACTTCCAAAAAAGTGCATCTACGGTGATGAAGCAAGCATGCAGAAGGACACTGTCTGCTAAAACTTTAGAGGTAAACCACCATGAAACCTCCATGTGCATGAAAAGTGTAGCCAAGGTTGCAGGTAAGAGTTACGCATAGACGGGGAAATCGTGCAAATAAAGCTCATGTAACGATTCTTATAGACACCATCTTGATATTTCCACAAAGCACATCTATCTAAATTGTATATTAGATTAGCACAGGAGCAACTAGGTATTATCCTCTTTACTCTTTTCCTTAATAGCTAAGGAGTTAAGTTGCTGAGGACGTAAAGTATCCGATACTTGGGATCTTATCATTTTTTCTCTTGAGAAACAATCATAAAAAATAAGCAACATCAGATGTTATAGACAATTTTAAATGTATTTGAAATAAAACAGGAATGCAAGAGATTAATAAATAAAATCATGTTTAGAAAGCCTTGGGTAGTCTTAACCCTTCTTCATTCCAAAGGGGAAGAAAAGATCACATTTTTGTGCCAAGAAGCATCTTGGGACTAAAATGACAGCAGAGTAAGCAGCTTCGACCGAATCTCATCAACAGCAGGAATGGAAAAATGAAAATAAAAATATAGATGGAAAGGAAAAAAAAACAGAAAAAAAGGAAGAGGATAGACCAGATTCAACAAAGGTGTGTAAAAGGTGAAAAGTGAAGTTTTGATTGAGCATGGTCATAGTTAAAGTAACTTACCACTGTTGCAAAGCATCAGGTAGCAATGATAGTAGGGCAACAGGAAGACTAGTAACAGTATCAAACAAAACAAATCCACCTTCCAATTCATCCATCTTGCCCTACAGTCAACACAGAATGGTTAATCAATTAAACAACTTATAAGAACCTAAAAGATAGTGCAAAGCTAGTAAACTGACTGCAGATAATGTTCCCTCTGTCCCCAAAAAATGACCTACTGACCTCTTCATATAAAACTTTTCTCTCTCGAACAATTCAAACTAATATAAGATAATACTACTTCATATAAATATTAAAATGATATGACGTGTTTTCAACTAATTATTCCATTTTTCTTCACAGAACCATTATTTCAAACATTTTATTACCAAAGTGAATCCAGTAATGTGGTTAAGCATTTTATTCTTAAAATCCAAGTAGGTCACAATAGGTGATCTTTAAATGGAATGAAGGACGTATGATATAATCTACTAGAGTCATATCTGGAACTATATTTTTTTTTGATATGTCATACATGGAACTAGTATTGAGGACATAGTGTTTGCACAAAAATGTAATGTGTCAAAAAAAAAAATGCCAACATGATGATGCAATCTTTGGTTTGTGCGACTTTAGGATCAGCAGTTAACAATTAAAGACATTCATACAGGAAGCCAAACTATTATGAATGTAATCATAAGTCACCTGACTCCAAAACAGGACTTCGAAGAACAAAAATATATAAACTTTTGTGATTAAATATGGAAAGGTTAAGCAAAACAGTCGTTACTTTTACGTGTAAAACCTTGAGTTGAAAAGAAACAGAATGAGAGAGTGAAAGACACGATTTTCAGAAACAACAGTTAGCTATAGGACCTTTCGAGCTTCAACGTTCTAATATATTGCTTAAGAATATATTTTGAAATTTTATCTCCCACCTTCCAGCACAACTGACCATCAACATTCATAGCTCACTCAAAATATAATAAGAGCCAAAAGGTCATTATCATCTATAAGTTAGGAGGGAGAAAAAAAAAAGAATCAAACAGATCAAAAATAAGGACCAATTGAGGAAATGAAAATTGAGAAAAACTGAAACAAATGGCAAAGGATCCCTATAATCAGTTTCCAGCAGAGTAATAATCAGTAGAGAGATTATACTACAGTTTCCTGGCTGCAACTTGCGGACCAGCAATTGGAACCTTCATGTATCTAAAACTTCCACTTGTTCTGCCTCTTCACTCTTTAGCTAAAGCTTTTTACAGTTTTCTCCCTCATTAGGATGTAATTCTTCAGACCGAGGATTCCTTGGTCTGTTGATCTATGGCATATGTTCCTCCCCTTTTTTGGACTCAAATGGGTAATGCCAAACACTATCAGGGAAGTTTTTGAAAGCTGGAGCCAATGGAAAGTTGACAGCACCATCAAGAAGATTTGGAAGATGATAGCTGCCATCTTTTGGACTATATGGAATGAAAGGAATAGTAGATGTTTTGATGGTCTTTCAACTAGTCAAACTATGCTCAAAGCTAAATGTCTTTTTTATTTACATAGTTGGGCCTTTTTATCCCCAATAGATTCCCCTGATAGCCTTTTAGATTTTGTTTGCTCTTTAGTTAAGTACTAGAGCTGACATTCTTGTGCTCAATCTTTTGTAACTACTTTGCATCTTCTGGATGCCTTGAATAGAATCAATTACTTCATAAAAAATAAAAAAAGGATGTAATTCTTCAGAAAAAACTTTATTTACATTCCTAGAGAAAGATTTAGATCCGCCAAAGTAAAGAATGCAACAAGTAATGCGGGCTAGAAAACCATGTGATGCAGATGACATCCTTATAGATGTTTGAAAGTACCTCAGAGAGGTAGAAATAATATAACTAACCATATTCTGAGTCTAGTGAGGAGTGGAAAGATATAAAACGAGCAGAAAAAGAGTACATTAGTACAGATATGTAAGAAAAAGGACATATTCAAACTTCTATGAACAATCATGATGTTAAACTTATGTTTCATATGATGGTACTTTGAGAAAGCATGATACAACTTTACTTTCGTGACATTACAAGGATGACATAGAATCAATTTCGGTATATGTTTACAAAATTTACAACAAAGACTACATTTTGTAGAGAAAATTTATGAAAATCTATGGGAAAGGAAAAAGGATTTTCACATAATATTCATTAATCTAGAGAAAGCATATGATAGAATATCAAAAAGAGTTCTTCAGTTAATACTTGAAACATATGAATCTATATCAAATATAAAGGATATATAGATAGGTTTACCATAACTTGAGTCTACACAAGGATTTTACCTTGAACCATACCATCCCTAGCTACAGGTGAGTTAACCAGTAGGGAGTCAAAAGATTTCATCACTAAACACCAAACCGGTGTCAAAAGTATGTACGTTCATATGGTTCAACTGTGTTGAGTGTTGACCAAGAAGATATAGGATGAGGTTTCATGCGCTATTTGCATATGGTAATATATTGATGAAACCAGCGAGTAAGTCAATTCAAAAACTGGAATTATGGAAAAGAACTCTACGGGTTTTAGGATAAGTCAAAGTACGACAAAATATATGCACTGTAATTATCTCCACAAGATGAACGATGACCCAGTGAGATTAGAGGGGATTTTGGTATATAAATACAACAAGTCAAATATTTAGGCTCAGTCGTTCAGAAAATGGCATGATGAATGAAGATGTAACGTAGAATTAAATAGGCTAGTTGTAATGTATCAGTGCCGCAAAAGTACTATGCAATAAAAGGATACATAACAAAGTAAAAGGCAAGTTCTATAGAAGAGTGGACCAAGATCTTTTGAATGAAAAAATTTAGACATGATTCAAAATGATCACATCAGACAGAAGGTGCATGTAGAAAATATAGAGGATAAATGAGTTAAAGTTGCCGGAGATGGCTTGGCAATATCTTATTTCAAAAAAAAAAAAGAAGACATATGTAAACCTCCAGATACACTGATCTGTAGGTATGACACTCTTAGGAGTTTAGTGCTAAAACGAGATGAGGTACACCTAAAATTACACGAAACAAAGTTGTTCTCAAATATTTCTAATCTCATAATACATGTGAATTTAGTTAAAGAATACAAAGGAAGAGCAACAATACATGTAATCAATACCAACTAGTTTGGTTTAATGCTTGGTTATTGTTATTATACTTACGGTACTAGTGTTTACTTGGAGTCCTTTCAATATGGTGGAGGACTTGCATTTCAATGCTCTAACTTTGAGATTTACAGAACTGATAGTTTTAAACCGTAATTTGCCTTAATCTACAAATTAGTTTACCAGTATTGAAAGGAATCAAGTCCCACTTGAACAGAACAAATATAGAGGATTCATATAACCAACCCAACTAGTTTGGATAATGCCTAGCTCATTGATAGATATTAGATAAACAGGCTTTAATCTTCCATCCCCAGATCATCAGCTCTTCTATTCCTATTTCATAGATCCAATGAAGAATTTGCATCTATCCCTGCAAAGACAATCTCTAACTAGAAACAACATAATCCCCATTTAAGCTGAACACCGTAATTTATCTTCTATAAATCGCAGGATTCTCTCCGGTACGAACCCCATAATCACGCACACCCAGCTCACCTGCTCCCAATTAACCAAACACAACAACATCTCTAAGGGTGTGTTCAATATGGAGGAAAACATTTACCGGAAATTTTTTCCAATTTTCACATGTTTTGGTTGGTCCAAATGTTTTGAAACACATTTTCTCTGGGAAAACAAGTTCCTTAAAAATGAGGAAATGATTTTCCTAACGGAAATAGAGAAAAACAAGTACCATAATTGACATTCAAGTTCCTTTTTTCCGCCCCACCCACCCAACACCCCCAACCCCCACCCCTTGACCATCCCGTCGACCCACCCTTCCCGCCAATCCGAACCCCCACTTCCCACCCCATCTCACCCCCATAGTGTTCTGCTAGATTACATATAAATGCTTTATGGGGTCACAAGGCGGAGAAACTTTCTGGGACTTGAGATTTAGAAGGGAATTTCAAGATTGGGAAGTGGCGGGGTTTGAGAGATTGCTAGTCTTACTACATAGGCAAGTCAATCCGGTTGATAATACAACAACAACATACTCAGTATAATCCCACCAGGTGGGGTCGCAGACCTTACCCCTACCATGTAATGCCGATAGACCCTCGGTTCAAAGGGAGATGAAAAGACAGCAGTAATAACAGCAGCAAGATAATAAGATAGACACAGTGAAAAAAAACAAGCAGGTAGTACTAGAGATCTAAGAAAAATAAAAAAGAGTTATTGAGACAAAGCGTATGTATTACTGTTTGGAAAGAAGGGGAATGATCTCGAAAAGAACAAGCTGAAAAAGATTGCAAGAGAAAGCGAAAACAACACTGAAAATGATCTGAACTAATACTCTCTTCTCTTCATACTCCTTATATAATCTTCTATTCAAAAACCATAACCCTGTCCAACCCAATAAACACAATGATCCAACTGCTATTACTCCTTCATATGTAGCTCTTCCCCATCCCATTTTTTTATGATTTGCTTTACTTATAAACTCCACATTTCAGTATCTATTGTGTTTCAATAATGATGAAGATCGAACATGTATTTCACCCAATAGTAGTTTACTTGAGAATATCAGTTGAACTGGATCACCTAAAGGGGTCGTTTGAGTACTGAGATTTGATTTAGTTTTTTGTGACACTGGTTTTTGGAAAGAAAGGGAGAAATTGTTTGCTATTTGGAATTAGTTTTTTTTTTTTTTCTTAAAAAAATTTTCTCGAGAAAATTGTTTGCTTTTGGAATTTGTTTTTTATTACTGGCTCTGTGTCTATTTAATCTCTTAATTTCGTTTTGTATTTTTTATGAATTTCAAAAAGAGTGCTTTTTAATATCATACATAAGTTTAAATCATAAAATTCAAATGATATTTTATTACATTATATATATTTTTAATTTAAAATCACAAAATGAAAAAGTTTTTCTATATTTTTCAAACTATGTGTCCGATAAAACTAACACACTTAAATTAAACAAAGGGGGTATTTTTTTTAATTTTTTTTTTTAACATTTGTGACAGTTTTAACAAAACCTCCATTTGGGTTGTACAGTATCTTATTTTTCCAAAGAAACTTTAGTTCGAAAATCCACAACACAGGCTCAAATTTTTTAATCCACATAATATAGATTTTGGTTTTTTTCTTATTTTTCCCACTCAAAATCATTCAGTTAAAACATAAATTTGTTTTTGGAATAAAACCAAAATGTTTCATAAAACTAATCTAATATAAATGTTTATAGAGAACTTCTTTTTGAAATGCTAATATACCATTTCCAAAAATTAGCTTCCCAAAATTACACTGGAGCCAAATCCAAGTGGCACATAAGTATAATTGAGATGAATGACATTTTAATTTTTTATATCCTTAAAAAATACTATATGAGTAAATTAATATCTCAACTCCATGTTTCGTTAATGATGTCATGTAAATTGAACGCAAAGGTATAAAGAATCACAGACTAAGTCATTTTCCCTTTATAAAAAATATATACATCTTTCTTCAATTGACAAATATAAATGGTATCATAGTATAATTTCTTTTGTTCTATGATGTCGTTGACTACATTTACCATCGTCAGTGTAGTCCAAATTACAAGAACTATTCCAGTTCCAAAGATTGCAAATTAGATGAAATTGAAGCAGGATGTTTGCTTTTAATGTGAACATAGTTGAGTAAAACTCTTTGTCTATGTAGACATTAGATAAATATGAAATTCAAGAAGAAAAGTTTGGTAAGCCCTCCACCAAAGTCCATTTTTGCAATAATAACATCTAAATCAGACACCCAAAGAAAACTTTGTTCACAAGTTTTATCGGTAGTATAACATAGCCTGATTACTATATCTTGAAGAAAGTACTAGGATAATAATGTTAGAAGAATTAAGGAGCACTGGACAGGTTTGCGGTTAGTTTAGTTAAACAAATATTAGCCCTTAGATCTAAAAGTGGACAGGTGTAATTAAAATAAGGGGGCATTGGACAAACAGGGGGGAGGGCAGTTAAATCCTCAGTTCAACAGCCACCCATAATATTTACCAACAGCACAAGAATGCAATATGCAAATATACTATAAAAATTTAACTCCCAACATCACAACGAGCTGGACGGAGCTAGCTAGATATAATGAAGGGCATTCAATTGAATCTCCTGAAAATTTACATATAGCAAATATGATAAAAACAATATATATATTGCTAAATTCCAAAACATAAAGAAAAGGTCACTTCTAGTGTAGTGACAAAGATGGTTCAAAAATTGCTTTAGGTCATAAGTTTGTATCTCATGTGCAGCATTACTACTTTGTTTATATATAACAACCTTGCTAAAAGGCATTTTCTTAGAAGCTCGGTGAGCATGACTTTAATAGATCACCTTTTAAGGAGATGTAAAATATAAAAAGCTAGCCTAAATCTTCTAATGTTATAGGAGAAACGACAGCTTCTCTTTCAAGAATTTACGTGTTGCAATGGCCAAAATATACACGAGTATCTACCAGCGCATACTAGTTTTTACACCTTTATGAATAGATCATCTGGTTGAACTGCAAAATCATCATCTCTTCCCCAGAGAACTTCTTATAGAGCTGCTGTAGATGACTCGTGAACTCTAGAAATAAATTTTTTAACTGCATTGCTCTTTCGTATGTCTCTGTTCCTGAACGGACCACCATCAGATCTTTGTCCAAACTTGTTCCTAGACACATATCCTACATAAAGACATGAACGTGGGGTTAGGGAGATCAATGCTGATAACTGCAATAGAGCAATTATAATTGGAGACACCACCAGAATTCAAATGCATATGACTTGAGCAAGCTCAATATTCAACAAATGATATTGCATATAAATAAACCAGGGAGATACGGCAACTATGGATGGAAACTGACAAACAAATTAAGCTTGTTCATGCATGAATTTGATTCAGGAGTTGGCAATTTATTCAACAGGTGCCAGCGTGACGTTTAGCTTGTGTCCAGGAAGTTAAATGGGTAGGAACCAAAGTACAGAATGTAGACGGGGTTAAATTTTGGTACTCAGGAGGCTCGAGGAATAGGAACCGGGTAGGCATTTTAGTAGATATGGAGCTTAGGGAGCATGTGGTAGAGGTTAGGCGGGTCAATAACAGGATGATGACGATTAAGCTATTTGTTGGACGGGTTACTTTGAACATTATTAGTGCTTACGCTCCGCAAGCGGGCTTGGCCGCTTGGGCGAGGAGGACAAGAAGTGTTTTTGGAAGGATTTGGACAAGGCTGTGCGAGGTATCCCGCCAACCGAGAAGTTATTTGTAGGAGGAGATTTCAATGGTTACATCAGGACAACTTCAAGTGATTATGACAACGTGCATGGAGGTCATGGATTTGGAGATATAAATGAAGGAGGAGCCTCACTTTTGGATTTTGCAAGAGCTTTTGAGTTGGTAATAGTTAATTAGAGTTTCCTGAGGGAGGATCACTTGGTTATCTTCCATAGTGCGATGGCTAAGACCCAGATAGATTACTTATTCATTAGAAAGGGTGATAGAGGTCTTTGTAAGGATGGCAAGGTTTTCTCGAGCAAGAATCTCACAACCCATCATTTGAAGATTAAAAGGAAGAGGAAGAAAAGGAGTTTGTATCACAGGCCAAGGATCAAATGGGGTGGCTTGACTCCTGCCAGAGCTCAGGAGATGGGCGAGAAGTTGATGACTATGGGGGCTTGGGGGAGTAGTGGGGATGCCGACGGTATTTGAGATAAGATAACTAGTTGCATTAGAGAAGTAGCGAGATAGGTGCCGGAGGTCTCGAGGGGTAACTTTAGTGGACATTGAGGGGATTGGTGGTGGAATGGAGAAGTTCAAGGGAAAGTGGAGGCAATGTGAGTTGGTTGAGAGCAAGGACGAGGAGGAAATCGGACGAGGAAGGGAAGGTATAAGGTGGCGAAGGAGGTAAAGTTAGCGGTTATGTCAGCAAAAATGGCAGCTTTCGAACCCTTATATGTAGAACTAGAGGACGGGCATAAAAAGCACAAGCTAGCCAAGGCAAAAAAGAGGAATGCCTAAGGCCTGGACCAAGTGAAGTGCATCAAAGACGACGAAGGTAAAGTATTGGTGGAAGAGGCACTTGTTCGATGGAGATGCCATGCATACTTCCATAAACTCTTGAGTGAAGAGAGGGACAGGAACATTGTGCTGGGTGATTTGGAGCACTCTGAGAGACAGCGTGATTCAGGTATTGTAGTTGTATAAAGGTTGAGGAGGTTAAGGAAGCTACGCATAGGATTAGTAGGGGAAGAGCGACCGGGCCAGATGAGATTTCGGTGGAGTTCTGGAAGAGCGCAGGCAGGGCAGGTTTGGCGTGGCTAACTGGGTCATTTAATGTCATTTTTAAGACGGGAAAGTTTCAGAAGAATGGAGGTGGAGTACAATGATTGCGTTGTACAAGAACAAAGTGATATTCAAAACTGCAACAACTATAGAGGTATCAAGCTGTTAAACCACACCATGAAAGTTTCGGCGAGGGTGGTAGAGATGAGAATGAGAAGGGTATGTCTATTTTCGAGAACCGGTTCGGATTCATGCCGGGGTAATCAACTACAAAAGTCATTCATCTTGTGAGGAGGCTGGTGGAGTAGTATAGGGAGAGGACAAAGGACTTACATATGGTATTAGTTGACCTCCAAAAAGGCTTATGACAAAGTGTCGAGTGAGGTTCTATGGCGATGCTTGAAGGCTAGAGGTGTGTCTGTGGCATACACTAGGACTATTAAGGACATGTACGAGGGAGCCAAGAGTCTGGTAAGGACAGTGGGAGGAAACTTAGAGTACTTTCCAGTTATGATGGGGTGCACCAAGGATCAGCCCTTAGCCCGTTTCTTTTTGCTTTGGTAATGGACGAATTGACGCGGCATATCCAAGGTGAGGTCTTGTGTGATAAGAAAGTACCACCAAAACTTAAAGCTAAATTTTATAGAGTGGTGGTTAGACCGACTATGTTGTATGGGATGGAGTGTTGTCAGGTAAGAACTCTCATGATGAGAAGATGAAATTTACATAAATGAGGATGCTGAGATGGATGTGTGGGCATAATAGGAGAGATAAAATTAGAAAGTTGTAAAGTCTTACCTGAGGTTTGTAGCTTCCTGGACACATCTTAATCATGCCAAGCCTTACATCTCTTTCAGTTATAACCAATGGCCTGCGAAAGACAAACAAAAAACACATGACTCCATAGCTAATTTTACAATCTAGATAATGGATGGCCTAGGGGTGTTCATGGTTTGGTTAAAAATCGAACTAAACCGATTAAATAAACCGGCACTTTTTTGGATTTGGTTTGGTTTTAAATTTTGAAAAATTGATAATATTGGGTTTAGTTCTATTAAAATAAAACCGAAGAAAAAACCAAACCGACAATACATGATATATTAAATTAGATTGAAATTACCATGAAATTCACAAAATTTAATCACATTTTTTTCCTCCATAAGGATTATCCAATCTTTCTTGTGCCATAGGAAGATAAAGTTTCAAGAATCTTTAGCTTTTGAGTATTCTAGCTTACATAGAATATATCATAAGACACTATATAGCTAAATATATTTAACTTGTTCTGAGTATATTTTAACGAAATGATGTTACATTTCCCAAATAAAGCTGTCACTTTATTTGTTTGTTAACGTGAAGAAATAATAGTAAAAAAGAAAAGAAGGGAAGAGTATATATTTAGGTCTGGTTAAAAACCGAATAACCGAACCAAAACTGATAATAACTAAACCGATAAATATATATTATATTTGGTTTGGTTTTAAGATTTAAAAAACCGACTAAATTGGTTTGGGTTTGGTTTTAACCAAAAACCAATCCAAACCGAACCGTGAACAGCCCCAATGGATGCACAAGAATGAAAATCTTGATTGTTTGCATTAATGGCAGCAGGGTCTAGTTCTTGCACAAATTTGGAGAGGACTACATGAGGATCTTGAATACCTAAATCACTTGTAACTTAAAACAGCATTAGAGGCCAAAGTGGCACCCAAACACGGTGTTAATGCTTCATTACCAAGTAGATATTAGGGGATTGAGTAACCCAATTTTAGAGATTGAGATATAGAGAAAAGCAAAGAGTGCCACAAGTTGCTAACTAATTCATGGAATTACTACTGTGAAAGGGGAAAATATTACCTGCACCTATAGCTCATCTATTTGGAGACACGTTACCATTGATTATAGTCAGGTGACCTATTGTGCATATTAGAATTCCTGTCTGTTGGTGGCAGATTGAGTCTATTACTTTCTTGAACAAGTTGGGAAAGGTTTGAGGATCTTGAAATACATAAATTACTAGGAATTCCATGCCCAAGGCAAAAAGAAGCAGCATCAAACAGGATTTGAGGCAAAAGGGAGTTGCATTCATACCTATGTACTCTGCTTCTACACTATCTTTTATCTCAGAAATTGATATTGCAGTATCTAAAAAGATCACTTAATTTCAATCTTAGATACTGAGAAATAAGGAAATGGTAGTCTTTTCTTTTAGGTATTGGGTGACTGGCTCCCCCCCCCCCCCTCTCTTCCCCCAGGGACAAAGCAGAGGTATGTCTAAAATATCAGCTAGATTAAGGTGACTCTATTTCAGAACACCTGATATAAGTATGCTTGGCTTACGTTCTACATAAAAGTACACAGATGGCCTCTGGGGTCTAACAAGGTGTGAAGATAATTGAAATAACAAAGGTGTGAAGTTCAAATCACAAGGCAGCAGAAGATAATATGCCATAATACATGTGTGTTTGCCAAAGAAAAAGAAATGAAAAAAGAAGTCAGAAGATAGCACAGTTGACAGCTTGAGAAACTCTACATCGTTGCCTGCTTATAGAAGGTATCACACCCAGAATATCTAGATGGTAAGATCATTTTATCAAGGAAGCTCTCTCCTGAGCAGAAGAGACAAAAAAAATTCTTTATGTCCTTGTCAAGTTTGATCTATGCTCAAGAAATGAAATTAATTAACAGCCTCTAAGCCCACAAATGCATAGTGTAGCTAGAGAAAGATTTTAATCTATCACAATTCACAAGCCTTGTTCATATAGAAATAGTATAGAACAAAGGTATAGCGAAGACTTTATAGTTTCAGTATCAGATGACAAACTATACATGCCAATGCAGACAATACAATGAGAAAAGAGATAACAAAAGTTAAGCACTATATTAAGAAAAACATTCTTAGTGAAGAGATTGAATGCATGAGACATACCTTCCAGTTGAGGACACAATAAGTTGGGCTGGATTATCCAAAAACTCGTGTATCTTCTGAAGCTTCTCTTCACAATCTACCACAATAAAACCTCTTGCATATGGCATAGACAGACTTGGTAAAATGTATACTTGTGATGAAACAGAAGTGTGATCATGTATAAAATCCCTGAATGATGATGGTAATAAGTTTCTCTCCAAGTTTTCAATAAGCATAAGATGGGAACTTGGACATTGCCCTCCAAGATCTTCGTCATGTTCCTGATCCCTACTATATTTACTCTCTGTTGCTGCAACTCACAAGAAAGAAGTTAAAAAAGGTGAAAGTGTTGCATCATAACAGGTGATGGAGTTTCTGAGCAAACCTCCTGTTGTGACATCAACAGTACTCTTGGCACTATTAATTCCCTATGGAACAAGGAAGGAGACAATGTTAGGTGCATGCATCTTAACCCCAATTTATAGCATTAAACATTGTAAACTTGCCTTAAAGGATGAATTAAAAGTCAAATTACTGCCTCCAATTTCACAAGATGATGCTTTAGATGCAGAACTCTCATGCTTCGAAGCAGAAGTCAACATGCAAGAGGATTTCTCGAGATTCCGGTTCACCAATTCCAAGAAGGAAGCTATTTTAGGATCAACTTGAGGAACATCTTTTATGGTACACATGCCTTCAATTCTGGTAGAGGTTAAGAATCCTTTCTTTGGACCATGAAGCCAAGTTACCACAAAGGTGCATAAACACTCCTCCTCTCCATTTCCAAATGAATGGTCCACATTGTGTACCTATCAAAGGGAGGAAGGGTCAAATTTGAAGTGATTCAGTAGTTTCTGCTGTCACTTGTCAAATAACATATATTTTGATTTTCTGCTTCCTTAAATATTTTCAAAGACAAGTAAGCAAAGAAAATTTAAGCTATCATTTATTGATAGAAAGGAAATGATCACACCGTTGAACCAACAGAAAAATGAAAAGTTAAGCTCTTGAATGAAGAAGGGGACAAGGATATCGTGCTGGAGAGTTAGAGCATTCCGAGAGTCGTAGAGATTTTGGGTAGGTTTTGGGTACTGTAGGTGCATTAAGGTTGCAGAGGTTAAAGAGGCTATCCGTAAGATGAGGAGGGGAAGAGCACCGGGCCAGATGAGATCCCGATAGACTTTTGGAAGAGCACAGGGGAGGCAGCTATGGAGTGGCTGACTAGGTTGTTTAATTTCATCTTTAGGACAGCTAAGATGCTAGAGGATTAGAGGTGGAGTACAATGGTCCCATATTACAAGAACAAGGGTGATATTCAGAGTTACAATAACTATAGGGGTATCAAGTTGCTAAGACACACTATGAAAGTCTGGGAGAGGGTGGTTGAGATGAGGATGAGGAGGGATGTTTCGATATCCGAGAACCAGTTTGAATTCATGCGGGGCAATCCACTATAGATGCTATTCATCTTGTCAGGAGATTGGTTGAGCAGTATAGGGATAAAAAGAGAGACTTACACATGGTGTTCATTGACCTGGAGAAGGCATATGATAAAGTCCCTCGGGAGGTCCTTTGGAGATGCTTGGAGTCTAGAGATATGCATTTGGCCTACATCAGGGCCATTAAGAACATGTATGAGGGTGCCAAGACTCGGGTTAGGACAGTGGGAGGTGATTTAGAACACTTTCCGGTTGTGATGGGGTTACACCAAGGATCAACCCTTAGCCCATTTTTATTTGCCTTAGTGATGGACGAATTGACGCGACATATTCAGGAGGAGGTGCCATAGTGTATGCTATTTGCAGATGAAATAATTCTGATTGACGAGACACGTAGTGGAGTTAACGATAGGCTGGAGGTTTGGAGAACGACTCTAGAATCTAAAGGTTTCAGGTTAAGCAGGACTAAAACGGAGTACATGGAGTGCAAGTTCAGTGATATGACGCAAGAGACAGATGTGAAAGTGAAGATCGAATCACAAGCTATACCCAAAAGAGGAAGTTTCAAGTATCTTGGGTCTATAATACAAGGAGACAGGGAGATTGACGATGATGTCGCGCACCGTATTGGAGCAGGGTGGATGAAATGGAGGCTCGCCTCCGAGGTGTTTTGCCATAAGGTGTCTCCTAGGCTGAAAGGTAAGTTTTACATAGTGGGTTGTTAGACCAGCATTGTTGTATGGGGCAGAGTCTTTGGCCAGTCAAGAACGTTCACGTTCAGAAGATAAAGGTAGCGGAAATGCGGATGCTCAGATGGATGTGTGGTCATACTAGGAGAGATATGATCAGGAATGAAGATATACGGGACATGGTCGGAGTGGCCTCCAGGGCGGACAAGATGAAGGAAGCGAGACTAAGATGGTTCGGGAATGTAAGGAGGAAGTGTGAGGATGCACCAGTTAAGAGGTGTGAGAGATTGGCAGTCGTAGGTGTTGGGTATGCAAACAAAGTACCGCATTGATAGCTGGAAAGAAAAAGGAGCTACTTTTAAGAAGTTGGATACTCTTAATGATGTGAGGCCTTTTGGAGAAAACCGTGCGAGCTTGGCCCAAAGCGGACAATATCACATCATGTTAAGAGTGTCTTTGGACCGATTTAGCCCAACAACTGGTATCAGAGCCAATGGTTTGGCGGGACGAGCATCAAGATGGCAGAGTGTGGCGTGAGGCCGCTTGTGTCTCTCTCTCTCTCTCTCTCTCTCTCTCTCTCAACTCTCTCTCTCTCTGGTTTACAACCTTTACCCGTAGCTTTGAAGACGCATACACAGCCTTTGGGCTTCGGTGACCGTAAATACTCTGACAGTGTGGGTGGCACACAGACATGTTGAATCTCTGATCCGTGGTATGATAATGAGCCACGTGGAACTTAGTTCGAGGGGGAGATTGTTGGGTGTGCGAACAAAGTACCACATTGGTAGCTGGAAAGAAAAAAAAAGCTACTTATAAGGAGTTGGATACTCTTAATGATGTGAGGCCTTTTGGAGAAAACCGTGCGGGCTTGGCCCAAAGCGGACAATATCACATCATGTTAAGAGTATCTTTGGGCCGTTTTATCCCAACAACTGGTATCAGAGCCAATGGTTTGGCGGGACGAGCATGAAAATGGCGGAGTGTGGCGTGGGGCCCGGCTTTTGCCTGTCTATGGGCCGATTTATAACCTTTCCGTAGCTTTGAAGACGCGCTACGCTGCACTTTGGGTGGACCCGCGCGACTGCCCCGTGGGTGGCACACAGACATGTTGAATCTCTGATCCGTGGTATGATAATGAGTCACGTGGAATTTAGTTCGAGCGGGAGATTGTTGGGTATGCGAACAAAGTACCACATTGATAGCTGGAAAGAAAAAGGAGCTACTTATAAGGAGTTGGATACTCTTAATGATGTGAGGCCTTTTGGAGAAAAAGCCCCAGCGGACAATATCACATCATGTTAAGAGTATCTTTAGACCGATTTAGCCCAACAACTGGTATCAGAGCCAATGGTTTGGCGAGACGAGCATCAAGATGGCGGAGTGTGGCGTGGGGCCCGGCTTATTGTCTTTGCCTGTCTATGGGCCGATTTACAACCTTTACCTGTAGCTTTGAAGACGCATACACAGCCTTTGGGCTTCGATAACCGTAAATACTCTGATAGTGTGGGTGACACACAGACATGTTGAATCTCTGATCCGTGGTATGATAATAAGCCACGTGGAACTTAGTTCGAGGGGGAGATTGTTGGGTGTGCGAACAAAGTACCACATTGGTAGCTGGAAAGAAAAAGAAGCTACTTATAAGGAGTTGGATACTCTTAATGATGTGAGGCCTTTTGGGGAAAACCGTGCGGGCTTGGCCCAAAGCGGACAATATCACATCGTGTTAAAAGTATCTTTGGACCGTTTAGCCCAACAAAGCGGGGAGTTAGGAGAGGTAGGCGGGTGAGGTGGACGGGATATGACCGATTTCCCCGAGGACCGGGGCGGATCTACTTGGAGGCCGGGTGTTTTAACCCTCGGCAAAAAAATACGTTGTATATATAGGGTAAATTTTTTTGTGTTTATGTGCATATATTAACTTTTGAACACCCTCGGCAAAAAATTACAGTGTATATTGTTACATCCGGCATTTTTGCGTATTGAAAATTTGGAAATAACCTTGACTTATAAGGAATAAGGTCATGTTTGGATTTCTTTCTAATATGTGAATATTGCTTATGGAAGTATGGGTGGGGATATCGAGCAAGGTTAAGGGCAACAATTGGGATTTTGGAAATTCGTTTTATGAATTACTGCATAGAAGCCAAATTGTTGGGCCAAAAAAAAAAATAAGAAAACTTGGCCCATGAAGGAGGGGGTGGCCGGCCAAGGTTGGCCCAAGCCCATGCATGTGGTGGTCACATGACCACTTAATGATAATATAAGAGATAATCATGCATGAAATCACCATAGAAACTTCAAGAAAAATTGAGAAAAAAAAAAAGGAAGAGCAATCGGCTAAGAGGAGAAAGAAAGAAAAAAAAAAAAAAATTCTTGGAGCCTTGTCCTTGGTCCAAAAAATCTTGTTCTTCGCGAATTCTTAACAAGCTTGAGGTGCTCTACGACGTAGTATAATTGGTTTGGAGAAAGAACTCCGTTGGCGGAAAGTTGAAAATTCAAGAAAAAGGTAAGATTCTTATGTTTCTAGTTATGGAATAAATTTATATGTTATGATGATTAGAAGTAGATGAGAATTAAGGAAGTATGGTGTGTGTGCATGGCGTGTGTGTGTGTGAAAAAGGCATGTGGCCGTGAGCCCTATGGGTATGAAAGAGAGATGAATTCAAGTTTAATTAGTTTGTTAGTTGTGTTGTTGTGATCTTAGTAATGCAAACAAAGGTTTAATGACTTGAAATGGCATTGAAGTTGCTTGTATGTGATTATGGGAATTTATGTGAATTTTATATGATTTTTATATAATGATGAAGTAAGGTTCTAAATGCGGATTATGATGTTGCTAATAAACTTGTAGGATAGGCAATGTGATTTGGAAGTTTTGTTGTGTTTGTGGAAGAGTTGGATGGAATATGGAATTGGTGGAATTCATGAATGATGTATGGAATGTTATTGGTATATGTTTGAATAATATTGAAGTAGTTGATGACTATGGAAAATGTTGATATTAATTTGATTATGTGAAGTTTGGAGGAAAATTATTGAACTATGTAGTAAGGGGACTTTTTGTGCCATAATATAGTTATGATGGTTGTTGATGATTGTTGGGTTGTTGTTGTTGATATTTTGAGCCGAGATGATCCTCGGGGATGTTAGATTTATAGGGGAGATGCTGCCGAAATTTCGGTAGTCAAGTATGAACTCATTATTGAAATGCTAACTCTCATGAATAGTAACTGGTAAAGGTGACCATTTGCAGATTCTGGACGAAACGGGAATTGAGCTCAAGCGAGCATAAGGCACCCGTGAGGTATGTAAAGCTATTCCTTCCTTCTTTTGGCATGTCCTAGGTATACTAGGCTTGAATTTGAGCCTCGGGGGTTATTCATTCATCGAAACTCGATTCTCGAAATTGAGCACTATTCATTCGGTGCGATTGAACTAGAATGCTTATATCTTGTTGGAAAAATGCTCAAACGCCCGTAACTTGCGGTGAATGTAATCGAATTGCCTTGAAACTTTCCAAAACCACTCCGAAGGGGGTGTGGTATATTATTTTCTAAAGCTTTCTAAAACCACTCCGGCGGGGGTGTGATATATTATTTTCTAAGGCTTTTCTAAAACCACTCCGAAGGGGGTGCGTACAAAACCACTGCGAAGGGAGTGTGATATTTTATAAAACTTTTAGAAACCACTCCGGCGGGGGTGCGTTATATTTTACTATTATTATTACTATTATTAATATGCCCGCGGGGCTAGGATTAGTATTATGTCGCGAGTGGCATGCCCGATGGGGCCGGGGTAGCCGTATGCCGCGAGTGACATGCCCGCGGGGCTAGGATGCCGGGGCCGCATGTCCGATGGGGCCGGGGATAGACGTATGTCGGACCGGCATGCCCGAAGGGGTTATTATTTTACGTCGGGGCCGCATGTCCGATGGGGACAGGATAGACGTATGTTGACCGCGCGCGCCGGGGATTAATATTGTTATTATTATTATTGTATTATTATTATTGTGTATTGTGTATTATTATTATTATTATTATTATCATCATCATTATCATTATGCGGAAGCGGCATGCCGGCGGGGCCACCATTATTATTGTTAGGCGGAGCGGCCGTCCCCGAAGGGACTATTTTACTTAAACATTTAGTTCATGTCGTGTAACCTAAACTTGCTTTCGTTGTACTTTTTCCTTGGTGTAATCTAAACTTGTTTCTCGTTGAACTCTCCTATTTCTTGCTTCGTGATGCTTTACATATTCGGTACATATTCGTACATCGACCCCCTTTCTTCGGGTCGCGTTTCATGCCCGGGCAGTTCGACGCGACCCGGGTGACTCTTTGCTAGGGAAGGCCGTATCGAGAGTCGACAGCCTTCTTCGCTCCGGAGGTCATTTTCGTTTTGGTATAATGTTGTGTATATATTCGTTAGTCATACTCTTTGAAGTCCGCGAACGCATGGGAGTCATAGTTCTTTTGGCCATGTCGGCCATTATTTTGTTGTAAATTAATGGTGAGGCCCTTTTGGCTCGCCTTGTTTTATGTCGTATGTATATATATCATGTTTTGAGATGCCTCGAGCTACGTGTCGATTTTGGTATTTCATTTACAACTTTCCATTCTTGTTTTAAAAAAAAAAATTTGAGTCGACGTTTAAGGGTTCGAATGCCCGTCACGCCCTGATGAAGATTGGGGCGTGACATATATTTAGCTTTCTTTTTTTCCCGAACACTTTGAATGAAAATCCTAGATCCGCCACTGCTGAGGACATAACCTTAGATAGGAAGCTTTTGAGGTCGAGGATTAGAATAAAAAGATTAGTAGGTAGTTGTGTTTTGTCGCGCCGTGTGAGGGGGGGGGTGTAGCTTTTCCATCTCCTCTTCTCTTAGTAGTTTTATTTTGGTATCGCGTAGAATCATTATCTTTATGTGTGTATTACACTATTACTATGTGTTGCTCTATTTGTTCTGTATCTTGATATTTTGCCGTCTTATTTTTCTTATCTTATCTAAAAAAAAAATAGTAAAGTAATACTCCCTTTGTCTGAATTTATGTGATACACTTTTCTTTTTAGTCTGATCCAAAAAGAAAAAGAATAATACATTTCTATATTTAGAAATAATTCAACTTAAAACTTTTCCTTTTAGCCTTAATGAAATGATTTACAGCTACATAAATACTATGACTTATTTTAGACCATAAGTTTCAATAATCTTCTTTTATTTCTTAAACTTCATGCCTAGTCAAACTATATCACATAAATTGGGACGGAGGGAGTACATATCTGATCTTCACATGCAAAGAGATACTACTCATTTTGACAAAAAAAATAAGCAAAATTTTCACGGCAAAATGCTAAACTCGAGCACAGGAATAATAAAGGCTAGTACTTTAAAACAGAGGAAATACGGACGGAAAAAGCAATTCCGGCAATAGACGACTCACCGCTTCAATAACGGCGTCGTAGTACAACATATCATCACCGCCAAAAGCATTACATGCAACACAGACAATCATTCCTTCCTTGAGACTACCGCATTCGCTATCCTGCACCTGCGGCGACACGCGCCTGAACCTCCTTACCAGTTCATTCACTTCCTCCTTCGTTTTGAAGTCTCTGGCGTTGAAAATGATGTCGAAGTCCTTGGGATAACCTTCGAACTTCAGAGTCATGGTTTGGTTTCTTAACATGAGTCGTACGCTGTACCATGAGTCGTCATCGTTTGCTCTGTACTCTAGGTTGTAACCTTTACGGTGGCCGGGATTCGCCATTCCAGGCAACAGAAGTAAGTATTTGTGTATTTGTTTAAGAGTGGAAATGGAGAAGTGAGAAGTAATGGTTCTGCGTTTTTGCTTTTTGCAGGTGCATGCAGGTGCCAAGTGGCGTTTCTCCCTTTTTTTTTTTTTTTTGGTACATTTAGAGCATTTAAATTTTTTGGAGCTATATGTCACGTCCTTAGTCTTCAACTAAGCGCACGTGCGGCACTTGACAACTCGCTCACGTTCTTGCACAACTTGCTCACGATCTTGCTATGCCAAGTGAGCCTAGCTTACTACACTCAAAATCGCTAAGGGAATAGTAATTGAGAAAGACGAGAGAAATTTACTAGAAGGAAGCTTTTTATTATAGAAGACTTGATTGATTTTGCTTGATGGTTTACAAATGAATGACCCTCCTATTTATACTACTCACCTAGGGACTAATATATAAATAATAATTATTATACAAATCCCTACATATTTACTAATAAGCCCCTATTCTAGAAATCTCTATACAACTAGAGTATTCAAGGACCTTCCATGAAAATCCATGAAATTCTGTGGTCTTCCAAGGAAAACCTCCCTATATCTCTAGAATCTTCCCATAATATCTACTCTTCCTCTTATGTAATCATTCCACATGGAAAATATATGTGCCAAGTGGCACCTATGTGGCATGATGACATGGTGGGTCCTCACACTCTCCCCACCCCGATGGTGCGACGATCGCGCGCACCGCTCGCCGTGTAAACTCTCGAATCTTGTCTTTGCAACTGCCACAAGTCTTCATACCGCCCCCATGCGGCCTCCTCCGATGAATTCCCCTTCCAATATATGAGGAACATGGCAGTGCCTTTTTGCCCTTGTTTCCACCTGGCCTAGTAGTCAATGATAGCTTCAATCTCCCTATCGTGCGATCCTCGTCACGCCTAAGAGGCAAGCTTAGGTAGCTCTTCGAAATACCATATTTGTTTTTTTCGAGCAAATTATCTATCCAAGGCGGTGTCTCTTGGGTACCATTATCTTCCTTCAAACTTGTAATGGTTGCCATGAATGTTGGCTCCTCTTTCTTGAGCCCCTCGACAAGCCGCATAGCCGAAAGTTGTGCGTACGCCCCGTTCATGCGACATAGTCACTGTAGGCACCATGCAAGCGCCTTCTCGCTCCATGACCAAGAGACGTTGGAGGTAGGGATCGATCATCGCGTGGCAATGTCTAAAGAATTCTTGCCCCAAAACAATGTCAAAGATATCCATAGTAGTGGCGGTAAAATTTGTCGTACCTTTCCAATCGCCCAATTTGACACTAACGCCATTAGCTACACCACGAGCATTTTCTGGCTTAGCATTCACGGTCTTAACGAGGGCGTTAATTGGAGTGAGCTTCAACTCTAGTCTCTTCGCTGCGGCCTCGGTCACAAAATTATGAGTCGCCCCAGTGTCTACCAGTGCACGAGCGGGCTTGTTATTAATGGTGAGATCCACGTACTGGTTTTTATTATCATTGGTTTGACTATCTTGCTTCGCGACAGCGCCACATAGTCTAATCGTCCCCAACTGTGCGATTCCCGTACTCTGTGTTTGCGTCTGCTCGTGACTTGCACGTACCATAGCGCTAATGCTCTTCAGGTCAGGGCAATTTTTGAAGCTGTGCGGCCCTCCGCATAAGTAGCATCCCTTCTTCTCGTTCTGCGCCTTCTTTTCAGCATAACCCTGACGACCACTTGACTTTTTACCGTCGAACTTGTTGGCATTTTGAGTCTTGGAGTATTGTTGATGCGACTCCTTGCTCTCGCCACGGTCTCCCCCACCTTTGGCATCGCTACCCCTTGACTCATTGCCTTGGCCTTTGTCGTGCTTGTCATGCCCGAAGTCCATCAAAGACTCGGCCTCCCACTATGGCTTGGTCTGTGTACGACTTGACGGCGTTGCAACCCCGCTAGCCCAATTTTGCAACCCGTCAAAGTGAAACAACAAGTCATCGCTGGCGAGGTTGGGAATTTGAAGCATGGGCGGTGAACTTCTTGACATAGTCGCGATGCTCCCCGTCCGCTTCAACTCTCTAAGTTTGCGCCTTGCCTCGTACAAAACATTACTTGGTAGAACCGCCGCTTCGAAGTCGTTCTTCGAACCGATCCCACGTGTTGATTGTGCATAGACCTCGTCGCATCGGCGACCTTTCTTCTCCACCATAGCATGGCGGTCTCGTTAGGTACAACACGGTGTTGATCTTGACCTCATCGTCCTCACTTTGCCATGCCGAAATAGTTCTCCAAGTGCCAAAGAAAGTTCTCTCTCTTGTGCGCATCAAGAACCCTTTGAACAACGGTGGCTTCAGAGCCTCGATCTTAGCTTTCCTCTTCACAACAACATTGTTGGTCGCCTCGGCCACGCCAACATTGACCCGGCTCTTCGAGTGCCACTATCTTTGCCTTCATGGCATCGATAGTACTCAACGCTCCACGAGTCCGCACTCTAAGGCGGTGATGGTTTCTTTACCTCAATCTCGACTGCGCATACGCCCTCCAAGTCATTTCGGATGTTTTCAATTTCTTCAAGAGTATGCCCTCAAGAATGCTAAGAGTGCCTCCACCTGGCCAAACGTTGGCCAAATATGTCGATGGCGTCCATCCCCACATTAACCTTCATAACCCACTCTTTACCGAGCGAGACGTCCTCGGGACCTCCACGTCATCCCGCTCCCCGGTGGTAGATGGTTCTTGGGATGTAAGCTCTTCATTTGGCACAACCTCCGCGGCACCTCCTGGCTCTTGTTGGCGTCATTCCTCTTTCTGTTATGGCCCTTCTTGCCAGCAGCATCCTGGATAACGTTGGCTTGGGTTTTAGCAGCGTTGATTTCTCCGTCGTTTGCCTTGTCACGTCCTTAGTCTTCAACTAAGCGCACGTGCGGCACTTGACAACTCGCTCACGTTCTTGCACAACTTGCTCACGATCTTGCTATGCCAAGTCAGCCTAGCTTACTACACTCAAAATCGCTAAGGGAATAGTAATTGAGAAAGACGAGAGAAATTTACTAGAAGGAAGCTTTTTATTATAGAAGACTTGATTGATTTTCTTGATGGTTTACAAATGAATGACCCTCCTATTTATACTACTCACCTAGGGACTAATATGTAAATAATAATTATTATACAAATCCCTACATATTTACTAATAAGCCCTATTCAGAAATCTCTATACAACTAGAGTATTCCAAGGACCTTCCATGAAAATCCATGAAATTTATGGTCTTCCAAGGAAAACCTCCCTATATCTCTAGAATCTTCCCATAATATCTACTCTTCCTCTTATGTAATCATTCCACATGGCAAATATATGTGCCAAGTGGCACCTATGTGGCATGATGACATGGTGGGTCCTCACATATATGTCCGTTTTTGCCTTTTTCGTCGCAGGTCTTGGTCTTATTATTTCTTTTTTTCCTTGTAAGGACAATTATGTGTTTTGAATCTTTAAGGGGTTGTTTGGTTTGAAGATAAGTCCCGTTGAGATTAGTTATACTGAAATTTATTAATTTTGATTAATTATCAGTTGTTCACTTTTAATGAGGTGTGTTTTATAAATTAGTTGGTGATAGTTCAGATATGAAAAGTGAACAGCTGATAGTTGATGTGTGTTTTACAAATTAATTGGTGTTTGCAAATTAATTGGTGATAGTTTAGATAAAAGACTCTCACACCTATAATTTACGTAGAAAATCAAAAAAATGTGATATTTGAAATGTGTTTTTGACCCTTAACTCTATTTATTATTGACAATTTGTATTGTTATTTTAAAATTATAGTAGTTGCATCATTTTCAAAATGAAGTTATTTATTTACAAAAATATCATTCACATTATCCAGTAGAAAAAAGGTTTTGAGGAACTCTAGGGATAATTTTGTCACCTGCTTTTTTGCTTTTTGCAGGTGCATGCAGGTGCCACGTGGTGTTACTCCTTTTTTTTTTTTTTTTTTTTTTTTGGTAAATTTAGAGCATTTAATTTTTTGCATGTATCCGTTCGTTGCAGGTCTCTGTCTCATTATTTCTTTTCCTTGTAAGGACAATTATGTGTTTTGAATCTTTAAGGGGTTGTTTGGTTTGAAGATAAGTTATGTTGGGATCAGTTATGCTGAAATTTGTTAGTTGTGATTAACTATCAGTTGTTCATTTTTAACGAGGTGTGTTTTGCAAACTAACTGGTGATAGTTCAGATAGAAAAAGTGAACAACTGATAGTTGAGGTGCGTTTTGCAAACTAGTTAGTGATAGTTTAGGTAGGAAATTTTCACACCTGATAGTTCAGGTAGGAAACTCAAAAAAAGTGATAGTTGAGGTGTGTTTTACAAACTAGTTAATGATAGTTCAGATAGGAAAAGTGAACAACTGATAGTTAAGGTGTGTTTTGCAAACTAGTTGGTGGTAGTTTAAGTAGAAAATTTTCGCACCTGATAGTTCGGGTATGAAACTCAAAAAAAAGTGATACTTGAGGTGTGGTTTTGACCCTTAACTGTATTTATCATTGAATGTTTGTATTGTTGTTTTAAAATTATAAGTTGTAATTGCATCATTTTCAAGATGAAGTTGTTTATTTACATAAATACCTTCCGCATTATTTAGTAGAAAAATGATTTTGAGAGACTCTAGGGATAATTTTGTCATTTATATTATTTTATTCAAAGATAACTAATCCTTTCCGTTGACCGGGATTCGCCATTACCGCCGGAAATAGAAGTTGTTCTGATAAACGTCGTTGTGTGTATTTGCAAATTTGTGAAGAGTGGAAATTAAATGGAGAAGTGGAGTGATTTATTCTCCGTTGCAGCATGCAGGAAGACACGTGGCGTTTTTTAGTAAGCTAATACTGCACCTTCCGTAAATGTACAAATTCAGACTAGTTTTTGCAGGTCTCTGTCTCAATACGAGTACAGTATTTGTTTTCCTTGTAAAAGGCAATTGAAATTTTAAATTACTATGTGCCTTCACACAAGTGGTATGTACAGTTTTTTATCTCACAAAAATGTGGACATAAAGGTGTGAAATTTGGCTTTATTTTTTTGTTCAAACGGTTATTATTTAAGTTTTTGAGGTAAATTTACATATTTAAAATACGGAAAAGGGTCAAATATACCCCTGTACTATCGAAAAAGGGCCAAATAATATACCCCACCGTTATACTATTGACTCAAATATACCCTTCCACCGTTAAAATTGTCCAATTCGAAACCCAATCTCACATGTCACTAATATTTTAATGAGGTAGGCACTACGTGGCCAAACCCAATTTTACCCCCCTCCCTCTCCTTCCATATCATCTTTCACCCTTAACATCTCCCTCTCCACCATTACCCAGTTGTACAAATACTTCTGTGCATCCAATAACAAAACAGTTAGCACTGTTATTATCCAAAGAATTGTAATGCAACTAGCAGCAAAAAAAAAAAAACTAGCAGCAAACTCAATCTTGAACAAAGTTGGAATCAACTATATATAGAATCTAATGGTTCAAACACAATAAAATCATTAACCACTTGAAGCAAACTTCCACTGTTGAATTACAATCTACCGCACCTGAACATATTGATCACTGTAAGAAGATATCATCAAAAAAGTTATATACATATTCGATAATCCTTTGATGCGTGAGATCTGAACAAAATCCATAATATCTCAAATTGATTACCCTTAACTTTTAAAAAAAAAAAAAATATTAGTGAAAGGGCATAGCAATGGTGGAGAGGGAGATGTTAAGGGTGAAAGATGATATGAAAGGAGAGGGAGGTGGGGTAAAATTGGATTTGGTTAATGACGTGGCATGCCACATAGTGCCCAGCTCATTAAAATATTAGTGACATGTGGGATTGAGTTCCAACTTGGATAATTTTAATGGTAGAGGGGTATATTTAAGCCAATAGTATAACGGTAGGGGTATACTTAGACCCAAAGTATAGTGAAGGGTATATATTTGATCCTTTTTCGATAGTACAGGGGTATTTTTGACCCTTTTCCGTTTAAAATAACTTTAAGATGTAATTTATTTAAGTCACACTAATTGACAATTCAAAATATTTAAAAGACATAAAAAAAAACTTATTTTAATCTCGAAATCCGAAAGGTGCCATATAAATTGGGATTGAGGTGGAAGGAGTGTTTGTAATTTTGTGAAGAGTGGAAGTGGAGAAGTAGGGTGTTAATGGACTGGATTGGTTCGGGTTTTTTAAAAATACCAAATCAAATCAATTGTATGAGATTTTTAAATCTACAAACTAAACCAACAAAAGTCGGGTTTTTCAACCTCGGGTTTCTCGGATTTTTTTCGGGAAAACTCTTCATACAAAGCATATAACTTTTACTTCAAATATTTCTTTAGTCCTAATAAGATACAACTATAAAATTAAGGTGTTTCTTAAGAAAATAACACAATGTGAAATGGGCAATGACACTGTAATAAAATATTCAACCAAAAAGATAATGAAATTGCATAAAATAAATATTGTTAATTAATAAGCAATAATGAAAATGATCATAATCTAAAAAAATACTATATCATGCTAAAATAAGTACGGCTAATAAATATTAATTACGTGACAAAGAAAAAATAAAATTAAGTTATTTATATTTAATGTCTAAACCAACATAACTAAAGAATAGATATCGAACGTTATTGTCATTCGTAGTGTTAAAATTGAATTTCTTTTGTTAGCATTAGTATTGATTTGATTTTGATTTAGACTTTATTTGAGTTACTAACATGTATGAGCTATAAAACTTATTAGATCATTCAAAATTCTTAGTCCAAGCTTGAAATAATATGTCAAAAGACAAAAGCAATGAAAAAACTTAACAAATTTAATAAATTATATTACAAATGAACATTTTTATGTATAAAATATTTTTTAAAATTATATATATGTAATTGTTGGGTTGGTTCGATTTGATTCTTTTTTCGTTCATTAAAACCAAACCAAATCAATTATAATCAGATTTTTTCTCAACATCAAATTAAATCACTAATCGAATTTTTTCTTGGTTTGATTCGAATTATCAATTTAATGCGATTTGTCGATTTTCTTAGGACCCGTGAACAAGTAAAGGTTCTGTTTTTTTTTTTTTCAGGTGCAAGTGCTTGCAGGCAGACTTGCTGTATGCAGGTGCCACGTGGCGTTTTCTTTTGCCTTTTTGGGTGAACTTGGAGCAGTTGATTTTTACAGTTCTCTCCTTTTTGTTCTTTCTTTGTTGCAGGTCTTTGTCTCATTATTTCTTTTCCTTTTAAAGGCAAAAATGTGGTTAGAATTATGCTTCCTAGTTCCTCTATTTTGACTGAACCCTGAGTTTAAAAATTTTAAAAAAGAATACTTGAAACATATTAGTAGTATTTAAAATAAGTTAGATACTTATGTGACTATAAATTATCTATAATGAAAGTTTAATATTAAATTATTATTAAATATAAAAGGATGTCATTATTTTTTAAACGGATTAAAAAATATCACATATAAGAATCTTCTATTTCTCATTTTTCAGGTGGCGTTTGATTTTAAAACAATCAAAAAAACTGTACGGAAAAAGAAGAAGAAGTTTTTGAGTTTTAGAAGTTCAAACATTTGGAAATTGGATTAATTCCTTAACAAATAAACGTATTCAAATACTGAAATTCATATGCAGAGAAAACTAAAAAATAAAAGATGAAAACAGTATGTGTTTAATGCGCGCGTGATGTTAATTTTGATTGAACATAATCTCGTAATCCCTTCCATTCACTTTTACTTATCCACTATAGACTTTGCACACCCATTAAGAAATAATAAATGAAGTGCATGATTTATCATGATACCCATATTAATTGGTCCATACTTTTTATTGGATTTGAAAAATGATTTGAAATGAGTAATTAATACTATGGGTAAAACAAGAAAAAAGAAATTGTATTCTCATAATATGTTAAAAGTAACAAGTAACAATTAAAAATATATTTTTAGAATACTGAACAAGTAAAAGTGAACGAAGGGAGTACAATATTTTCTTGTTGAAAGTTAATAAGATTGATGAGGATTGTCTGATTGAGTTAACTATGAAAACTAAAAAAACTACTGTAAAAAACAAGAATGAAAAAGTGTAAAAAACAAGAAATGAAAAAGTATATGTGTTGCACGTGTCATGTTAATTTTGATTGAACAAGAGGAGAATTATCTTATCGAGTTAACGATGATGTCTGTTGAACTCGTTTTGCAGTTCGATTTTCATCCCTTTTTAACTAATAATTTCATTAGAGGAAGATATTAGGGGCGTTTGGTTCAGAGACAAGTTATGCTAAACTAGAAATGTAAGAATTGTAAGGATTAGCAGTGCAGAAAATTAGTAATATAGGGATTAAAATATAAGACAAGATTTGTTTTTTTGTCAAGTATTTAACTTGATATATAACATACACTATGTATACATTCTAATATATTTACTTTTTAAATAGAATAAAAATTTCTTACACTTTATTTATAACCATGAAATTCGGGCCAGCTTGCGCGCATGTCAACTAATTTCACGATATACCTACTATTTTTCACTAATAAGGTACCAAGCAACTCTATCCATTTAGACTTGAACGGATGAGAAGAAATCACCTAGGATTAATTTAGTCCATTTAGAATTTTGAACACCTGCATTCTTATTTCACATTCCATGTCTCGCGTAAAGGAGTATATAGTTTTCTTCATAACTTAAGTGGATACCATTTATGAGGAAATAAAAAAGAGCAATCAAACGTTATATTAGTTAAGTTTGATCTCTACGTAGAGATTAAATCTCTTTAAATCCTAATCAAAAGAGCAATCAAACCCTATACTATTAGTGAATTTTGACTTTTATATAGAGATTAAATCTCCTTTAACCCGAATCAAAAACTGCAAACTTATGATTTTATATGTGGGGATTATATCTCCTAACAACCAAACTAAACGGACCTAACTCTCACCCTTTTTTTTGGGGTCAATAAGTGTTTCTTTGAGGAAAACTTTTTGTACTTTCAATGTCATTGTTAACTGAATCATATTGTAAATAGTCCTAATCACCCTTTCCATTTGTGGTGATATATTTTTAAAAAATCAACGGTATACAACTGTTTAAACTTTATGCAGATCTTTGAAGCAATCGAATATCATTTGAGTGTCATTGGTTCAAAATATTATTACATTTAGAAAGCGCTACTATGTAGAATGGAGGCTTTAAACGAAAAGGCGCAAATAATGTTAATTTTGAAGAGAGAAAACAATGACATTTTGAGGGAATTTTCTTTTTTTCATCACATTTTGAGGGACTTCACATACTCAATTTCATGAGATACACACGTGTTGCGCCATGTGAGGGTGATGTGTTCACGGGGCCTACTTAATTATGATAACAAAAATTTATCTATCATAAAGATAGTTAAGATATTTAATTGATCATCGATGGCAATTTTAAATATCTATTTATGTATTTCGTCAATATGATGTAAAAACGGGTACAATCAAAGCTTACGAGAACTAACGAAAGCATTCTCTAACATGCAAATCCAAAACGTCAAGTGGTTCTACTAGGATGCTTTCTTCATGAAAAGAATTACATTATACAGATAAAAAAAATAAAAATTGGGGCACTTTAGTTGGGCTTATAAACAAGAAATAAGGTATAAGGGTGTGTCCGGAGAATTATGTTCACCAGAGTTTAATCAAAATATTGTTAGTCTATGGTCCTCTCTAAGCCACAGTGCAGTAATTTTCTATTTTGAGTTAACTAATTTGAAAAATCAGAATATTGTATACCCGCTCACCCGGCTGATGTGCATTATCCGTGGTAAAGACGAATAGTTACGATGATTTATCACTGTGAAGAAACGTTTAATTTTATGTCATACATGTCTAAGTACAAAAATTTTCAGAGAAGTGCTATTCACAACCTAGCTCACAACTATGATTCAGCATATCTGCTCATTCACTTGAGGGAAAAGAGCAAGTTTAGTGAAAAGAGTTTTACTGTATGATTTTAGGGTAGTATAAAATACTAGTGCCTGTTTCATCTCCACCTAATTTAGTATAGGCAAATAATCAGTCTGTACTAGTGCTAACACATGGGCAATAAAATAACAATGCTAACGATGGAAAAGGCATCTACATTACTTGTATTCATAGTTTCGCACGAGGATGACCAGACATCCCCATGCAAGTCAAAAAGCTTCAACTTTCCTTTGACTACAGTATGTAGTAACGAATATTGGTCCCCTTTTGCATATTCTCTATCCGATTGATTTGGGTTTGTTGTAGTTTACTGGTCTGCCAAGTAATGCGACTAACTTCTAGGTTCTTTCCGAGGTCTTTTTTAAATTCAGAATGGACGAAAATTATTTCCTCATCAATTTTCTCTAGCTCATTTGTCTCTCTCTCCAATCGTTTCTCACTAGCTATTACTTTCTTTCCTTATTGCAACTCTGAATCTCTTTTGGCTCACAGTCCAAATGAGAAGTCAATTGCTTTTGTTGATACTACTAGTCTCTATCTGCTGTAGATTAATGAATGATGTAGTGGAAGCTAATTGTCTTGAGGATCAGAAGATGCAGCTGCTGCAGCTCAGAAATAACGTTACCTATGATCCGGAGCAATCCACCAAGTTAACGAATTGGGATGAGAGGATTGACTGCTGTCAATGGAAAGGTATCAGTTGCAATGGTGCAGGGCAAGTTATTGGTCTTAACCTTACCGGTGACTCGTTCTCAGGCAGTATCAATGCATTAGCAAATCTTAAGTATCTATCTGTAATCATTCTTGAACAGGACTATTTCGAGGCTCCATTTCCAGAGTTTTTAGCGGACTTGTCCAATCTAACCGTCTTGAGTCTACCTAACTGCGCCTTAACAGGAGAAACACCTCAGAAGATATTCCAGATGCCAACTCTGCAGATAATTGACTTAGCAGGTAATGATATGCTTGGGGGTTCTTTACCTGAATTTCCTTCAAATGGATCTCTACAAAAACTGGCCCTTGGTTGGACACAATTTTCAGGAACTTTACCCAAATCCAATTGGGAACCTTAGGATGTTGTCATATCTCGATCTTGCTTACGCCAATTTTACAGGTCCAGTTCCATCTTCTTTGGCAAATCTCACCCAGCTTGTCTCTCTGGATTTATCTTCCAATAGCTTCACCGGTTCATTGCCATCATTTAGGCTATCCAAAAATCTGAGCCGATTAAGTTTTCAAAATAATAGTTTATCCAGTGACATCTCGTCATCTCATTGGGATGCTTTTGAGAAACTTGAATACCTTGACTTGAGAGACAATTCATTTTCTGGGGTCATTCCAAAATCATTGTTTTCCTTACCGTCACTTACACATTTACATCTGTCTAACAACAATTTTTCTGGCCAATTAACTGAGTTACAAAATGTGCTTTCTCCATTAACAGAGATCGACTTGAGTTCCAACAACTTGAAAGGGCCACTTCCTGAGTTTCTCTTTGAGCTAAAACATGTTGTTGAACTCTCAGTTTCATCCAACAATTTCAGTGCTACCGTGAAGTTGGACAAGTTCACAAAGCTTCAGAACCTTACAAAACTTGATCTCTCGCGCAGCGGTTTATCGGTGGACCCAAATATCAGTAAATCAGACCTTGCCTTGTTTCCCCAGTTTAGAACCTTACTGTTAGCTTCTTGCAATCTGCAGAATATTCCTTTCATGAAGAACCAATCCAGTTTGAATGACTTAAATCTGTCAGGCAACCATATTAAAGGTGAAATACCAAACTGGATATGGGAAATTAATGACGAACATTTTAGTCGTCTGAACCTCTCTCATAATCAATTTACACGTCTTCACGAACCTCATAGACTTCCCAGCAGCTCTTTATTTATCCTTGACCTACATTCAAATCTGCTCAGTGGGGAAATTCCATTACCACCTCGTTCAGCAGCATTTGTGGACTTCTCTAGCAATAAATTTGCTACTTCTTTCCCACCTGATTATGGTAATCATCTCTCCGATGCATGCTGGTTCTTCTCAGTTGCTAACAACAAAATCAGTGGTACAATCCCTCCTTCAATATGTAATCTGATCCATCTTCAAGTACTTGACTTGTCTAACAATAGTTTGACTGGAAGAGTGCCAACATGTTTAGCTGAACAAATGATTGGACTGGAGATTGTGAGCCTAGGAGGAAACAAACTCATAGGTAATATGCCTGGAAACTTTTCAAAGGAGTATATTTTGGAGACCTTGGATCTAAGCCGTAATCGCTTTGAAGGGAAGATTCCTCATTCTTTATCCAATTGCAGGAATCTAAAGGTGTTAAACGTAGGAAACAACAACATAAGTGATACCTTTCCCTGCTGGTTGAGCAACTTGCCCAATCTTCATGTACTTGTGTTGCACTCCAACAAGTTCCATGGGAACATTGATTGCTCTGGGGTCAATGATAGCTGGCCTGCTCTCCAAATCATTCACTTAGCTTCCAACAAGTTTAGTGGCAGTCTACCGAGAAATTTTTTCTTGAAGCTGAAATCCATGATGCTTGACTCAGCCGTAACACATTCCCGCCCTGATATCCTGCATTATGGGTCTGGTTTAATACGGGAAATTTATTATCAGGATAGAGGGTTGGTGTTTCTCTTAAAGGGCTAGATGTTACAGTGGAAAAGATTTTTCTTTCTTTCATCTCCATTGACTTCTCAAACAATAATTTTGTTGGACACATACCTGAGACAATTGGAGAACTCAAATCACTCTATCTTCTCAACCTGTCACGTAATGCGTTCACTGGCCAAATTCCACCTGCAATTGGAAATTTGAGGCAATGGGATCACTGGACCTCTCATTCAACAAATTGGATGGGCGTATTCAGGAAGAGCTTTCAAGTATCACCCTCCTTTCCTTCTTAAATTTATCATACAATGAACTGGTTGGAATGATCCGTCAACGCAACCAAATGACAACCTATGGAGAAAATTCATTTATCGGAAACAAGGGATTGTGTGGCCTCCAACTGAACAGATCTTGCAACAAACACGGAGAACAAGTACCTCCTCTGCAGCCAGCATCTGAAGATGATGAATTCTCTGGCACGAACGAGATCCATGCAAGCGTTGCGTTAGGATTTCCTGTGGGTGTAGCAATTATATTTCTACCACTCTTGGTTTTCAAAGGATGGAGAGATTGTTAAAACAAGATGATCAATGGACTAATTCTGTGGGTGTTTAGAAAAGTTGGCGCAAAGAACAACCGTACTACTTGCATAAGCGAGATAATCTTGAAAAAGAAAGCAGGGAAACAAAAACGCAAGTTACCAAGTTGACGTAGATGACAAAAGGCCTTCAGTTCTTGTTCCTTTCAGACAATAGCTCATAACATGTATCTTAATGGAAAGACTTTCCATTGGCCGCTATGATTATCTGAATGTTTCATATCCATGTCTCATTCTTCCAGCAGTGTGCTTTTGTTGTATTGTGTTTGTGTCCTTGCGTCCATGTTTCACCGTAATTGCTTAAAGTTCCTGGGAGTGGTGTGGTTTTTGTTCTAATCCACCATTTAGTCACATCAACAAAACTTTGTTCCACCCAAAAAAAGAAACTTGACGAACTCACTCTACCTGTGCAATTTATCTAATCCAGGTTTAGTAGAAGCAAAATATATTTCCTTTTGAAATCTTCGTTTGACAAAAACTAAAATCCTGTTTTTTGGATCTTATCTGAGATGTCATATTTCATCCAGAGTAGGTCACTGTTCCATCTCAACATGATAGAAAACAAATAGCTAGGCAACGGGGAAATATAAAAACCAAACCAAGTCTTAATTACATAGCCAAACAGTATACAAATACAGAAGTTCCTGAAGTGAAGTTGAAACATACAACAGCTAGTATACATTTAGGGAAGAGAGCTCAGTCCAACTTATACTATCTCAAATTATCAATCAATGAGTTGTTACAATTTAATCATTGAAACAGCGGCTAACTTCGTTGAAAACAGAAGGGTTGATATCAAAATCGTGGAAGAGTCATTCTTCAAGTTATTTGAAAAGGTTCCTAAGTCCATCAAATAAATTCAGAGCCTTCAATTCTCCACTCTTTATGTCCCTCAGTCTTCTCCTCAATATCTGATACAATGTCACAAAAGTTCAGAATCAAGGTTACTGGTTAGAAAGATTGACTAATTAAAGGAAATCAAAGAGATAAATCAATTTGCAAAACTCTCATTTTCTTTTCTTCTTTGGTTTTTTGGGTTTCAAAAGCATATATGTCAAGCATAAACGCTAAATTGAATTGCCAGCAAGTTAGCATTTATGCAAAACACAAGCATATGTATGTTTCATAAAAAAATGGTGTCATGAAATCGTTAGGCTGCCGCCGACTGATAGTTTAATTAACTACGCGTTATGGAGAGTAACTGGAAATTTGGAATGTGAAACGGAGTCTGTACTTACATATTGGCTACGGAAGAGTATCCTTCGCTCACTGGTACACAGGTCAACTGCTAGCTGTTTCAGAAACACTCTTCTGTTTAGCTGCTTTGGATTCGTTACGTCGAGATCCATTTCTCCACTTGCCTGTCATGTGAAGATATGAGTGTATTAGCATAGGTAAATGCAAGGGAGCAAATTTATACATGCAATAGATGCAGACATGGAAGGTAAACTTCTCTAAATCATCTCTACAACCAATGTTAGCATGATTAGTGGAACCACTCCTGTATACAAGACATATATAAAAAAATTAGAGGACCTACACAAGAATATGATCATCTACAAATGACATACTCCCTCCGTTTCAATTTATGTGAACCCATTTGACTGGACACGGAGTTTAAGAAAGTAAAGAAGACTTTTAAACTTGTGGTGTAAAATGAGTCACATATATTTTGTGTGGCTATAAATCATTGCATAAAGGTAAATTGTTTCCAAATATAGAAAGAGGTCATTCTTTTTGGCACGGACTAATAAGGAAATGGGTTCACATAAATTGAAACAGAGAGAGTATAATACACTAAACAACAGGAACTTCATAGCTGCACCACAAGCTATTCCTCAAATATCCGAAATCATTTTCAATCCCGTTTGAAGCTCTCTTAGGTCTCTCTTTCCACAGGACCCACAGGATGGCTAGGGCATCCCATGCCTGTGTCCATGTTAGTGTGATAATAGAACAGTAGTACTTAGGGAAGTAATTTACTACCTGAAGGAATTTGGAATACTTTGATATGCTAGATTCGACACTATCTAAAATAAATTGCAATGCTTCTTCTTCTATTTCTGGGTACTTGATATCCTTCTTTGATGTTGTCTTATTTGATGCAGCAGCAGCCATCTGGAATAAACTTAGTTTTAGAATTTTTTTCCTGATTGAAGAATGTATTTCAAGTTTTCTAACTTGCAAAGTTGAGATTTATCATACCTCTTCAAACTGTCTGCTCATGCTAGGTGGACTGACAACTAGATAAGCAAAAGCCATCAACTCCAATGGCCAACCAGTGACTTGTATAGGAAAACGTTCCGATCTGTTCAAGGAACGTGAGAATTTGCAAGTCAATGTTTTTAAACATAAACAACAAAAGGACACCAAAATCCATGCGAACCTAGTTTTTTTCGTTAATTTTTCTGATAACAAGAAACCATAGCGAGAAGGTTTCACTTTCATCAGAAATGACTCAAGTTAGAGAAATAATATATCCACCAGTATCTATTTCACTTTATCGTGGCCACTCCATATAACTGAAGTACTCACGCTGATAATCCATGCTTCTTTAGAGCTTCCACCTTCTCCTTGTAACATTTATCAGATTTCTTAAGTGACAATGACAACTCAACTGAGTCACTTGGATTGGTGCCTTCTCTAGGAACAAATCCATATGAAAGCAAAAGCTCTCCATTAGATTTCCTTCCATATGATATGAAAACCTGTACAATCGAAGCTTACGAGTTACTTACGCAAGGCATGATAATCCAAAACATCAAGTGGTTCTACGAGGATGCCTTCATCATGAAAAGAATTACATTATACAGATAGAAAATGTTATGTTGCGTACTTCAGCGGGCTCATAGGTTAATCAGAATATTGTTAGTCTATAGTACTCTCTAAGACGCAGGAGAGTAATTTTCTAATTTGAGTTTGCAATTGATGTTGAGGATGGGGATCCAGTAATTTTGGCAATGAGGTAATTTAGCTAATCACTTTTGAAAAATCAGAATAATGTGTACCTGCTCACCTGGCAGATATGCCCTGTCCGTTGTATAGACGATTCCTTGAGATGATTTATCATAGTCAAGAAATGTTTCCACCTTGAACAAATTAAAATAGCTGAAAATATCAGACTCAAAGTAGTTTCAAATATGTCAAGTATACAAACATTTTCATAAAAGTGTCATTCACAACCTCACAACTATGATTCAGCATATCTGCCCAAGGAACCAGCGCAACTCTTCCATCCATAGAGGGTAACCTGACCTGGTAAACACACAAACCAATTCAGAAAACACTGCAGTTTCTCATGAAGTAGATCTTTAACGTCGAGCACAATATCAACTTTTGTCCCTGAGTTATTGGGTTATTCTGATTTTGGTCCTCATATTATTCGACTAAGCACATCTAACCGTTGATTAATAGAAATGTGTGCTTTTGATCCTTTAAACTAACAGAAGTTAAATACTTAACAGAATCTTTATTAAAAACCAGGAATTAGAAGAGAAACAAAAACAGATGCTGAGCAAAAGAGAAGGAACAGCACGAAGTTCTGCTTCTTCTTCTTTCATAGAGTTTGTGTAGCAGGGTAGATGATTGAGTTTCTGGAAGTGAAGGAATAATGGTCACTTATATTCTCTTTTATTTTGCCAACCCATCCGGTCTTTACCCATGTAGATGCAATATTATTTTTGGTAAAGAACGAAACACCGTGGGAATCATCACAGTTAACAGAAATGCAAAGAGCCTCACATGCATAAGAAACAAATTCACATTTATGGTAGTTCGATCATGTATTATGGTGTTTCTTTACTCGCTGCTCAAATATACTTTGATGTCTTTAATTTCATCTATCAGCATGTTTTAATGCAATATTCTTATGGCCATATTCACTGCTTTGAGTCTCCTTCACCTTTATGGTCCTTTGATCCTTTTCCTATGATTTCCAAGTAGAATTAACTGTAGCTTCAGTTGTGTTATCCAAACTATTCTGTCAAACGTCATTATGCAGAGAATTAACCTTTTGATTATTGGGTAATGGAAGATGGAGCGAGGAGTCTAGTTCTCATCTATTGCCTCTCTTTCTCTCCCCCATTTCCATTTTATATCTCTTTCTGTTTTCTTCTTCTTCTTTTTTTTATTTTTTTTTTATTTTTTTATTTTAACAATTAATGTTTCGTGACTATTTAACTTCTGTTAGTTTGAAAGAATCAAAATTACACATTTGAATTAATTAAAGGTCAAATGTGTTCAGTCGAACAATATAAGGGCAAAAATCAGAATAACCCAACAACTCAGGAACCAAAAACGCTAATTCCCCAATCACAGGACAAGCAACTTTTGTGACTGCCATGTATGAAACTGACCAAACGTGAGAAGAGAATTCCAAATGACCAGTTGAAAGTCTCTATGTTGAATATCTGCAATAACATGCAGCAGATTTTTTAACAAATATTAGGGCACTGAATAAAAGAAAAAATAGCAATAGGCAGTATAAAGTCTCCACTCTCTAGTTAATTGTAAAAGAATATTGCCTCTCTCAACTGTCCGAACGATCATAATCATTGCAGGACTTGCATTATTTTCACAACACATCCAATCAGTTCTAGAAAGCACTGATCAGGACCAGTCTGATGAGCTATATTGTGCTGAATTCAATTAAAAACCTCTTATTTCAGGTTGGAAGTATGTAGAATGGATCTCTTGTGAAAAAAGCAGTTATGGAAAGAAGCTTGGCCATTGGATTGCTCCACTTGGTCGGATAATATGGTTATTGATGCAGAATCAAATCAACATTACCACAGGACTATGTAGTCCTCCAATTTGAAGCCAAAAGTAGATTATATAAAATGGATTCCAGGAAATGTGAAGCTCCATTGTATCTTGTCACTTTACATAGACAACCGTTTACCCCCAATACAGAAAAAAGGACAAACAGATAAATTATACCCAGCCTCAAATATTAGCCGTCCATTATATTTATGTACCTCTTCAGGAAATAAATCAGGATGCTTGGAAAATATTCTGAGTTTTAAATCATTGTACCTGAAGCAGAGATCATGAAATAAATAATAGTTAGCAAGCACAACAATGAAAAATAAATGAATTATAAAACACATCTTTTCTCTATGAAAATAAATGAACTATAGAACTTTACTTTTCTTCAGATTTTAACAGATTCAGCTGTAATCCTTGTGATATCCGACTAAGCATGTCTAAGTTTCAATTATTCCAGATGTGCACTTTTGGTCCCCTAGCAACAGATTCTTGCAATCCAATGAATAATTAATCATTATACAATGTGACTGTAATATCATATGCTAAATGTGTGAATTTTTGGTACTTTTTCTTTGTGTCATGAGGACTCTAGTTTTTTTGACATGTTGCTCATTCTTCTGATCTCAATTGTTTCTTTTCCTCTTTATTAAAATATCCCACCCTTACCTAAACATGAAAATAGTCAAGTCCATGTGATTTTGCAGGAATGAGTTAGCGGAGGGAAATGACACATTACAAATAATTAGGATAAAGTGTGCTTAGTCAGGTGTCACAGGAACCAAAGCTAATAATTGAGTGACCAAAAGTAACTTTGCCCAAAAAAAATGTAAGGATAAAACTAGCTTCAAATTGTAACAACTGAGAAATTGACTAAAGAAGCCTTACGTTCCAATGACGTTATTTATCCTTTCAATTGCCCGTTCTCTTATTTGCGATGCTTCCAAATACCTATCTAGCTCTGAACGAGTCCTGAAATGAGATGGAGAAACTGTAGGGGGACTTACTGAGCATGTATACGTAGTAAAGGAAGAACTCTCAAGTCTTGACATGATTTGGGGGACAACAAAATCAATGGAAAAGGCTTACCAGTATAAGAGAGAATAAGGCTGCGTAGGCAAGGCAGATATGTAGTTACTCCATCTTGAAGACTTCATGAGGCTTGCCTCGCTTATTAAATATGTTGCAATAAAAGGCCAATCTGGTACATTGTATTGTTTTAAAACATCACCAGCCTCTGAATTGCTCCATTTCTGGCAGCATATATCAAGACAAAGAAAAAAAATCTTCAGTTGGTACCAAAATCCATAATATTTTAAAAAGCCTCAGAATCAAGATAATGGTAACTATATCTGTTATATTCTATACTTCCATTATGTCTGTCCCAGCTGATTCTATTGAATTAGGAACCTAATTATTAATCCAAGCTGGAGTGCTCATGTCTTCTCTCAAAAACTGAAGAATTGACAAATGAGACCTGAACTGGTGATCACGGGTTGCTATTTGCTATAAGTTTAACATTAACCATTTTTTAAACACGTGCAAGATTTCTCTTTCTTCATTTTCCCCCTTTAGTAAGCCATCTAACCACAACTAGACAAGGAGAAACAGAACAGTTCAGTTTGCAGTTACTTATGTTACTATAGAACCTACACTTACACATGTATAGCCTTAGTATCTAAACCAGTAACTTTTTAAAAGCTATAAAGATATGTATTTCTTCCATTATCTCTAGTGATAACACTTACAATCCATTTTGTCTTCAAGCTGCTCTAATAACTATACTTTAAGCATAAAAGCATGATTACAAATTCAGTGCTATTTTAAGTATAAGAAATATCTGTTGTAGAAAGGATTCAACTTTGTTTGTTAACAGATGTAATTCAATATGTGGGACTAGTGTAATCTTTTGGAAGAGAGGAAATTCAGAGTAAAAAATAGATTACATCTAGTTATTGATTTCCTTCTAGATGGAGAAGGCTACAGCGTGCGCATGCGCGTACACACAAATGATACAAAGGAACTTAACAATCTAACTGACAAATCAAAATTTCCCCCCTTGAACTTCTCTCTAAACTAAAAATTTGGGATATCAATCATCATTGTCATCAAACAATCCACATTCTTATCAAATTCTTCTTCATTTTGCTTTAAAAAGCTATCTAAATGCATCATTAGGCAGCCCATCAATTTTACCTCAGACCAAGTTCATGTTAAGAAAATGGCCATTGCACCTAACTCATGTCAAACACTAACTCACAAGGCATCGGTCTATTTCCCTCAACCAATGTGGGGCACTTAACATTCCCGCACGACCAGGACATGAGACATCTTTTGCATGGACAAAATATAGCATGGGCTAGGGTAAAGAAAGAATAGAGATGGTTTGGCTCTGATGCAAAATCAACTTGCACCTAACACAACTCCAAAAGCTAGCTCATAAGATAAGAATTGCCCAAAATCATATATTAAGGGGTTGTTTTTTTAATTTTTTTTTTTTTTTTTTTTTTACCCCTCCCTCGGGAGCTCCCCTTTTTGCTCCCTCGGTGACTCGAACCCACAACCTTCAAGTTGGAGGTGGAAGGTTCTTACCATCTAAGCAACCCTCTCTTGTCTATTAAGGGGTTGTTTTGTTGGTGGGATAGGGGATAACAATCCCCCGATAAAATGAGCGATTATTTTATCTCGAATTTGGTTATAGGTAATATTTAGCCGCGGGAACCATATTGTACTAAAATGGTGGGATTAGCTATCCCATACAGAAGGTGGGATAGCTAATCCCATGGGATATCCCAACCTATCCAATCTTGGTAACCAAACAACCCTAAAGGATAACAGAAATTCCCACTTCCCAGTTCCCCTTAACCAATGTGGAACACTTATAGTTCAAGACACTTATAGTTGGTAGTATTCTTATACATAGCAAACGTATTATCAATACAAGGGTTATTAATACATGGGTAGGCATGGTTAAAGATAGAACTGCCATTAATACACCAAACCAAACAGCGGATAAGAAATAATCTCAGCATTACTGATCTCTGGATAAGTTATACACCCTATTCATTACTCCCTCCATTTCAAAATAAGTGGTGTCTTTACCTTTTCATTTCGTTTCAAAATAAGTGTTGTTTCACAACATCAAGAAGCCATTAATTTTTTTTCTCCCCTTTTTACCCTTATTTAAACAAGTAGAGCTTTACATAACCAATAAACCATTAAAGAGCTAGTACTTCTTTTTCAAGACACTTGATTAAGGGTGATTAAGGGTAAGTTAGTAAAAATACTTCTACTTTCCAGGAGTGAGCAGTATCCTTAAGGGGCGTGCCCAAGCTTAAAAAAAACACTTATTATGAAACGGAGTGAGTACTATTCTTGTACACCCTACCAAATGACCCCTTATAGTTCAAGACTTCAAATATGAAACAAGTTGATAATATTACCGAGTCAGCAGTGATGACAAGTTCAGGAGGAACAAAAAGAAGCTTTTCCCCTTTCCTGATATTATTAAGAGCAACAAGTCCTCTTTCTCCAACATCCACTCTTTGTATATCCATCTTCTGGTCAGGCAGACCTGATTCAGACAACCATTTCTGCAAATTCGACGCGTTTTCAAGAGAATCAGTCTCACATCCCCATGGAATGTTCATTGTTTTTGTAGGTTTGGTAGTTTCAGTTGTGGAACAACGGATACTGATGATGTTGTGAGTAGTGTTTCTTGATCTGTACAATTTGTAGGAGTTAGTGAATTGGTTGTTATTAGTGATTATGTGAGATGGAGAGTTGTGGGAGAAAGGAGGAAGGAGACCTGATTGAAGGATTCTTGAAACTTCTGCCATGACTACAGAAGAGTGTGAGTGGGTTTCTGAGTAAAAGCTTGCCTTATCTGTTGAAGATGAGGTCAGAAGATAGCTTCAAAGTTGCTCGTTTTGACAGTTAGAATTCATTTAAATATGTTTTCTTCAATCGCTTAAGGATTTAAGTTACTATATCTCCCTCCGTCTCATAAGAAATCAGTAATGCAATATAAAATTTATCAAATTATTCTTATATAATAAAAATAAAATATTTTTTCTTTTTAATTAGAGCATGCACAAGTAATAAATTTTTTAATATTAAAAATAATAACGTGACTTCTTCAATCATCATTTAGATGTTACTTTAACTTGTCACTTTTTATTTAAGGATAGAATTGAAAAAAACTAGCTAAATTGTGTCTTAATTTTATAAGATGACACATATTATGGGATAAAATTATTTGGCTAAGGTGACAGTTTTTATGGGACGAGGGAGTATTAAGTTACATATAGAGTGATAATGTGAAGGCTAAATATATCGACGCCCTTAAACTTGTTAATATAATAAATTTTATTTAGACATTTAAATTGTGGCTTATTCTAACTGAACATATAATAACATGTTTTATTAAACATTTCTCTATGTGTTCTCAAACGGCTTTTATGTAGCACTATAATATTTTTCACATCCTTTAGTTACACGCATTACCATTAATTGAAACAATCGAGGTTTGACATCAACATATTCTAAATGATTAGCTTATAATATACATTTGAAAGCACAAATAAATTTTTTTCTATAATTTTAATGAATAATGTCCAGACTCCACTTGTGAAATTATGCTGAATATGTCGTTAGTTTTAATAAAAAGATTTTGTAATATGATCAGATCAAAAATAAAATGTAAATTTTCACATGGGGAACAACGACGTCGTTTGATATTCCTTTGAAGTTTGAACACGTGTGATGAGATATTATCAGTTATTTTGATCTCATCAGTTATTTTGGTCCTTCCGAGTAGCATTACTGGATTGCTGGTTGCTTCAATTTTCCTTAAAACTCTCAACAACATGTTAGCCAATACCAGCCTCATCTCCTCTAACTTTACTTCCTTACTTCTTCCTAGAAATCATAAACTTACCGCTGAAATTCCATTTCCAAACAGTGCGAAAATCAAGAATCCCAAGACTCAATTTTTCAAGAACTCAATCTACAGTTGCAACTTCATAAACACCAAAATCTCAGGATTTGGGCAAAAGGGTAGTCCGTATATATGTCATAGTTCACTAAACTTTCAAAATCAAGAAGAACCAGATATGAAAAAAGATGTAGACGATTCTTTACAGGAGAAAGAGCTAGGTGGTGGAAATAATAATGGTGACCAATGGGATAGGACAACATCGTTTGTGCTGTTTGGGTTGTGGTCTGGACTCATGTACTATGTTTTCTTCCTTGCTCCTAATCAGACCCCGGTATCACTTCATATTTTGCTGCTAAATATTCTCTTCTCTGATTCTTTTTCATGTTCATTGCATATTTTTAGCTATTTACATGGACACTTATTTGTGGTTTAAAGCATTTAAGACATCACATATTAAGGGTGTGTTTGGTAGGAAGGAAAATGTTTTCTTGGAAAATAACTAAGTTTCTTACTTATTTTTTAGCGTTTGGTAAGTGAGCAAGACAATATTATCCCAAAAGCAGCAACAACAACATACCCACTGTAGTCCCACAAGTGGGGTCCGGAGGAGGGTAGGATGTAGGCAGACTGTACTCCTCCTTTTGTTGGGTAGAGACGTTGTTTCTGAAAATATTATCCCAAAAACATTTATATAAAATCTAGGAAAACACTATCGGGTGGGATGGGGTGGCGAGTGGGAGTTTGGGGGTGGCAGGGGGTGGTTTGGTCAAGGGGCGGGGATTGAGGGTTGTTGGAGGGTGGGGAGGAGACAATGAGCTTGGAAGGAGACAATGAGCTTGGAAGGCCAGGACTTGTTTTTTCTACTTCCAGTAGGGAAGTTATTTTCCTCATTTTAATGGAATTTTGTTTTACCGTAGAAAATGTTTTAAAAATATTTTGACCAACCAAACATGGAAAATTGAAAAACATTTTCTTGATCGATACCCAAACACACCTTAAGTGTCCTGGAAGAGGCAATTCCAAACAAATAGTTCTTGAGCGTGCTAAAAGTGATTGAAATACTAACAAATTATGACAAAATGCCTGTCAATAAGTACTACTTTATGAGCATGATATATATTTTTTTGCTTCACCTCTTTATTCTATAGCTCTCCACTTTGTATTGTGTTTATCTTAGTCCTTTTTTACCTTATAATTGCAGTTGACAGATATGTATTTCTTAAAGAAGCTCCTTAAATTGAAAGGAGATGATGGCTTCCAAATGAATCAAGTGTTAGAAGGACTTTGGTACATCATGGGTTTGTGGCCATTAGTTTACAGTATGCTGCTTCTTCCTACCGCTAGAAGGTAACTTCTTCGGCACCCTTGCTTCAGCTCATTTTTTGGCTTTTCATCAGCGCAGGCCGATCCAGGATTTGAAGTTTATGGCTTCCTACATCTAACTCAAGTTAATATACAATAATAACTAGGTTCACAATGAAATATATTTATATATATATATATGTGTGTGTGTGTGTGTGCGCAAAAGCTATTGGATTCCTATGAACCCGCATGTTATGCTCTAGCTCCGCCACTGGACTCATCAATGCTAAGCCACAAGAAAAGGAAATGAGAAGTCACTTCACATTCTCCTCCTCGTCTGTGAGGAGACTAAAGACCTAGAACTATTGTACAATTCTTGATTTTTCTTGTTTAGCTCTATATATAATTTGACTTTAAGCGATTCAAACATTCTAGAATAACTGTTGTGACCGACAGTTGGTAACCGAAAATACCTCACTTTTTCTTGTTTGAACAGACAAAAGATTCAGTAATCTGATATTAAACCTTTGTTTCTTCAGTTCAAAAGGCAGCATTCCTGTTTGGCCTTTTCTTGTACTTTCATGCTTTGGTGGTGCATATGCTCTCATTCCTTATTTTGCTCTCTGGAAACCACCACCTCCACCTGTTGAAGCAACTGAGCTTCAAAAGTTGCCTCTGAATTTGTTCGAATCAAAGCTAACTGCAGGGGTAAGGGATTCTTTCATTTGACAATTACAGAGCTTCGCTTCTTCTAGTTGTCATCCCTTTAATTGCTTTGCGGCATCTGCCTTCTTTAGTTAAAGTTTTTTCTATTCTTTTCTTAACTGATTTATGTATCGGATTCCATTCTTCGCATGGTTGGGTATTAATATCGGCTCTATCTATAAATATTTTGGATTTGTTCATAATGGTCAAATTATATCTGGTCTTGTTCCACCTTTCCTGTCATTTTCAATACAATTTTCAAATTATTGATTTTCCTATATTTAAATTGTCTGTCTTCGTCACTTGTAGTTATTTATCATTCAATGAATGACTGATAAAGAATCCATAGATATTAATCTAATCCAATTGGAATGCTTGTACTTTGTAGTTGCACATAAGCAAAGTATTGAAAATCGTAAGCAAAGTATTGAAAATCGTACTTACTCTTTCTATTTCTAACCATCTGGGAGATTCATCGTAGATTATTCTAGCAAATAGCAGAATCATGGCTAGGGAACTATACTGGGGACCTTTATTATAGAAATTTTCGCGACCAATCATTAGACCATGCAAACTAGAAATGCTTTGTCTTGGCTAAAGAAAGAGACATGGATATATCTGGGTCATTATAAATGAGAGGGAGCCATATGTGTGAAATAGAGTAAGGATATCTAACCCATGATGTTTCTCATGCAAAAGAATACAACAACAACATACCCAGTTGAATCCCACAATGTGGGGTCCGGGAGAAAGAAAGTGTACGTGAGACCTACTCCCCACCTTGGAAGGTAGGGAGGCTGTTTCCGAAAGACCCTCGGCTCAAAAGAAAACTAGGAAAACAAGGGAAAAGAGTCAGATACGGACAAACAAATCAAAACCATGTGAAAATGAGAAATAGCAAGAGCAATGAAGTCATGATAAAACAGCAAAGATAGACTAGACCAACACATAGAAGCAGGATAAAAATACTCCTAAAACGAGAAAGGAAACCTCGCGGCCCCCCCACTAGCCCTCTACCCTGATACTCAACCTCCACCCCCTCCTATGACCGGTCATGTCCTCGGTAAGCTGGAGTAACGCCATCTCATGCAAAAGAATATTGGGATAGAATTTTTTTATATATAAGCATGTTAAAAATCTCCTTAAAACTAAATCCCATTGCAAGTAAGCACAAAAGAGAAGTGAGATCTGGCAAGCTTAAATGTTAGTACTATATTGTAGCTTTGTGTGGTTATGACTAGATGGTTACAAACTTAGAAAATGGATCTGAAGTGCTTTAACATTGATGGTTGAACTATTTTTCTCTCTCCTAACTAATGATACTTCAGATCACAATGGCTGCAGGGCTAGGGATAATATTTTATGCAGGTTTCTCAGATGGAGATGTCTGGAAGGAATTTTACCAATACTTCAGTCAAAGCAGATTTGTAAGTGTTTACTTTAATGTCTATGTTCATATGCTGCAGCATTTGTTGTCGTGTTACCATAAATTTAGTAGTTGAATCGATGTGGTATTATTGATCTATCGAGTAATGATTGGACTTCAGTGCCGGTCTCAGTTTCCTGCATAAACTGGTAAGGCTTGTGGTATTCAAAAGAGCTATTAGTTAACTGGTCCAGAAGGTGGTCTGTGTGATAATAAGAGAATTGCTTCAATATTTCACCAGATGCGAAAGAAATTAGTCTAGTAAAATATTCAACCGGCCATCAACATTCTACTAGAGGTCTGCTTGTTGATTTAAAATCTAAAGTGACTATTTTTTCACTCGACTTGCCTTTTCTTTGAGGATGAGGTAGAGGTTGGAGAGATTGATTAAAGTTATAAAAATTATAAAGTTCTTGAGATTCAACAAAGGAAGTTGGATTTGGAGTCTCTATAAGTCTACATCAACTAGGAAGTTGGATGGATCTTCTCGTGAGGCTTTCGCTTGTTCTCTGTCAATTAGGTTGGTGATTCTTGTTCAAGTCTTTCATGAGAATAAAAGCAAAGATAATTGACAATGGGAAGGATAACACTGGAAGCAATTAACACTGGTCGGTAATAGTATTCAATCTCTATACATTCCATAAAGACCTGCCTGCTGCAAAGTAACATGTCAAACTAGGGGTGTCAAACGGGCAGGTTGGGCTGAATTAAGGCGGGTCAAAATTGGTTGAGTTAGTAACTGACTAAAAGTTACTTGGGCTGAAATGCAACGCCCAATTCGTACTAAGCTCTAATTTCTCTATTATTATTATTTTTTTAAATTTTTTTTTTTTTTGTTCTTTCCTAATATTTTAACTAACTAATAAAAAAAATCCCTCTTTATTATAGCTATATATAACATATCAAACAAACAAATTGTGTTTTTGAAAATATTTTGAGAAAGTTTCTCATGGGTCAATGTGGGCTACATGTCAGCCCAATTTTTAGATGGGCTGAATTGGGCGGATCAAAATGTGATGAGCCAATAAATGAGCAGGCCATTGACTTCCCCAAACTTGAGCGGGTTCGACGGGTCATGCTTTCATGCACTAATTTTGTCACCCCTATGTCAAATTGTGGACTTGCTTCAAGGAAGCCATTCATGCATTCGGGTGTAGATTGTTCCTTTTAAGCTACTCGTGGCCCTTTTATCACTAGCTTAGCCCCTATGTTAGAATCATCTGGCTAAAAGTTGATTCAAGAATCTAACTAGCTCCTACTATGGCGAAAACAGTGTGATTAATACTTCTTTCTTTTACTTTGGTTATCTTTACTTTGCCTTGGCGCCTTCACTTCTGTACTTTCTTTTTCCAAACTGCTTTGATATGCTTTCCTTGAGCCGAGGGTCTATCAAAAACCACCTCTCTACCTCCACAAGGTAGGGTAAGGTCTGCGTACACACTACCCTCCCCAGAACCCGCTTGTGGGATTACACATACAGTTGTTGTTGTAATATTTCGTCATAGCTTTTTACCCTTGCACTTCTTTCAAACCTGTTCTACACACACAGTTGTTGTTGTAATATTTCATCATAGCTTTTTACCCTTGCACTTCTTTCAAACCTGTTCTGAAAAACGAAATCGATTTTCTTTACTGTCAAAAAAAAAAAAAAAAAAAACGAAATCAATTTTCTCGAGCGAAGGGTCTATCTGAAACAGCCTCTACCCCACAAGGGTAGGGGTAAGGTCTGCGTACACGTCTCCCTCCCCAGACTAGACTGGGTGTGTTGTTTTTTTATTAGACCTATAAAAACCTGACATATACTTGATTTATCTGCAGATCCATGTGATGTCAATTGACTTCAGTTTACTGTCAGCATTTGCACCATTCTGGATTTACAATGACATGACTGCTCGAAAGTGGTAAGCTCATTCTCACGAAAAGTGTAATTCCACCCTATGCAAAAAGAATTGATTATTAAAACACAGTTATGTCACACAAGGTATGACAAAGGATCTTGGCTTCTTCCTCTATCGGTGGTTCCTTTTTTGGGTCCAGCACTATACCTTCTCCTACGCCCATCTGTTCCAACAGTACCAGCCTCATCAAGCCCAACTTCGACTGAAGAAAAATGATCTCATACACCAGGATTTTAAGTGTGATACGTTGAACAAATATAACAGACGAGAAGCATATCTAAACAAGTAGTGCTGAAATGCCTCTCTGCTGTCTGTAATGTACATTTTCAGAGCTCAAGCAACAACAAACTGTATTTCGGGTTATCGGCTACTCTATGGAGCATAGTTCAATAGTTGAAATGAAGATCATTTGAGCTGCAAATTCACTTGTTGCTTTGTCATCTTTTCTTCTATTTTTTTTTTTTTTTTTTTTTTTTTACTGCCCTTGTTTTGTATAAACTTTCACACCATGTATTCTTAAGATGGTAATTTCCAAGTTCAAGTGTACTATATTTTCATCTATAGTTAAACAACATTCACAACACCCTCATAATGGAAAGATGTAATAAATAGAGAGATTTAACTTCCTCTATTGTTTCATATATATATATCTGTCTACTACTTTTAAGAGTCTTGATGATTTAGTGTATTAGTGTTATAGGCGCTTTAATTTTCTTATTTTTAGAATGCCCCTGCGTCATATAAAATTGTTCTAATCAGGGGACAATTTTGTTACTGCCCTTTTGTTTGGAAGGTGCTAACTGCTCCTTATATGGTATGGGAATATGTCTGATTAAAGTAATCTAATTACGTAGTACTTTGTTACTCCTGATGAGGGTCCGACCAATTTATTTTAGGAACTGAAAAAGGAATTTAAGAAAAACTAGGAGAATACAAATAATGAAAAGAATTTTCAACCCTCCAAATTCACTGGGACTAACCAATTATGATTAACATCGCAGATAAATAGAATAATATACCGGAAAGTGTAAGCTATCCTACCATCAACAGTGAGAGCTTATAACATTTCTTTAACAAAACCAAAAGGAAAACATAACACCAAAACAATCTAAAAAGCCTAAAACTATTTTAGAAATGATCGAGATAAAAGGAGAAAAATATTAAATCTATCGTACTTTGTTTGATAGGAAAAACAGAAAATGATTTAACACAAAGGGAGGAAAATCAGTCTAGACGCACATTTTGTGATCAGTGTTTAAAGCTAGTTCCAAGCATAACATCGATCTATATGTTTATCCTATACGTTTAGGTGGATATACTAGAGAAGGAGAATACGTAAATTAGAAGTTAATCAATAAAATGATTTTAAATGGTACCAACAACATACTAGTGAAATCCCACAATGTGAGGTTTGGGGAGGCTAAAGTATATGCAAACCTTACCCTCCAAGGTAGGGAGGCTGTTTCTGAAAGGCTCTCGGCTCAAGAGAAAGCATGACAAAAAAGGTCAGATAAGGACAAGCAATTCAAAGCAGTATGAAAATGAAATACGGAAACAAAAAATCATGGTAAAACAGTCTACTTAAAATAAAATAAAATAAAAAAGGAGCAGTAAAACAGTCTAAAAAAAGGGTACCACATCAAGAAATAATAGAGAAGCAAACTAGTAACTTTATTTGCCTGAGAGATGATTAACAAAGAGACCAACTGTATACCACAATCTGAGAAGCTCAATCCACACAATAAAACAAATAGCTGAAGCTGGTGACTTTTTCTTTTAAATGTCTGTTATACATCATTCTTTAGTAGGACAACCATATGGAAAGATGCATACAACTGCTTTAACATTAACGCAACAGCAAAAAGAGACGTGTAATTGCACTTCAACAGGAAAACTTGTGCTCATCTTGGAATGTTTAACTGACAAACAGGAACACAAATCTGCTAAAATGGAGCGTAAATCGGCAGGGAATTAAGAATGATTCACTGATACAACTTCTCTAACTCATTCTTATATCGAGCCTTCAGTGGTTCCCGCTTCAATTTCAAAGCAGCAGTTACCAATCCAGACTCAGGAGTCCAAGACTCAGGTATTAACTTGATCTTGGCAGGAAGCTCAAACTTGTCCAATCTTGCAGCTTTTGCTACCTGAAAATTAGTCGTTTATATTTCCAAAACTTGCAAATTCTAGGAAAATAATCTTGACATGGACTTGGATATATAAAGAGGTAAACTAGTCGTCCGGAGAAAAATATGATTCATTAGCAGAGGAGGCTTCATGAGGGGCTAACGGTAACCTTTCTTAAATAGGTTGTACAGCCCTAGATATTTTCTCGGAACAAGAACAGGAAGGATAATTATTCTTTCTATGAGTTGATGCTTCATCCCAACCAATTAAGGATAAGAAAGAAGAAGGGTGGTTGTGGTGGGGGATAGGACTGGGGATAAATCAGGTCATCGACCTTGTATTGAAGCCTCCAATCCCTCCCTACCACTAAAATGGAAAAATGAAAACGAATTTAAAAAAAAAAGGGGGAAAGGGTCAAAAATACCCCTCTACTTTGGGGAAAGGGCTAAAAATGTCCTCCATTATGAATTTGGGTAAAAAATACCCCTCCCGTCATTAAAGTTTTCAAATATACTCCTGTCTTAACGGAAATCCACAAAATAACCCGATTTCATTTTTTAAACCCGGCCCATCATTAAACCCAACCCAACTAAATAAAAAGAGAACAAGAAATTAAAGCAAGTTTGGAGGAATTAAGAAAAGCGGGTGAACTGCAGAAACACTCAAACATTTTCATTTTTATGTATATTTATCTGTAGAAACACTTCTTCAGTTTCATCGCAACGTGAACTGCTGTCTTCAAAGGGTTCACTTCGATATGAAGAGTGACATACAGATCTGTTGGGCTGCTGTCCAGGACCCCTCCTATGTACATTTAACTACATCTTTGCTTTACCATTCTTTATGCTATATTACTTAGTCTCATCTCTTATTTCTTTTTTTCTTTCCCATACTGCTTAAAGGAAAGATACCCAGTTTCTTTAATGAATATTTGTACTTGAAGATGTGAAATGTCTAGAATAGCAAATTTTGCATGTACTTCTATAAACTTATCCAGTTTTGCGTGTGATTTTGAGGAAATATTTTGTTATTATTGGTCAAAATGAACAATATTCACTTATTAGTTGGGTACTTGGGTTATTTTGGGGATTTCCGTTAAGACAAGGGTATATTTGAAAACTTTAACAATGGGAAGGGTTTTTGACCCAAATTCGTAACGGAGAATATTTTTAGCCCTTCTCTCAAAGGAGAGAGGTATTTTTTACCCTTTTCCCAAAAAAAAAATTAAACCATCTTCTCACTGGTTTGCCAGCAGCTGACCATCCAAGATATAAGCATATAACAAACACTATAAATATATTCTAAAATTTTCACACTATCCAAATACTCCAGAAAGTCATAGGAAAATAAAAACACTTTAGGCTGCTTTTTCCCTCAGCTAAAATTCTATTCGTTTTTTTTTTTTTAATGTTCTTTCTGTTGACTTTTGCTTATTTTCTTGGACTCTCTTACCATTTGCCACTTTTAAACATTTACGCTCATTCGTAAAAAGGGCTGCCCGGTGCACAAAGCATCCTGCGTCAACATTTACAGTCTTTTGTGATTCCTTTTAAACTCAGCAATTGATTTTACATCACTATTCACCCCTTTTGTCATGGGGATGGGCAAAAGGCCTTTGAGATTTGCACCAAAATTTGGAGGAGGAATGTGTTTCATGTTTATCTTTTTAGCACAAAAACTTTGCTCAGTTATGTCATCATCTTCCTTTTCATGTGACCGCAATCAAGATTGCATTCATTTATCTTACTTACCGCAACTTTCAGAATAAAGAAAGGCCACTAGTTTTGCCAAATTAATAGTCACACATGATTATAAATTGATAACTCTCACTGAAAAGAAACGAACCTTCGAAAGTGATTGCTTGACCTCGTTAACTGATTCTGCTTTGTCACACAGTTCAGAAAAATCTTTGTGCTGGATGCCATTTTCTTGGGCCCACTTCTCAAGCACCTGGCGTGAAGGGACGACTAAAGCTACACAATAATTATGGAAGGGGTCTGCGTAGACCATGATGCTTTCTACATAATTGCTTGATAAAAGTGCTGCCTCAACCTATGCGATGAGCATCAATTTATCAGGTCATTGCCCCAAATCGAGACCAAAGATGAAAAATAAATAGAAGAAAACAAGAGGAAAATAAAAACTCGTATAAGAGCCCAAAATAGCAGCAGAATATGATATAGATTTTTCCATCACTGGTTCTGCCACTGTATTGTGAGGACTTCATGACCAAAAATGGAAGTGACCAAAACTCTAAATCTCGTGCGCAATCATAGGATGAGGTGAATATACTAGGAGTCATACCTTTTTTTTTAATTGGCTAAGCAGGAATTGGTGAATCTACTAGGAATTAGTTATAATGCTGGGAATAACATCAGATTCCATGTGTGTGAAAGAAATTGTACATACCTTTCCAAGTGAGATATACTCCCCGTGCTGAAGCTTAACAATATCTTTCTTTCTATCAATAATTTCAATACATCCATCGGGATGAAACCTCCCAATGTCACCAGTGTAGAACCAGCGCATGCCTCTCTCATCAACCTATGTCAGAGATAATAGCAGCATAAATTATTTGCAATATAACAAAATCCTCTATTTGCAATGAGCTTTTTAAGACAGCACTACCTTATAAACCTCATTGGTTTTGTCCTCATTGTTGAAGTAGCCAGCAGTAATGCTGCACCCACCAACAACTACTTCTCCCCGAGGCATAGGCTTATCACCTATTCTGTAACCTCCTTCTTCCCAAGTAATAAGCTGCATGGTTTAGCACAAGACTTCAAGTAAGAACCAACAATGCACTACCACAAAACTAGCAAGCTCAGGATTTAGCAAGTTAACCAGTTTCAGGCAAGAAACGAAAGAAATGGGAACAGCCACTATCCTTTTCTCTTGTATAATGTTTAATTTGTTTTTTGATAAGGTAAATAATGTTATTAACAATTGGGGGGAAGCCCCATATACAAACCGTATACTAAAACAATTGGGGGAAGCCCCATTTCTCGTTGGGGGACGGGGGCGAGGGTTAGGAGGGGTAAGTGGGTGAAAGGAGCGTCTAGGTTGAGAGTAGGATCTTGGAACATTGGAACGTTAACGGGGAAGTCCATAGAGCTAGTTAAGATTCTTAAGAAGAGGAAGATTAATATAGCTTGTATCCAAGAGACCAAATGGTAAGTCCTAAAGCTAAGGAGGTAGACGGGTATAGTTTGTGGCTGGTAGGTCGAAGTATAGAAATGGGGTGGGCATTTTAGTAGATAGTGAATTGAGAGATCAGGTGGTAGAGGTTAGGAGAGTCACTGATAGGATGATGTCGATTAAGGTGGTCGTTGAAGGACTCGCTTTGAACATTATTAGTGTATAATAGCAGAGCAATGAGGAGAAGAGGCGCTTTTGGGAGGATTTGGACGAATTAGTGGGAGGCATACCGCCTACTGAGAAGCTATTCGTGGGAGGTGATTTCAATGGACACATCGGACCTATTTCGGGAGGTTATGATGATGTGCATGGAGGCTTTGCTTCGGGGACGGGGAATGGAGGAGAGTCTCACTTTGGATTTTGCAAGAGCTTTTGGGTTGGTGATAGCCAATTCGAGTTCTCAAAGAAGGAGGAACACTTGGTAACCTTTCGTAGTTCGGTGGCTAAGACTCGAATAGACTTTTTACTCCTCAGGAAGGATGATAAAGGTACGTGCAAGGATTGTAAAGGTCATACCGAGCGAATATCTTACAACCTACATAAGCTCTTGGTGATGGATTTAGCGATCAAGATGACGAGGAAGAATCGTGGAGGACCGCCTAGGATCAGATGGGGGAGTTTGACCACTATTAGTGCCCTGGAGATGGGAGAGAAATTGAAGGATATGGGGGCCAGGATAGTAGTGGGGATTATGTGGGATAAGACGGCTAGTTGCATTAGGGTGGTAGCAAGGGGAAGTGTTGGGGGTCTGGTGGCGTGGTCGGCATCGAGGGGATTGGTGGTGGAATGGAGAAGTTCGAGGGAAGGTGGAAGCAAAGAAGGTGGCGTATGCGAAGTTGATAAGCAAGGATGAGGTGGAGAAGTGGACGAATACGAGAACTTTATAAGATGGCGAGGAAGGAGGCGAAGTTGGCGATTTCGACGGCAAAAGGCGGCGACTTTTTGAACGTGTATGTCGAACTAGAAAAGAAAGGAGGGACGTAAAATTGTTCAAAGCTAGCCAAGGCGAGGGAGAGAAAGGCACGTGATGTGTGGATCAAGTAAAATGCATGAGGACGAGCATGGCAAAGTATTGTTAGAGGAGACTCATTGGGGACGGAGATGGCGGTCTTCTTGCCCGAATGAAAAGCAGAGAGACGTTGTGTTGGGTGATTTACAATCGCGGGAAGGCGTCGCGATTTTTTCTAAGGTTGACTTCGTAGGATGCGCGGGGAAATTTCACGGGTTTGGAGTAGGTTGTTTAATCGGCATTGATCGAAGAATGGAGGGCGAGTGAATGATCCTCTGTCTACGAGAATAGGAGATATCCCAATGTCACTATGAAAGTGTGGGAGGGTGGTGGAGATGAGGGTGAGAGAGGTGTGTCGCATCGGATTCATGTAGGGACGTTCGACTCTCATGTGGTCGATGTAGGGAGAGGAAGAACGTGGTGTTATGTCAGAAAAGGCTTAGACAAAGTTAATCCATGGAAATGCTTGGGAGCTAAAGTATGTGGCGTACATTAGGGTGATCGAGGACATGTATGCAATATAACAAGGAGGAGACTCCTCGGTTGTGATAGGGTTGCAATGACTCTTAGCTTTTTGGTGATGGATGGTTGACACGGCATTGGTGAGGTGCCATGGTGTATGCTTTCGCGGACGACAACCGATTCACTTAGCGGGTTGGGAGTGTTCATACTCAGTCTAAAGGGTTTTGAAGTAGGACGAGCCAGTACTTGGCAGTAATCGCTGCACTCTGACTTGGAAGTAAGGCTTGGTACTTCTCCCCGTTTGTGCAAGCATAGGCAGTGATGTACGTCGTGCCAGGGCGGTGGATGAAATGGAGGCTTGCTTGGGAGTCTTTGTGACGAAAAGGTGCCGCCCAAAACTTGGAGCAAGTTTGCAAAGTAGTGGTTAAGGCGGTATCTATGTATGGGGGCGGAGTGTTGGCCGGATTAAGATCTCTCGCGTTGAAAAGATGAAAGTTGCCAGAGATGAGAATGTTGAGATGGATGTGTGCCACGCCGTAGTGAGTGGATTAGGAATGAGGATATTCGGGATAAGGTGGGGGTGGCCTCGGTGGAAGGCAGATGCGAGAAGCGAGATTGAGATGGTTTGGGCATGTGAAGAGGAGAGACACGGATGCCCCGGTGCGGAGGTGTGAGAGGTTGACGTGGATGGTTTCGGACGAGGTAGGGGTAGGCGAAGAAGTATTGGGGAGAGGTAATTAGACACGACATGGCGCGGCTACGAGCACGGAGGACACGACCTTAGATAGGAGGTTTGAGGACCCAAATTAAGGTAGAAGGCTAGTAGATAGTCTCGTTATCCGTTCTTATTAGTAGTCGCATTATTGTAATATAATTTTTATGCCCGATTTACGTTATTATCTCCGTTATTTCCTATGCTTTGATTATCTGTGTTCTCTCGCTCCGATTACTCGCTATTATCCGTTATTTCGTGTTGTGATTATCCCGTGTTATGTCTGTCTTGCATTATTTCTTCCATATCGCTTTCAATCTCTTTTTCCGAATCTCTTACTTTTATCTTACTTCTTTTTATGCTTTTATTGGTAGAGGGTCTTTCGGAAAGCAGTAGTCTACCTTGGTAGGAGTAAGGTGCCGCGTACACTCTACCTCCCTGCATGTGGACACATGCGGGGATCACCGGGTTGTTGTTGTTGTTGTTGTATACTAAAAAAAGAGAACCTACACCAAAATATGGTTCTCAACAAAGAGATCCAATCCTCTAAACAAATTGGAACCTCGTAAGTACACCAAAAGGAAACTAGAGACATAACTCTGCATTTTTAAAAAATCAAATTCCAACCCTTCAAATGCCCTCCTATTCCTCTCTTTCCAAATAACCCACATGATTTGTCTTTTTATAATGTTTAATTGAACCTAGCTTTATCCATTTTGCCCATTTCCCTTTAATAGGGCTATCATGGAAGTCCCCAGATAAGAAAACCACTTTGACTACATTTGAAATTTGCAACTTTTTTAGAAGAAAATTCCCAGAGAAACTCGTGAAATAATAATGGATCTGATAAACTATAAGCCATCTGAAAAAATCAAACTCAGTTGAAGGACAAAAACCCAACACCGCTTCAAGAAGGCGCTGAAGTATATGCCTTGACAGTCTACTAAGTCAAGATATTATTTAGACGTTTGTCTAACAATAACAACAACGCCTCAGTCCCAATAAGTTGGGGTCGGCACTTTTGTATAACAGTAATAAAAAATATCAAAGTAATGGTTGAGAAGTTACGTTGATGGATTTTAAATCTAATTGACTCTTGAAATTGGTGACAGTTGTATAAATAACATTATTAGTGAAATAGGATCAATGTTTTTGGAAATTTCAAAATAAGAAGAGTGTCATACAAATTAGGACAGAACATGTAGTAAACAGAAACTTTTTCAGTATCATATGAGTTAATTGTATTGCTGTCTAAGAAGAGATGGTAGTAGGCTGCAGGCACTGAAGGTAGCAGAGGAAAATGATCTGAAAACAATGAAGATGATTCATTTCAAAACTGGCGATAAAGGGACTGGACAAGGCTTTTGGAGTCAGTGGTTGAAAGGATGGTTCTTTGCAGAGTTGACAATTGGGACCGCTAAAGTGGAAGATGTACGGTGGTGCATGCTGCCCAAGTGGAGAGTTTTACAGAAACATGTATAATTCGGTGTATGAGAGGCTGCAACTGCAATGTCCTCTTTGGTTTCTCCTGATTTTCCTCTCGTCTTGCTTTTCCTTGTTAATTGTTGTTTCTCAGAGAAATCATAAGTTGTGAAAGAAGAGAGAAATTCTTAAAAGGAGGTTAATAAACAGAACTATTTTCTTGCACATATCTGATTCATTAACTTTAGTGTATGGCTTATTTGCAGTTCCGTGTCTACTTTTTCTCCTTTCCACAGACCACAGAAAACCTGTAGATTTTAGAATCAAAAGAGATGTACTTTGCAGGAAACCTTGACAAAGATTGATGAAATTATCCTCAAATTCTAATGGTTACAACAGAAGATGGTATTAGCAGATTGAAAGTATAGCTTCTATAAAAAAAACTGGGGAAGTCATAGGAGTGTCAAAAATATAAAGCCAAGGAAAAGGTAGAAAATTGACAGACGAAGTTAAGGTGAAATATTCAGCTCTTGTGAAGACTTCTCAAGTTTATATCTATTCAGAACAACTTGCTAATATAGTTTCTCATAGATCTTTCATAAATGAATGAACACAGTCGATGCTCTCAAATGAACTCTATATCTAAACCAGGCTATCCGTTTATCAAATGTTACCGTTATGTCACCACAAAGTGAGCATACCTTTATGTAGCAACAAGGAAGAGGTGGACCAACACGCCCAACAGAAGGATCATCCCACTCAGAGAAAGCAGCTCCAGCAAACGTCTCTGTCAAGCCATACCCTTGACCAATAGGAGCTCTACAGCAAGCGGTCACAAAATATTTTGCATTGAATATATTTGTCAAATTTGAAGCTTAACGACAGGTAGCCCACACTAGGAGCAGATATTGAAAAAAAAAAAAAAAGGAATCCAAATTTATCTTTGCAAGCAAGAGAACATATACAGATAGGATACAGACCATCATCAGGAATGAGAAGAATTACCCCATACAAATGTTGATAAATCTTTGAGTATCTCCTGACAGAGGAGCACCACCGCAAAGCATGAAACGGATATCTCCTCCAAGCACAGCCCTTACCTTTGTAAATATAATGATATCCCACAATTGTTTCTCTAGACCCCAAGCTCCAAACCAGCTACCTTCCATAGCAGCCAATCGACGGTTAAAGGCAATGTGGAAAAGTTTCTTGGCAAAACCTGCCTTCTCCTCAACCTAGCGTCACGGAAAGTATAAACAACAGTTAGTCCAAATTGAATCTTTTGAAGCCCTATTCTCAAACTAAGTATGCCCTTGTCATTGGGATCTTAAGACTGAAAGGTCGGTGGAAACCTTCTTCATAACACCATCCCGAACACGATCCAGAATAGCTGGAACTGCTGCCATTAAAGTAGGTTTTAAAACTGTAGCATCTCCCTTGGTCCCCTTCATGATTTTGTTAGAAGTGTCTGTCAATGTGAGGGCCGAGCCATAACCAATACAAGCACCTCCAGTCAGCATTACAGTCTGCAATACCACAATGACTTAGAACTACAATAATATTCATTTGCTAGGTAAAACACAAATGAAACAAATAAAAGATAAACTCCTGAGGAGTTACCTCAGCAGCCAACTCAAAAACGTGAGCTAAAGGAAGGTAAGCCAAATAGACATCACTGCTCCCAAGTTTTGGAATCACAGTCATAACAGCAGCTGCAGTGGCTACAATGTTGCCCTGAGTTATCATAACACCCTGTAGAACATAGACAAAAGAGATTAATTAAGAGCAGTACTCTTTCCTAATAGAAAAGGAAAAACTACGCAACTATTCAGTTGGTTTAAACCAAAAGTTAAAAAGACAACAAGCATCAGTGGAGGGACAGACATTTGACGAAGAAGTAGTGCAATCTACGATATGAGTGTGTTTACGTGACACTATGCCTAAGCTGAAATACTCATATTTCTTTCTCTTTATGTCTTGGAATGACATCTCACCGTGGATAACTTATTGAATGCTCTGATAACCAAAGCTTAATAGATTCAACAATCCCATATGTTAATTATCAGCTTCAGATAGCATAACCCCTAAATAATAAACAAAAGTGGGCCAGTTGGGAAGCCATAGCCCTTAAGAAACATACAATCATTATATTTATATCGAATTCCAGTTCATCGGGAAAATGGATCAATAAAAAGTAAGGGTCAGACCTTAGGCAAGCCTGTACTGCCACTTGTATACATGATCACAGCAATATCTTCTTTGTTAGGCATTCTCGGCTGAATAGGACTATTTCTACCCAGCTTTTCTACTTCTGAGAAAGATGACATCCTCCAGCTGCCAATACTTGTGAAATCTGTTGCCATCTCGTATTTCTTGTCATCCTCAAAATAGATGACATTCTTGACGGTTTTCAGGCTCGAAATAACAGAAACCAATTTTTTCAGTTGCTTGGCATCACATATCAATGTGGATGCCTGAGTCTGTCAATGGTCACGAGTAAGTTTAATACATAGTGTCATATGACGCCTCGAATAGATGAATAAAGTTGCATACATAGAGTAAATAATAACAGTGGCTCACCTCATTGAGTGAATGTATAAGTGCATCATCGCCCAAAGAAGCATAAATGGTAACAACAGTAATATTTTGCCGGAAGCATCCCTGAATACAATAACTTCATCATGAAAACTGTTGTATCTCGCAATAATTAGGAACGCAGAATAAGGGAACTACTTAAATACCTGAAAGGCAATGAGCCACTCTGCACGAGTTTCTGCGAAGATAGCAGCACGAGTGTCCACATCATGACCCAAATTAACAAGACCAGAGGCAAAGTTGCAAGCGCGATCGAATACTTGTCCATAAGACTCCCACTGATACTCCCCCAAGTGAAGTTTCTCAAACTTCCTTCCATCACTTGCAGCAACAAAGTCCCTGCTAACTAGTTTTCTAGTTCCCAGACAGCGATCAGAGGAATGTTTTTTACAAGACTGCTCAAATAGCGCTGCTACAGTTGTAGCCCCTTCCCAAGGAACTTCTACTAATTTAGCTGATTTAGCATTGCGCATTGCAAGACCTGCCTCACCACCAACTTCAACCGGAACACCTCTCTGTTTTGCCTTCTTCTTCCCCATAAGTAACATGGAGAGGAATATTGGTATAATTATGGCCACAAAAACTGCAGCAGCAACCCCAGATGACCCATAATTTTTGGAGATAAAATCATAGCTGGTCAGTCTCTCCAGGGTACTCGTATATGGAGTATTTCCCTCGGAATCTTCCATCTTATATATCGCACAATTCTATGTTTCTGCAATCACTTCTTAAAAAGAATAAGCAGATACCTAACATATTATACATAGATCAGTAACATCGACTTCAATCTGAATACAACATGGGATAATGTTAACAAGGCATTCAGCCAACAAAAGACCAAAAAGGACTGCCCCTGGGCCTAAGCTCAAAATTGGAATTAATATGGATCCTTTGCCCTCAAGCATACACAAAAGGAATGGCCAAAGGCTTGAACCCGTAGATGCTAGAAAAAATTCACATATCATATAATCAGCAGGAGTTGTAGGGAATGAATGCAACAATGTGGACCCACATATGCAGAGAACCCCCAAAAAAATGGCCCAAAACTCAGTGTCACTCCACAGAATCCTCAGCCTCTAACTCATTAGTCTTAGCCCTTTGAATGTTATTAGCAACAAATCATGTACAAACTACACATTTCAGTTTCTAGGAAACAAAAAAGACAAGTTTGAAGATGAAAAGCTCAAATACCATTGCCCAAATTCAACCATCCAACAACAATGAATAGTCCCTCAAATGTCTCCATTATCCCTGAATATTTCCATTGACAATCCTAAAATACTAGGTACTCAAACGAAAAATAAATCACGAGGCAATACAGAAATTTTTCTCAACTCTAATCCAGTAACAACAGGAAGAAACACCCATACGTGGTAGCATTTATATACCGAAAATATGAAGAATTTTTTTACCTTACTAGATTTTTTCACAATCAAATACAAGAAATCGTATAATACTCCCTCACAGTGGCGGATCCAGGATTTTCATTCAGGGGGTTTGGGGAAAAAAAAAAAGAAGCTAAATATAATTTATTCAGGGTGTTCAAAAGTTAATATATGCACATAAACACAGAAAATTTACCCTATATATACACTGTAACTTTTTGCCGAGAGTGTTTGGTTGAACACCCTCAGCCCTCTTTAAATCCGCCCCTGCTCTCTCAGTCCCTCTGTCCCAATTTATGTGGCACGGTTGGAATTTCAAGATTCAAACTTCTAAACTTTGATCGTGAATCCGGGACATAGAAGCTTTAAGGTTTTTTGAAATAAAATTTATATATTTGAAAGCTACGTAAAAAATACTATAAATCACACTAATTAACAACTTAAAATATTTAAAAGACATAAAGAAATTCCGGGCAAAGAAAAACTTGGTTGGCTCTCAAAATTCCAACTGTGTCACATAAATTGGGACGGAGGGAGGTACTCCATAAGCATGATAGTGCAAGAAATATCTAGACAGCCCGTGTATACAACTCAATTAGTTAAATCCAATCACAAATATACAAAAAAGAACAAGCAAGAGATCAGTACTAGCGAAAATAAACAGCTCCAAAGTTATATCCACAGAAATCAACATATTAAAAAGAAACAAATACACACATACGTAGGATCTAGATCAAAGCTATCACAAAATCATATATATTTAAATTGCGCAAATTGAAAATTGAAGAAGAGATTACCTTGAGGGAAGGTTATTGATGGGGAAAGTGTTGTGTAATGGTGGTGCTTTAAGTCATGCAATGAGGAAAGTTGATGAACATATGCTGCATTTATGGGCGTTGAATTTATACGTATATTATACTACTGTAGGTTGCTACTAGGAAGCAACTGTTTTCCGTATTTGCTTTAAAGGCTGATAATTGTTCCCTATTTCAAGTTCAACCCCTGTCCCAATATTATTAAGTGGCACAAATTAAATTTCAAAAGTCAAACAAGTTTCTCTTTGAATGAATTTTTTTTATATGTATGATTTATGTACAACTCTTTACTCCCTCCGTCATGTTTTGCTTCTCGAGAATCAAACTGCATAAACTTTGACCAACATTTTAAGATGTATTTTTTCATCATATTAATATGAGAAGAATTGCAACTTATAGCATTTTTCGTATAGTTTCCGAACATCTAAATTTTAGTTTCGAAATATTGAATTAATATAATTTAATTTAGTTCCGAAAATTAGTCAACTTGACTCTCGCGAAGCGAAATGAAAATAGACAAAGGGAGTACATAGTTTCCAGATATATAAATTTTATTTCAAAAAACTTAAAGCTCCTTTGTTCGAATTCACCGTAAAAGTTTAGAAGATTGAATATCGAAATTTCAATTGTGCCAACTGCCACCTAAATTGGGACAAAGGAAATAGTACATTACAACATGAAAGTTAATGTTTGAGAGAACATGTTGGGATATGCTCCTACTATTTACTACTTTGGTTTTCTGTATAATCAAATAACAAATTAGTTAATATATAGAATTAACGTAAGTGGTTTCATATTTAATTCCTACGAAATACAATACGAAAAGTTTAATTCTTTAGAAAAAATTAATTTATGACAGATATATGTATCATTTTAAGAAATAAAATTTCTAAGAACATGCTAATAAAAGGTTAACAATCACATATGCTACTTAAATAATTAAATTATGTTTTTTTTTACCCTTTAGAATGGTGTTAAGATCAAAAGTGGTCGAACACTCAAGAATAAAATGCCACTCATTACATTCAAGTTTCTTTTCTTTTTTTAAGACAACTATTGCATTTAACTCGATTGGAACTTGCATTTAACTCGGTTGGAATTAACTATATCATATAATTATTGTTTTACCAAAATATATCATGATTGACTAAAGTAATTGCTTACTTTAAAGAGTAAGAGAACAGTATAAGTAAATGGAGGACATAATCTAACGGTTAATATTGTTGACACAAACTATTATTAATATATATGTTACTAATATCTTGACAAATACCAAAATCTAAATCCATAATTACAAAAATATAATAAATTCTAACATAAGATTAAAACATTGAATTCTCTGAATAGAACAATTGCAACCAATTGAGGACCGGCGGAAGGAAGTGTGAGTAACGAAAGTATGTGGTCTTATGTTCACTTAAGGACCTAGTCAAAGGACAATTAGCGCAAAAGTTTTTGCTTTCGTAAAGCAATTGTTCTGCAAACGTGTTCCTGGTGCTAATGCTTTGACAACGAAAACATCGTGCTTTATTTAAGAATAATATATAAACATTATAAAATATAAAAGTAGATATTTTAACTAAATCTATATATAATTTGTGTTAGTACAAGCAGACAACAACAACAACAACAACCATATACCCATTTATCTTTTTTAGTCAATTTATATGAAAGCAAAATTTTCATTCCACTCCTTTAATATTTTAACTTCCATTTTGATGAAATTATTTAATTCAAATCAAATTTGGAACCATAATTCTTGACATTATAACTTATGTATCCTAATTTTCTAAAGTTATTTAGTTCTAAATAAATAATCTATACATAGTTAATGAACTTTTAAGACAAATACATAATTTAACTTACTGATGGACGTGAATGATTATGGTTCCTCTCTTAATGGGGATTAGGGGTTTGAACATGGATATGGAAAAAAATCTTTGGAGAAAGCGCTCCCGAATAAAAAGCGACTTACTCATGGACGAATTATTGGATTAATCCATTCAAAATGCGGATATCGAGACCAATCGAAAATCAAAGAACGTGAAAAATGAGGTAGGAGGTTCGATAGCTTTTGAAAAGTAGACTTTAAAAACAAAAATAAAAAAATTGACTTAAATAAATAAGATTAGGACCTAAAAGTAATTAATTAAAAAGTTTTAAAAAAATTTGAAAATTATTGTGAGGACTACAAAAGTCCCTTCAGTTCGATAACTTTTGAAAAAGTAGACTTTAAAAACAAAAAATAAAAAAATTGACTTAAATAAATAAGATTAGGACATAAAAGTAGTTAATTAAAAAGTTTTTAAAAAATTAGGAAATTATTGTGAGGACTACAAAAGTCCTCACATTTGCTCTTATATTATATAACTAGTTATATGAGGCCGTCTTCTTCAAAAGTCAAGACCAAGATATAAAAGTAGATATTTTAACTAAAAAATATAATTTGTGTTAGTATAAGCGTACAACAACAACAACAACAACCATATACCGTTTTGTAGTCCCCAGTGGGTAGTTATATGAAAGCAAAATTTTCATTCCACTCCTTTAATATTTTAACTTCCATTTTGATGAAATTATTTAATTCAAATCAAATTTGGAACCGAATTTGACATTATAACTTATGTATCCTAATTTTAAAGTTATTTAGTTCTAAATAAATAATCTATATATAGTTAATGAACTTTTAAGACAAATACATAATTTAACTTGTGCGATGAAAGGCTTTCCTCTCTTAATTGGGATTAGGGGGGTTCGAACATGGATATGGAAAAAAATCTTTGGAGGAAGCGCTCCCCCCGAATAGGCGCGATGCATTGCGAATTATACGGATTAATTGGCTCAAATGCGGATATCGAGCGCCAATCGAAAATCAAAGAACGTGAAAAAATGATTTAGGAGTTCGATAAATTTTTGAAAAGTATAAACTTTAAAAACAAAAACAAAAAAATTGACTTAAATAAATAAGATTAGGACCTAAAATTAATTAATTAAAAAGTTTTAAAAAAATTTGAAGCAGGTTCGATAACTTTTGAAAAGTTTTTTTCTTTAAAAAAAAAAACAAAAAAATTGACTTAAATAAATAAGATTATGACATAAAAATAATTAATTAAAAAGTTTTTAAAAAATTGAAAAATTATTGTGAGGACTACAAAAGTCCTCACATTTGCTCTTATATAATATAGTAATATAGTAATATATAAACATTATAAAATATTAATAATTAATAAATTAACAATAAACAAAAGGATAACCTTTGATTAAACTGAGAAGTAACGTGTGAGAGCCCTGGAATTTGATGCCAATTCATTTAGAGCAATAAGATGGGCCACGTGGCCTGACATCAGCAGGTCGGCACACACATCTATTGTCTGTTGTGGGAATTAATTACTGCACCGTTTAGTCTTCGGCACACGCATCTTTTTTTTTTTTTTCCCACGTCGGCTCACACCTGTAATCATTTTGCTAGTGAAAATAGAGTAGAAAACTTTTAGTCCACATCCTTACTATACTTTATTACTCGCCGTCTCAATTTACGTGACACTTTCCTTTTTTGAGAGTTAATTTAACTAAATTTTAAAATTAAATTAGATTAGATTAATTTAATATTTTAAAATTAAAATTTATATATTTGAAAACTATAATTTACAACTTTTCTCATATCAATTTGGTGAAAAGATACATCTTAAAATATTGGTCAAAGTTTATATTTGAATCTCGAGAAATAAAAAGTGTCACATAAAGAGTACCATATTATTACTCCCTCCGGATAAAAAAAAGAGTCCACTTAGCCTTTTTTTCTTGGATCAAAAAACGAGTTCACTTAGCAAATTAAGAAAGAATTAACCTTATTTTTCCATATTTGCCCCTATTAAGTGTTATATGATCAAATCTCAATACCTATTTAATTAGAAGTAGTTTAGTCAAATTACCTATTTTTGTCTAGGAGTTAGTATTTTCTTAAGGGGTGTGCAAATGGCTAAGTGGACTCTTTTTTTTATCCGGAAGGAGTATTTTTGCTTGAATGTTTGAAAAGGCGGGCGTTTTACGTATCCTAGGTCGATGCGTAAGCCTCGAGGCACAGGGCGTAAGCCCCATGGATATTTTAATATTTATTTATTTCATGGATATTTAAGCCCGATGTTGTGGGATGATTATGTTGTTGTTGTTGTATTTCATAAAATAATATAATTATAATAAATACTTTTAAATAGGTAAAATTAAATTAAAAATAAAAGAAAATTGTAAATAATATAAATATTTATTTATATATATATATAATGCTTGATCCTAAGGAAAAAACTAATTAAAGCAATCCATTATACGCCGCTTATAACTTGTAATTATATATAACATAATTTTACAAGTATAAACAATATAATGAAATAAAAGCTATTATGAAATGCAAATCAATTATAACATCTTAACTTTCAAACAATGAAGATACCACAATTTCTTAAAATAATATTGCTATCATACTATTCATTTTATCTCGGTATTATAATTAAAACGTAACTTCTTCATAAATAAAAATAAAATTACTTTCAAATAGCTGAATAATAAAATATGATAATTTTGATGCATAGGACAAAAGACCAATGACAAGTAAAAATGTACAATTCAGTTATGTATTTTTAAAAGAAATATGAAGTGATATTCACACTCACAAAGTTCTCAAATGCATGCAATATTATAAAAGTGTTATTTGAGTTACACCCAATCTTCTTATTTCTATAGATGAAAAACTATTAAGTATCATTCATTTGTTATATAATTATAAGGGTCAATGATTCTAATTAAGGAATTTAACATATAATTTCTATAAGAACTGTTAGGCGAGCCCAGCGTTGGGCGTTAGGTGTGCTTAGGGCGAATAATCGGGCGCGGGCGCGTAATTGAAAAGAAGCCCCCGCAAATGAGCCGGGGCGTTTTGTCAGTGCCTCGCCCCAGGACGAGCCTCGAGGTGAGCCCTGCAACTACCTTTTAAAGCACTGTTTGAAAGTCATAAGGTTAATCATATCTTGAATTATTGAAGCTCCTCGTGAGTCGTGGATCCTTCCTGTTATTGTTATTAAATTAAATTGAATGACGAAATGTTCTTGAGATTTGCCTCGACCATTCCTACATAAAATGATGATCTCCATTTGAATCACAAAGCTTTATAATATGTCTATATTGAAGATCAAAAGGTATTTCACACGAAATAAAAGGTTAACACAAGATCATTACATGTTTCAATTAAAGAAGTTAGAACCTTTTATAAGTTTCACATTCCATTCTAATAGAAAAATCATTTATTTAAAGATCGGTTTGCTATAATCGCGTTGTTATCTTGTTTTTTCCTCATCTTGATTTTACTTTTTAGTTAATTAATAATCATATTTACTATTTTTTTCCTACTTTCTTAATAATAAACTCTATTTGTATCTCATTTAATTTTCTTTTTCTTCATTACGGTGTAAGTTTATTTGTTAAATTTTGGCGGGTGACTTTATGAAACAATCGAAAACAAGATAATATATATCCGAATGTTGTGTTCATTTAAATATATTTGTGCAATATAATACAACACAAAGGACTTCATTCAAAGCTTAGAGGCGTTAGAGCCATATCAAGGTCAACACAATAAAAGGTGTTCACATCTTGAACAAATCTATACATAATATAAAGTTAGACATAGATAAGGTGATGTGACACCTCTCTATGGCCTCCATTGATATTTATCTTTTTCGTCAATTTTTTGATATTTTTCTCTTATATAAAAATATTTGCTGAAAAATAATATCACTCTATCAATAAGTCTATAATTATCTACATTCATTGCTCAATTAAAAGGTGTCTTTAAGAAAATTAAACCACCACCATTACCTTTTTGAAGCTCAAAGGTCTGTTTGTAGCGTTTGATGAAATAGGTGCAGCATCTCTCCTTCAAAAAGAGCAAGAGTTGGTTGCTGATGCTATTTGAATGTAATGAGTCGTCTTCCGATGACCGGAAAGAAGTAGAAATGCAAAATATAGCCCGTGATTATTGTTTCAACTACGGCGGTGTGCAAGAGTAAGAGGATGACTAAAATATTTATGTTTGGATAGAGAGGAGAGTCTTGTGAAAATCACGGTAAATATAAACACATACATGATTACTTTTATAATCTCTTTTTATTTGTTGATTTGTAACTCACCAAAAGTATTTGAAAGATACAAAAGTTGATCAGTTTGCTTCAAGCCGATACCTTCTAACATATTCACTGATAAAGTCCTGTATATTTGAGCTTTTCCATAGTGGAAGTGTTAATTGATCCATGCTTCTTGGAGTTAACGAAAATAGGCAGATCAAAATCACTGAAAAAAGACAGAGTTATTTTAGTGTTTTTAATTAAGGTTGATTTTTAGAGTTATTTTAGTGTTTTTAATTAAAGTTGATTTTCACTATCCCTATATTAATATTAGCGTCATACAAGAGAGATTTGAAATTTTAGCACGATAAGTTCAAGGCCATTCATGTTGTTCCTTTTACAAATAAATACATCATTTATGTGTTATCATAAAATCACATGTGTTTTAATTAAATAATAATATTCATATAAAATTAGATGTATGAAAGAATCTGAATATTCACTTAATTCGAAAGTTCATGTATGATTTTAATTGGCAACTTACGAATACTAAAACAATTTAAACATTCTACAAAATAATACTCCAATAAAAGAATTTCATGTCAATCTAATGGATGAAGTAATACATTCACAAGCATATGCTAAAATCACTGCGAATGAAGTGGATTGCAATTTGTCTTGATCAGTTCATCCATTAGATTGATATAAGTTTTTTAGTATATGGCATTAGCAAAAGTAATTAAGGGGTTAAGATATAATTCTAAATTTGAACTAAAAGTAATTTCTGTGTTTTTGAAACTTAATTATATGAAAAAAGAAAGTAATATGAACTATAATTTATTAGTACTTTATATTTTTATTTTTATAATAAGAGACTGCAATAATTAATTCCGATACAAGATTGACAAAACTACATAGCCGCTATGAGATCTTGGCGACAAGGAAATTAGCTAACCAAACCGACTTTATATATACATATTTTAAAAATTATATTTGTATATATATTTGTGTGTATTTCAATTTTTTTATGAAAAATTATAATTTATATTATGTTTTTATACTCTTGGCCCATGCTTTTGAAAAAATTGCTTTGGCATATTTCCATGTTTATAGCAAACTCTGGCAAGGAGTATTATATCTATAAAGCAGTGAGTCACTAGTACTATTAGTTACTTTGGCATGTTTCCATGTCTGCATAGTAAAGATGTAGCAAGTTTTTATTTTTAGAAAGGTAATAACTAGTAAAGGTGTGGCAAGCTTTTGTGGCAATATCTAGTTTTCTATTTCAAATGAGTTTGGTTTCAAATAGGGACTACAGTGTATTTTAAAAATCCGACAAAACTCAATATAATTTGATTTGGTTTAATTTGACAATTTGAATAATTGACTTAATTGGTTTGATTATTTTTTAAATAAAAACCGATCCAAACTTAACCATAAGCACCCTATTCACTAGTTAGAGAGAAAAAAGAAAACCTAAAATCGTCCCCTTAAGTTTGAAATTCAATAGGACTTGTAAGTCATTTGGAAAATGATGAAAGTGGTCCTTTATATCCAAAGGTAGGTCTAAAATGGTCCATTACATATATCTAAGTAGCCTTTATCCAATTAAGTTTTTCAAAAATGAGCAATTTTAATTTTCTCTGTCAAATATTTAATAATCTAGACATTTAATTTAATAAAAACTGTGAAAAAAGAAGATTTACCAGGAACTCACATATAGAGGTGATTGGAGTTTATGCTATTATTTTATTTATTTCTAGTGTTTAATGAAGTTGCTATTATTTCTCGTTTAATTTCAGTATTTGGTATAGTTTTTAGTGTTGTAGTTTCTTGATTTGAAAGAAATTTTGTGATCTTCTAAGTTAACTTTTTTTACAATTTTTGTTAACTCTAAGAGCCAGAGGTTGCTAAATATTTCATTAAATATAAAAGTGCTATTTTAGCAAACTTCGAATAAAAGTTGTTGAAAATATATTTAAGAGACTATTTTCAACTTACTCCAAAATACGGGGGACTATTTTGTCATTTTCTAAATCATTTGTACAATTCCGCTGTAAAAAAGAGAAATGACAAAAATGATCTCTTATCTTTAGTAGAAGGTTCAAATTAGTCCCCTATATCGCTTGAGCATTTTTTGTCCATTTAGTTTACCAAAAGCATTTTTGGTCTCTGTTAGATACTTTGCCAAACTTAGATTGTTAATTTTAACTGTATCTTGAGCAAAAGAAAAAAATAACCATAAGCATAAAAAAATTTCATTAAAATCTCAAAAACTGCAACATAAAAAACTGCACCATAACACAAAAATTAGACAAAAAATGACGCAAATTGCACCTCAAAAGTTACACTAGACTCTAGAATGAGTTCCCAATAAATACTTCCCATTTTTGCAGTTCCGGTTTATTTTAATAACCGGAGTTCGATCAATATCTGGCGTAGCAAAAGTTGCTCACTTTTAGTAAACTTAAAAGACTAAAACTGCTTAGGTGATACTCAGGGGCTATTTTGGACCTGCCACCAAAGATAAGGGACCATATTTGTCATTTTCTCCATGGAAAAATGACAATCACTATTCCAGTTACTCTTGTAAATCAGTCCCTTCCTGTTCAATTAGTCTTTGGTAAGTTGATTTGATTTAACATATTCATCAGAAACCCTAAACCCCTCATTATCTACGTAATTGTGGCAGATGATAATGTATCCAATTGATAATTGATTCAATTTCTTGGTAAACAATGCTGTGTGTTCGAAGAAAATTGGGCGAATTTTGTAGACAACATCACACGTTGTCTAGCCGTGATGGGCCTAGTGTGACGTTGAAGAAAAAGGTAGGTGAATTAAAGGAGAAGAAGAAACGAAAAGACCCTAGGAAAAATCAGTTATTTGTACAGGTACCTGATTCAAGATCATTTCTTGATACTGCTACTATGCCCATGATACTCACTGTAGTTGGCACCGCACTTTTCGCAAAGCTCCTCATGATGGTATGTGTATTACACCTTGTTTGGATGATTGTTACATATCGTTTCATAACGTATCGTATTGTATTGTACTATATTGTTTTGATGGATACAGCATTTGGATAGATTGTATCGTTGTATGTCAGTTATTTAATGCCACACATCAACAATTTGGAGGATAAACCTACCAGCAAAGTAAGGTACGGGTACGGGTAGAGCTATTATAAAAAGGTAGGGTAAAGGATAAAATAGAATTATTAGATAATAAGCAAAGACTATTCCTTGATACTGCTACTATGCCCATGATACTCACTGTTGTTGGGACTGCAATTTTCGCAAAGCTCCTTATCATGGTATGTATTAGTGTGTGGTACTTCTATACTGGTTTGTCTTAATTCAAGCATTGCACTTTTATTTCTTCTAATTGGATGGTTCCATTGTTGTTTTGTGTAAATCCTATTCTAGTATTTGGCTGAAATTGGAATTATATTAAGGGTGTGTTTGGTATGAAGGAAAATGTTTCCATGAAAATGTTTTCTAGGAAAACAAGTGGTTTTCTTACTTATTTTCTAGTGTTTGATAAGTAAGCACAAAACTATTATCCCAAGAGCATTTATATTTAACCTAGCAGAACACTATGGGAGTGGGATGGGGTGCGGAGGTGGGATGGTCAAGGGGTGGGGGTTAGGGGCGGTGGGTGGGAGGAGACTGTGAACTTGGAATATCACTTATCGAACTTGTTTTCCCTACTTCAATTAGGGAGTCATTTTCCTCATTTTTATTTTCCCATAGAAAATGTTTTCAAAACATTTGACCAACCAAACATAGGAAAATTGGAAAACATTTTCCAGAAAGTGTTGTCGTCCATACCAAACACACACTAAAAATGGACAAAGCGCTAATATATCCATTTGTCGGTTGTGATTCTGTTGGATTGTAATAGTGAGTAGAAGAGAAGCTTCGGGGGTAGTGATACTTGGAAAGGTTTAATTTTGCTTCATAGTTGGAGTAATGTGTGAAATAACTTGAGATCGTTTCATTGATATTTACGATCTAACAGGAGAACTACTTTAGTACTGTAATGTACCAAAGAAACGGAACCTTAATTACAACTAGTTTAAGTCGAATCTTGTTGATATTTAGGAGTTTGATGGAATTTAGCTGACTGAATTCACAAACCTCAAAGTCGCCATCATGGGTACTTTTTAAATTTTACTCTACAGGTAGGGATGTGTGGGGCTTGCGGTAAGTATGAAGATATTTTCAATTCTTTGGTGTAGTAAACTTGCTTGTATGTTTGTACAATCTAAATTAGCTGAGTAGCTTATAAGATTCAGTTGTGTCTGCATGCAGTATGATGACTCGAAGTCCCAAGAAATGATCGAGCGAAAAATAAAGAATGCGCCTGCTGGTCAAGGGACAGTTAGGATGCTTACCCGCGAGGAATGGGAATCAGTTCAGGATGTGCGCCCAAGAACCCCGTTTGAATCTAAACTAGCTCGTCCAAATGCAAGGCTAAGGACAGGGGAGCCTTTGAAGATGGTAAATGCATTACTTATTTAAGTTTTCATTCATCTAGTGGTAGTACTTTTCCTGCTAATATTCTAGGGAACAAACTAAGTGTGTCAGAAAGCTTCCTATAGGGAACAAGTGTGTCAGTCTACTAGTGAGAATGTGATCTCTAGCAGGATATCATATTCACCTAAATAAGTGTGTATTCTAATTTTTATCGTGAAGTAATTTATGCATCTTTCGTCTCCTCTTAGTTTCTCACATGCTATGAGAATCTTTTACGATAAATAGCCTTCGTTCCAACTGGCATCACTCTTATTTCCCGTGCCTGTTTTGTGGTAATGTGCCTAATATAGTAATATCAGTTATTGTTCTGATGGCACCCTGCCTACTCCTGGTGATCGTTATGTAGCATTGAGCATCTTTCTAGAAACCTTTTCAGCAACACCGCACATCTTTGCAGTGGCTTTTTTGGTGGTGCCGTGCATCTTTCCAGTAACCTTTCCGGCAACACCACGCGCCTTTTTGGTGACCTTTCCTGCAGTACCTGCATTTTTTCTTCAGCAATTATTCCAGCAGCACGAGTGTTTTGTCCGCTATTCCTGCAACTACAGTGACGATCTTCTGGCAGTCAGAACTAATCTTTTCCCATGACTTTTTGGGTATTTTACAACAAATTTGATCCATTTCTTTTTTCTTTTCATTAGTTACCGACCTATTATCTAAGTTGTTGTTTCAAGAAAATGAAATCTGGTGATTCAGGCGATCGGGTGGTTTACTTTTATGATCATGGTTACTCTTTCCAGTACACCCACTTAAGTAGTCCTCACGTAGCTTTTATTAGACCACTAGGTAATCATGCTAACTTCATCTCTTGGTCCTTCACTTGTGGATCTTGGGTATTGACTTGGGACTTTTTGGTCACGCCTCTCTTAATTGTTAAAGGGTGTGACCAAACTTATCTAAAAGCTTGAACTTTTAGAGAAAAATACACTTTTATTTACTTATAATGTCTTCAACCACCCCCCCCCCCCCCAAAAAAAAAAAAAAACACAAAAACACACACACATATTCCCATTAGTTGTATACCTTTCATTTGTTAGTTGCACTACCTTTCGGGATCCTATCAGTACTTCTCCTCCATCTCCTTCCGCAAACACCTTACTTTTGACTTATCATTGTTGTCATTGATAAAACATTTTCATTTGATTCATGCCTGCACCAAATCCTTCTTTTGTTGTGGACCTGCTTCCTCCAGATGCTTCCTCGTGCCTGTCTGAAGAGGGATTAGCTTTATTTAACCCCAACCCATCTACACATTATCCTCGTTTCTCGTAACCCAATTATGCCTTTCTGTTGCCCTTGTTGTTTGCATTTATCAGTGAATTTAGTGGTGAAGCTCTTTGTCACTGTTGTTATGAATTTGTACTTACATTGGTATTTATGACAAGGTCAAAATCTGAAACTGTGTTAGTGCTTTTGTAAGGTCTCTTGCTAATTGTAATAGAGTTACAATAAGGTCTTTTGCATAGATAGATCTAAGGTATCCAGATAAATTTCAAATAAATCCTTTAGTCTTCCTATAGTTTAGAAACCTCTTCATAGGCTTATTTTTATTTATTTATTGTTAAGCCTATTCATAGCCTTATTAATTTAGGTCTCCATGGGAACTGGGAAGTGTTGGTATTTGGATGTTGCCTCTTCTAAGGTGTTTTTCATTGTTGAGTTGTTTTTCATAGGTTTGAAGAACTCTAAAAAACATAGCTGAATTTGATATGTGGCAGTCCGGTTGGATTTTGTGCATATACTAATGTGGTATATCTTGAATTTACTTGTTAATATGGTTCGCCAAACTATCATATCCATTATAATAGGAGTCAGTTTAGGCAGGTGTCTCTCTAGCACTAAGCTAAAACTACAACTTTTTGGCCCTTTTATGTGGTATATTATCTACACCTTTAATTTGGTTTCAATATAAATTTTCTAGAAGTATTAAGGATAGTTTTGGTTGTTAGTGAGGATTCATATCACCGCCCCCAAATTGTTTGTGACTGAGGCGTAGTTGCTGTATGAGGATAGTTTTGGTATAAAGAATAGTAATACTGGATTGCAAAGCCTTTTTCTGCCCTTGTAAATCTGCAGCAAACCACTTTCAAGCCAATCAACATCTTCCTCCCATCTCACCCTGCGGGCACACAGCCACACACCCCTAACTCACACCAGCACTTAATATATCTATTTCATCCCAAGCAGAATTCATAGTGGATTGCAGTGCGAAGAAGAAAACTATAAAGGGTGAATAATGGTGCGAATTGCAGGTGTTGCATGAGAGGCATTGTGTGTGGTAACTTTATTAACTGTTTGCTAGCTTAGCTTTGACTGCTTGTACCTTTTGTTTTCTTCTGGTACTCCTTAATAATGAAGATGGAAATTGATGTGCATAGCTTTTTATGAAACTTGGGAGGTCAAACTTCTGTTAATTTGATATTGGTTCACCAGAACAACCTCAATCAGTCAATCAACCAACCTACACCTCAATCTCAAATCACTATGGGTCAATCTATTAGAATAACCTATTATTTATTTAAAAATCAAATCATTTGATGTGTTAAGAAAATGAACCTTGGGTGTAACTCAATCTCAAAAGCCAGCTCATGAGTTGAGAATGTCTAAAACCATATAAGGAGGCAAAACATGTTTACTAAACCAATGTGAGACACCCTAAATTCCCCATCTCCCGCCCCATCCAGGCTTAGACAACTGGAGGCTTGGACAACATGAGCATGGATAACATAACATGGGACCCGACATTGAGAAATGCCTGATGAGTCTGATTCTAATACCACCACCAACAACAACAATACCTCAAACTCAAGCAAGTTAGCATCAACTATATCAGGGGCGCTGAACACCCTCGGCAAAAAATTACAGTGTATATATAGGGTAGATTTTCTGTTTTTATGTACATATATTAATTTTTGAATACCCTAAACAAATGCAAAAGGTTAGGTCAAGTGTTCTAGGGTGTTCAAAATTATCTCTAGCACCCTAGGTTTGATTCTCAGGGACAACATTATTTTTTATATTTAGCTTTTGTTGTTTTTTCCGAACCCCTTGAGTGAAAATCTTGGATTCACCACTGAACTATATGAATCCTCATTCACATGACATCAAATAATTTACCTTTAAAAACTCTACCAAAACATGTGGCAGTGATATGGACAATGCTCAAGTCAAGTTTAAATATACTCGAAATTGGAATTCGTGGTATTTGACATCCCCATGTCCTTGGAAAATGAAAGAACTGCATTCCTTGTGGATTTTTGTGTTTTCATTTTCATGGACCGACAGGAGGAAACTTTGTTCCGAGTTTTCTTTTTAATTTGAACTTGCCTTGTCCATTTGGATGCACTAAATTTCTTCCATTTTCCTTCTTTCCAGTTAAGAATGTCAGTATTATGAAAAATCTAAACATAGCAAGCTTGTAAATATGGGAAAAGTTTGGAGTCCCTGAAATTGTGTAACTAGGAATAAGAAATAGTTTCTTTTCCTTTACCCCCTGCCTACGACAACAGGGGATTTGCCTTCTGGGTCGAGCTCGCCGCACGGGGCTTGCCTAGTGCGGGTTATTTCTTCTGTGTGGTTTGCGAGCTTTGCATAGGAGCTGGGTTTACCCTGTGCGCACCCGGAGGGTAGCGGGCCAGCGGCTGCAGGTTCCCATGTCATCCAAAAAAAAAAAAAAAAAATTTTTTTTCCTTTTCTGTTCTACTTGTAAATGCTATTTAAACCTCAACATGCTTGAGGAATTAAGCAATTCATTCTCCTTTTCTTTACACGATGTCGGAGCCAAGGGTTTGGGTCCCACTGTGAAAAAGTTCCTCCCTCTTTTGTTCCCAAAAAGAAAAAGTTTAAGAGGAGGAAGAAAGGAAGTTGCAAATCTTGTTTATTGACAGGAGAGTGCCAGACCTCCCTCCTAGAAAGGCTTCCCAGTCGTCAGCAACCCCAACCCCAAAACCCACCTCAGTGCTGAAAGCCATGCGTTTGTATCTGACGTGCCATCCATCATCTTTGCCAGAGCTTCATCTTCTCTTTCACTTTCTATTGGGTTCGATTTTCTTTCCCAAACCTCTTTTCTTTCATCATTCTAGTCCAAAATTTTCTGTTGCCTTGAGTTTTTTCTCCTATATGAATTGATCTCCAACTCTCACATACAATGTGATTGGAATGGTAAAAATCCAGCTCTTCTTAAATTTTTTTTTTTTTTTTTTTTTTGATGAAGAAAAAATTGGGGTAAGATCCACCGAAGTGGAGAGCCTTAACCGGATGTGTGGTAACAGGTAAAGCCCGAAGGCTGTTCCCGTCCCTGTCGGGGGAGATGCCAACCATCTCTCCTTTCTACGAATAGGCCAGAAATAGCGAAAATGATGAATTAAGTTAACAAGCTATAAAGGCCATATTAAGTTATGAGGGCCAATGCAGAACTCTTAGCTATATACGCCTGATGAAATATTACAAATGTAGTTTGAAAAAAATTGTCTATCCAAATAGTGGAAGTCTAGAAACATAAACTAACGATTCCTTCATTTTCCAGCTGAACTTCTTCATGAGGAAAAGCCTATAGAAAATGGGACTATAACATGTTCATTGAACTTGTCTACTTTGGTTTGGCGTCAGGATTCTGTTGGGTTAGGACCAGTGCAGTTCTTTTAGTTATTTTATTTGGAAACTTGTTCTTGAGATCATGCAAGAGCATCCTTGTCTTAGCGTCTTATGTTACCTTATAAAGTGGTAATTACCATTTATTCTGGTCTTCTTCGGACACCTCTAATTATGTCCCTCAATATTCTTCCTGGTTCAGCTGCGTGACAAAATGTTGAATGACTATGCTGCTTTGTTTGATTGCTTATATGCAGGAAGATGTCAAGGATTGGACAATAGATGTTATAACTGATGCACTAACACGAGCTGAAGAATGTGCTAAACAAGGATCTAACTAGCTTTTAAGTTGATAATATTGGTGAGCTTGTTCAATCACAGCTGCTTCTTATATACCAGAAGGGCTTGTCTACCTCAGATGGCCATTTCAACGTACCATCCTTCTATTAACAGAGGTGGAAAATATTGCCTTTCTAACCGGGCAGCAATTGCTAAGCTTAGTGCTAGCTTAAAGTGTGCCGTGCAAAATCTTAGAACCTCGAAGATTTTTCCCTATAGAATGTATTCTATTGTTGTGATAGTTTGTTTGTCTTTTACGTTGTTAGAAATGGTAAACTTAGGTCAACATACTGAACATTTCCTTTGAATCACATGCCAGAAAATATTGGTCTAAGAAGCCTCTCTTTTGAGTTGCTTCTAATTGTCTTCATGAGTATAGTCGGAATTGGTAGCTAGAGGAAAAATGCTAATTCTTGGTGTTATGTTGGATATTGGTTTTGGTTAAAGTGTATGTTCCACTCAGTTCATACATATACAGTTCAAGATCAAGAGCTAAATCAATAATTTTGACAAGAAAATCAAGTCACACTCAAAGATAGGTTTTCTGTTTAATTTTTTGGTTTGTCACAACTCACAAGGTAGAAGGATTACAATATTTACACAGTACCAATTGGTACAAATTAACACCCTCTAGCGCACACCATTAGAGAGAGAGGGAGTACAAGTGACAGATACGACGACAACAACGATCACACACCTAGTGTGATCTCACAAGTGGGGTCTGAAAAGGGCGGGATTGTAGACCTTACCCCTATCTTGTGTGAGGTAGCGAGGCTGTTTCTGATTGACTCTAAGCTCAAGAGCAGTGTTTTCAAAAACACGTTTGCGAAATACAAGAGTAAAGCTATAGTTAAAATACAATGGAGAGAAGTGTGGGGTTGCAGGCCTTACCCCTTATCTTGTGTGAGGTAGCGATGTTGTTTCTGATTGACTCTAGGCTCAAGAGCAGCGTTTTCAAAAATACATTTGTGAAATACAAAAGTAAAGCTATAGTGAAAATACAATAGAAAAGAGAAATATTGACAACGAAACAAGAAAGATAACTCAAGAAAAAGAAACAAAAACAGTAATACAATTGAATAATAATAATAATAATAATAATAATAATAGTGATTAACGCAGATCTTTAGAAGTGCCAAGATTTCCTTGTCTTATAGAGAAGGGTAATATGATTTTAAAAGCAAAATGAGAGTGAATATTAACTATTAAAAAACTATAACAAAGAAAAAAAAATTTGCAAGTTAATTGTCCACTAGGTGTGTCTTAACGGAAAGAGATGATAATTTTTTTTTTTTTTTTTTTTTTGTTAAAATGACTTAAATGTCTTTAAAGCTAGTTAAAAAAAGTACAAATCAAAAGTATTTTTACACAAAGAAGGACGAGTAATAAAAAAGTAGGGTGACACCTTTCGCTTATCGAGAGTCAATTTAACTAATTTTTGTAGCTAAATTGATTTGATAAACTCAATTATTTAAAAATTTAAATTTAGCTATTCAAAAACTATGAAAAAGAAATACAACAAATTAAAATTATTCTCATCTCAATATGGTAGAAAACACACGTTCTAAAATGTTAATGAAAGTTTACATAGTTTGAATCTCAAAAACGAAAACAATAACAAGTAGAAACATAGGTAGAGAGAGACGTTTCGAAAGCACTTACTCGTAGAAGACAAAAATACAAGAATAATGCCAAAACTCTAGAAACGGAAATTAAGGGCGCCTTATTATCCACTGCCCTTTTATCCTAATTCTCGACGCCACGTGTTCGTATCATCCCCTAGTTATGTAATTATACTTGTCTAGTACTAGTATAGGTCTTAACCACCTTAGCTTAAGCCCGTCAACCGGTTCGAACCGGAATCGGACCGGTAACTGGTTACGGAACCGTCCGGTTTCCGGTTAAAAATCGGGCGGCCATAGGTTTGCCTTCTGTTTCAAATCCAAACTGAACCGGCCTAGGTTTCAAACAAATCCAAAACCCTTTTTTTTTTATTTTTTGTATAGTATATATATATTATAGTATTTATTAGTATATTGTAGGTATATTTACATATGTTATATAAGTTTATAAATAAAGTTTAAATATTTACTGACTAACAGGCTAACAGCAAGTCAGCAATACAACACACACACACACACACACACACACACACACACACATATACTTTTATATATATATATATATATATATATATATATATATATATATATATATATATATTAGTATATATGATATATAGCCTTATATTATATATATATATATATATATATATACCTAAAATATAGTAAGATTCGTATATACGTATATTATATATATATATATAATATATATAGGTTATATAACTTATATTATATATTATATATATATATATATATATATATACTTATAACTTATATATTATAACTTATATTTATAGCTTAATATTTTTCTAAGTTTATAAATTCGTATATACGTATATATATATATGTATATGTATATATATATATATATATATATATATATATATATATATATATATATATATATAACTACATATATATATATATTATATAGCTTAATTATTTTTCTAAGTTTATAAATTCGTATATACGTATATATATATATATATATATATACATATACATATATATATATATGTATATACTTATAAATTTATAATATATAATATAATGTATAACTTAAACATATATATATATATATATATATATATATATATATATATATATATATATATATATAAGTTATAAGTATATTTATATTATAAGTATATTCTTAGTATATTTTAGTTATTTTTCAAGTATATAACTTTCTAGTTTTTAATTTAAGTAGATGTATATTATAAGTATATTCTTAGTATATTTTAGGTATATTCCTAACTTAATATAAATAAAATTATGAATACAAGTAAATAGAAGAAAGCTCAATGAGCCATATATTTTATTCATTCTTGGATAACATTTATTTGTAAGTTGTTGTTTTTTTTTTAACTTGCAAATAATATATGAGTTGTAAAGAAATAGTAGAATAATAAAATCACCAATTGTGAATCATTTCGTTAATTTCCCCCATATCATATTCGGTCATGGAGATATCTTCAAAGTCTTCCATTTGGTCCGGTCCACTTGCTATCAAATCTTCAATTTCTTTCTCTTCGCCTTCCTCCGCTTCTAAGTTTTGGTTGCGTCGCTCCGATCTAATCCAATCGCGAATGCACACTAGTACTTGCAAGCTAAAGCTCGGATAACGAGTGTCTATGGTCTCCACTGTTGTCTTCCTTGGCTAAACGCGCTCTCCGAAGCCTCGTTGATACTTGAACGGTAAGGATATCTCGAGCCATTCTCGAGAGTATCTGATGACTTGCCTTGTACTCCTTCCACCATGCTAAGACGTCCAATTCATCCAGCTTGATATCCACATTTGGTCGCATCAAATAAAAGTTATATTCATCAAAGTTTGCACTAGAAGAAGGAGTTGGCTGTGAATGTAAAACTTTTAAATGCGATAAATCCGACAAGCCCTTTTTGCTACTTTGAGAAGTAGTAGGGTATGGAGCAACGGGTGTAGCACGTTCTTCCAAATTAGAATAATAAGTTAAAACTTTTCTAAACTCATCATCAATAGCGAATTCGGCTTCAGCTAAAGATGGTTGAACTCCCGCTTCAATTTCTAAAAATGTATAAATTTGACCAACCAATGCTTTAGTATAAGACACTTTTAAATAAGGATTTAACAGAAAATCCAATATAAATAAAGTTGGGATGAGAAAAAAATACTTCTTAAATTTGATTATCATTTCAAAAATAGCCGCTTGATAACCGGGTTTATATTTATACTCTTGTAAAACTCTAGCTATTTCCACTAAGTACAGTTAAAATTCCGTTATCGGGATAGAATTGTCTAGAAAAAGCTCATTATAAAATTTTTCTAAGAGTTCAATACATTCTTTAACATCTTCCCAATGCGTAAAATTTAACCAATCATCACTATTAAAATTATATTTATTGTGAACTTGTTATATGGGAGTCCTATACTCATATGCTTGTTGTAGCATAATGTAAGTGTAGTTCCACCTAATCTCAATTTCTACTTGAATTTTCCTAGGTCTAAGGTTATTTTCCACACAAGCATTCTTAAAATCTCTAAACCTTCCCCTATTAGCATTACAAAAAAGAAACGCAACCGCATCTCTAATTTTTTGAATAGAATCGTCAAAACAACAAGACCATCTTTAACAATTAAATTTAAAATGTGACAACTACATCTCACATGAAAAATATTTTTTAGCGGAGGGTTTAATTCTCTTTTTAAAAGACCAATCGCCTTTGTATTATTAGAAGCATTATCTAAAGCAATACAAAGTATTTTTCTATAAATATTAAAAAATCTCATAATAGTAGACATTGAATCCGCTAAATTTTTTCCATCGTGACGACCTTTTCCTTCATCATATAAAAAAGCTATAATTCTTTTTTGCATAATCCAATTGTCATCAACCCAATGGCATGTAATAGCAAAAAAATCTAATTTGTTAAGACTAAGACCTAAATTAGCGGTAAGAGAAACATTACAATTTAAAGAATTAAATACATGGCGCAAATAAAATCTATATTTTTTATACAAATCTATAACATCCGCTCTACAAGTACTTCTAGGAATACCCTCAAATAACGGATTATAACAACATTGAATGTAAGAATAAACCCCAAACCCGAAGGAAAGGAAAATGATAAACAATCATAAGCTACCATTTTAGCTATTTCTACACGCTCTTTTTTCTTGTCATACTTAAAATTTCTACCGGTTCGTGGGTCTATCTTCATTTGAATACCCCACATTTGAACCCGTTTGCTTCCCCAAACATCCATATGTTTAAGTCTCATATGATTATTTAGTGTATCTGCTCCACCATCTTTACTAGTTCCTTGCCTAAAAGAAATACTTGTCCACATAAGCTACATTTAGCTGTTTGGCTTTCCTATCCTTAGTCATAAATTTCCAAATTTTAGATTCATTTTCGAGTTAAAAGTTTTTTGTCTTGTGTATGTGATTATGCAGGACATGTATCTTCTATGGGATTTTCGGGGGCTTGTGTTTCATAATCATCATCGTCATCAATTTCATTAAAAGTTCCGGTTCCGATTTTACCGATCCGGTTACCGGTTTGAACCGGTGAAACCGGACCGGTTGACGGGCTTACCTTAGCTCTCTATTTTTGGCATGCTATACAATAGTTGTAATTACTAGATTTTGTTGAGTTTACAAATACACCCTTATTAGTTTGTTGTTTTCCCCATTTTAAGTGGGTAAGCAGATCCAGAGATTGGTAGTAGTTGAGTAGCATACTCTTTCTTTAGCTAAGTTTATACTCACACAACCGTTGAGCTAATATCCTCTCCTCTCTTCTTAGCTCTCTCTTTCTTCGTTTCCTTCTTAAAGGGGGAACCTTTTTGCCTTAACTTTTTCTATGTTCTGTATGTATTTGGGTTGCAACCTATTCTGGATCTGTTCTTGAAAATATATTAATTATTTTTTTTGCTAATTTTAGCTGATAGAAGGTATCTATACGAGGATAACAAATCTGGGTCGTTGTTTTCTTGGATTTTTATCTCATGGTTTGACTGATTTAGTTCAGTAAGTCATTTGGTGAGTTTTCCATGGATAAGTTAATTGGTTATGTTGATTTTGATGGTTGCTTGTGATTTGATTTCTGCTTTAATCTTTTGGATCTAATTTCCCTTTTGTTAGTTTGGATTTGCATGATGTTAATGAGATCTCTAAAGTGATTATTTTCACTCAAATCCTTCAAATAGAGTATAAAGGGTGTCTAGCCTTCTTGATTTCGCTTCTGATGGAGCTATAGGGTTGTTAAGTAGCAGTTTACATATTTCAGTGAGTTTTCAGTTTAACAAATGGAGAATATATGTACCAGATGTAGGAATTAAGGCTTTTGTAGTTTTGTCTGCAACAAGTTTAGATCTTGAATTAGTAGGACTAATGACGTTCGCAGGATGATGAAAAAACCTTTTTTGGAATTGTTTTTTACGTCTTTTTGTGCTTAGGAATGGGAATTTGATCTTCTTCTGTTCATGGTTGTATATAGGAGTGTCAAAGGGCTGGTCGGATCGGATATGGGCGGGTCAAAAATGGATTAAACAAAAACAGACAAAATAATTGACCCGCCCATATTTAGCACGATAAAATTGGTTAACGGATGGATAATATGGATATCCATTTTATCCATCATTTCAGGAATAGTCAGGTGCGAACAAAAGCTAAAAGCCAATACCTTATCAAAAAAAAAAAAAAAAAAAAAGAAGCTAAAAGTCAAAATAAGCTTAGACTCTGAGAAAGCAAGAACTCATGAAAAATAATAAGCAGACAAATGAGTATTGATAATATGGATATGATATACATCTGGATATCCATATTGAGATGGTCAGTTATCCAACCCATATTTAATGGGTCGGATTGGATGGTTACTTTTATCTAACCATTTTGCCAGCCCTAGTTGTATATACAAGATTGATGTTAAAAAGTTGTGCTTTTGAGCTTTGAATTGGGTACTATCATATTTGACTTTGTTATCTTACAGTCTTACAATTGCAGATTCCAGTCAGTATTTTGGTCAGTCTGTAGAATATTGAAAATCAACACAACATGTGAGTGTTTCCATTTGGGACTTAACCTTTGGACATGAATTTGTGCCTCTTATCCCCAATCGACCTGTCTGTAAGCAGATTTGGTTTATTATTACAAAAATGTTTGAAAGCGAAGTTGCTGCAACCGTGCAAGCAAATTCATGCATTGATGTTAACATCACACACTGACAGGAATGTTTTTTCCCTGAATTCGAAGCTCATTGGTGCCTATGCAAGTTGCGGGGATCTAGGTTCTGCTGAGCTTGTGTTCAAAAGAACCACAAACGCGAATGTTTTTGCGTTTAATTGGATGATTTCAGCTTTAGCATTCCTTGGCTACAATGAGAAATCAATTGGCTACTTCTCTCTTCTTCAACAATCAAGAACAATTCCGAACAAGTACACGTGTGCTATTGTGTTGAAAGCGTGTGTTGGTCTAATGGATCTGAAAAAAGGAAAAGAAGTGCACAGTATGATATATAGAATGGGATTTGAGTCAGAGTTATTGGTCGCCAATGCCTTGATTGACATGTATGGTAAATGTGGCAACACAGAATATGCTCGTTTAGTTTTTAATGATATGGTTGAGGGAGATATTGTATCCTGGACATCCATGATATATTCATATGCTAACATGGGAAAAATTGAAGAATCCTTTATTTTGTTTGAAAAGATGAGGTTAGAAGGCATAAGGCCTAATGATTTTACATGGAACGTAATGATCGCTGGATATGCTAGGAAAGGAGATTGTGACACAGCTTTCATGTTATTCACTAAAATGAGTAAAGAGGGGTTGACTCCAGATTTGGTTACTTGGAATGCAATGATTTCAGGGTATGTTCAGAGCCAAAGATCAACTGAAGCATTAGCATTATTGCAGGACATGTTGGATGCTGGAGTTAAGCCTAATGAAGTCACTCTCACTGGGCTTCTTCCTGTGTGTGGGTTGACTGACTCTGCATGTACGGGGAAAGAAATTCATGGCTTAGTATATAGATTAGAGCTTTTTGCTAATGTCTTTGTTGCTAGTGCTCTCATTGACATGTACAGTAGATGTGGTAGCATGGAAGACGCTTGGAATGTTTTCACTTCTGTTCCTTTCAAGAATGTTGCATCATGGAATGCTATGATAGGATGTTATGGAAAGCATGGCAGAGTAGAACATGCAATCAAACTTTTTGAGAACATGCAGTATGAAGGAGTGCTGCCAAATGAAGTAACCTTAACTTCTCTTCTTTCTGCATGTAGTCATGGTGGTTTAGTTGAGAAAGGTTTGAAGATCTTTTGGTCCATGGAGGAGTCTTATGGCATTAGAGCAAGGAAAGAGCATTATGCTTGTGTTATTGATCTTTTGTGTCGTGTCGGGAGGCTGGAGGTGGCTTACGATATAATCAAAGATATGACGATAGAAGTTACAGATTCAATTATCGGGGCTTTCTTCAGTGGTTGTAAGGTCTATGCCAGGAGAGATCTTGCTGAAAAGATGGCTAAGGATATATTGCAGATGGATCTGAAGAAGCCTGTAAGTCTTGTAGCCCTTTCAAACATTTATGCTGCTGAGGGAGAGTGGGAGAATGTTGAGAATGTGAGGAACGTGATGAAGGACAAGGGATTCAATAAGGTGCCTGGTTCCAGTTGGTTGTAGATGATAGGCTGATATGCAGAAATAGATCTAGGAATGTGAAGCAACATTTGCTTTTAAACCATTAGATAATGGTAAGAACATATAAGATATACACGCTTTTTTTTCTTTTTTTCTGATGACATGGGAACCCGCAGCCGCTACCCTTCGGGTGCGCACAGGGTAAACCCAGCTCCAGATATACACGCTTTTCTGTTTGCAATATGTTGAAAATGATTATTCAAGGTCTCACATCCTTTTTCGAAGAACCTATCTTCCGCGAATCAGGAATGTGGTTCCATGATATAATATACTTTTGCACTCAGCTAAATGATCTGAGTTCTCTGCTCTGTGGCTTTACCCATCACAAGTTGGAAATTTTGCTGATATGATAGTAGCTTTGACCTGCTTTGAGGGAGTGCATATCTGCGAATTCTGTGTCCATGCCCAAATAAAACAGAGAACTGTTGTTTTAAAAAACGAGTGGGATTGGTGCAGTCTTACTTGAATTTATTCCTTTTATGGTGCTCCTTCACCTCGAAGTGGCCTTTTAATGTGGTCACCTTTTTTTATGATATTACTCTATGAAGTCCATTCTTCGGGATTGAGGTTTAGTTGACTGATTGACTCTGTGAAGTCCACTACTCAATAATCTAGTACTGATTGTTAGTTTTATTTGTATTTTTTTCCGTTCTTTCTTTTCGTGGATGCGATGTTGCAATCATATCCTTAGAACTAGCTGTACAGTGTACTGTAGAAGCTGTGGGATAAGCTGATATAGAATAGAGCAGCTTATTTCAGTTTGCTTTACTAATTTTGGTTGGAGCCACATCAAACTGATTAGGGCTCTTAAAGACTGATTAGGGTTCTAAATACTTCTGCTGCGAAAGCCAACTCAACAGGCTAGCCGTTTATTAGTTTTCTTTCAACCTTGTCCTAGTATATGCTTTGGGATCTGAATTATTTCACATCTTTCTCATTCTTGACCAACTAGTCTCGTTACCCCAAGAGATTTGATTCATTTTACACTGATAAAAAAGTTTGTCAAACAACTTTGGCAGCTTCTTTGTTCAATATAATGCTATACTGGGATGTGAACACAAGGGTTGTGATAATAGTAGTCGCAGTTTTCACATTTATTTATACTATTTCCTCGAGAGAATGGGAGGTTGAAGAGAATTAGGTTGAAGTACTTTCTCTAGGTGATGTTCTAATAGTTGCATCCATTTACCTACCATAAAATACTTGCGTCCAGTTGCTGAGTACAATTTAAATGGAAGTAAAACTGTTGTACTTCCTCCTCTCCATCGACGAAAAATCTGAATTGAAGGACTACTACTACTCGTCTTTCACTTCCTTACAAACGAGGGTAATGATCTGTACATTCCCCTTTTACTTCCACTCGTGCAACCCTTCCTCCTTTCACCCGATCAAGCAATTCTCTAGTTGCCATGTGAACCCGTCTGTTCGTAGACATGTATCTGTAACTTAGAATGTACAGTAGAGCTGAGTTGATTTCTACACAATGTTATGACCTTTAGATTTGCTTATCATAGTTTCTTAAATTTATGCAACAAGTAAGAGCCTTGCGGATTTGCAGTTACCTGGGAATGGAGGTCTTGACTTCCTTGCATTGTCACTTAATTTATGTTATCTGGGTTGTACATCTCCTCACCTAGACACATAATGTACTTTATCTAGCTACGAAAAGAAAAGCCATGTGTTTTTTTTTTTTTTTCTTTTTCCCCACAGTAGTAGCTTTGCCTTCTTTTTCGACACCACTTCTCACCTCCCATTCCCATGCATGTAATCCCTGAAAAAAACAAAAAGTAAAATGAGATATTGTATATGCTTGATCGTTGCCGTGTCCATGATTCTCAAGTGTTGTGTGCACTTTTTTATAAATGACCTGAACATCCTTCTGTGTAGTTTCTTTTTTATTCTTCCATTGGAAAACATTGATTCATGTCTCCCAAATGTTTTTATTTAGCAGGTGTTTCTGCTGATATTTGGTTAAACTCGGGGTCTTCAAGGCAATGGGTCGAGGTAGAGGAAAGGGTAAGAAATTGACTGCAATTGACCATGATGATCCAGGAAGTGAAGAAGAAGAAAAAATCCCTACACAGAAGAGGAGAGGAAGGCCACAAAAATCACTCAAAGATGACATTGATGAAGAAGCAGCTGAAATGATTGAAGAGGAAGATTCCGAGAATGAAAAACTTGGAATTCAGAACTTGGAGATAAAAGGTTCTGCAACGGAAAATGGGAAGAAGAGGAGGCGAAACACTCGGGTGAAAGAAAAGCAAGATTCAGTTAAAGAGGAAAATGGTAATGGAACCAGATCAAGCACCGATGAATCTGCTAAGTCCAATAATGGTTTCCGTCATAGGCGAAAGAACAAGCCTCACCGTGCTGCTGAAGCTGGTGTTAAGTGCAACTGACATTTTGGTTCTGCCAATGTGGACTTTGTTCGTTTTGTGATGGCAGATAAATCCTATTACACTGTAAATCACGCCTTAATTTCTGTCTTTCTTTATGCACATTTTGATACTTTCATACATTGACCTTTTCTTAACCTTTTTGGAAAGGTCCTGAGGTGGCCACACCACTTATTATCTTCAATACTAGTAATGTTGTATCTTGATCATTTTATGTGCACTCTGTTATTTTCTTGGTTTAAATGTGATATTCCTCTATGTTGCTTTTGATTGTTCTTGTCCAGTGACAGGTGAATTGAATCAAGATCTAAAGCATAGCCCTTTCACTTCGATTTTGGTCTAGTTCTCGGCTTTTGAAGAGCAACAAGAGACCAACCAAAGCAGTGGGTGGCAAATGGTAAGAGCCGTGGCGTGGATGTGGATTAGGCGCACATTACAAATTCAAATCTTGTCGCGGTGTCTTAAAGAAATGATCGTTAGGGGTCTCTCGAAAAGATGTGTTGTCATAAAGAAAAGATCCTCGACAATTTCTTGATTATAAAAAGAAGTATGTCAAAGTGTGGAGATAACCTGTTAAATTACAGTGTGATCAATTGCTTATAATTTTTCATTCTGAATCTAGGAATGTAGTAGTAGAGATTGAGAAAATGGCCAAAGCAATACCTTAAATTTAGATATTGGATTTAACTGTGTACTATGGATAACGTTTAGTGAGGTCAAGAAAAGAAGAAATGACAATTACTTGGATAGTTGGATTTGTTCCAAAAAGAAGATTTTTTTCAAATGGTGGCTGCTGCAATTTAAGGTACAAGTCAGTCGACACGTGACTTATATCAATTATAACAAATTTCTTATTAAATTTTAAGACTAATTTTGTTTGTCACGTATGTAGTTTGAAAAATATGTTGGGGTAATAAAATAGAAATTAAAGAGTGCAATATATTATTCATGTATATGGTGGCTACATACGCTCATAGTATTTTCTTTTAATTTTCTCGATACTAGAATATTTGCTTTTGGTAAATATGCACTTCAAATCTCTGACTCTTTATTCAAGGGCAAGGATGAAAATAAACATGAAGCTTTGCAACAAAAATATGACCAGATACAATGGATTAGCAGAAGTTTCAAACGCATGAAGAATGTATTGGCTAATTAATTGAATTTTGGACTCAACAAAAAAAAATTGCTAGTAGATTAAAAGTTCACTAATAATGTCATAAAACTCAATTTTGGATAGTGAGGGGTTGAATGGAAAAAACGATCAGTTCATGTAATTATCCGATTCAATAAGTAAATATGAAGGATATTGTCATTTGAATGATTAGTATTTAAATAAATACAAGTTTAATATGTAATCAAATTAGTGTCACTTTTCAAGACTTTGAATGCATGGAAAATTTTGCAATTATAAACAGATTTAAACTTTCTTATTTTATGTATATTAGCGAGTAATGGATAAATAATTTGGTAAAAAGGTCTTCTGGTCTAACAACTTTAGCAGGGTATCTTGATCTCTCAATATTTGAATTTGGGGATTTCCAATCTCATAATATTATAGAAAGACAGATATGTAGACATTTCAATTAGTTCCTATAACCAAAATAATCTTCTTTTTAACCAAACAACATTTAAAATTTACTGGCCTAGCTATTCTATATTGGTGTCGTATGAGACCCATTTCTTCGTTGATAAAAATGTATCCGCACCTAGTATTTATATAAATCTTTTAACTCTTAGCCATTGATTAGCATACAGTAAGTTCAGATGGTTTGGTCTCAACATCCAAGACAGATAAGTGATTTTCTCATCTCAATGTGAGACTTCTAATTTAGGATGAAAGGATTTCTGCCATCCCATCATATCCCTCGGTGATTATGGGATTTCATATATGGGCAGAGAGAAATGCTAGAAGATTCAAGCAACAAAGCTGAACAGCAGTGCAAAGAGTCAGAGATATAGTTTTACAGTTACATATTAGAGGGCAGTCCAATTGTAAATGGAGTAGAACATTGAATTCTCTCCAAAAGTATCCAGTTTAGGCTAGTTTCCTCTTGTAATTTGCTATACTTGATTAGCTTAGGAACTCATAGGATTTTTTTTTTTTTTTTTTTTGTTTGATGACATGAGAACCCGCAGCCGCTACTCTTCTGGTGCGCACCGGGTAAACCCAACTCCTATGTAATAGCTCGCAAACACACAGGAGAGATAACCCGCACTAGGCAAGCCCCGTGCGACGAGCTCGACCTAGAAGGCAAATTCCCTGCTGTCGTAGGCAGGCGGTTTCGAACCTGAAACCTCCGTTATGAAAGCCCCATGCTCAACCAAATGAGCCACCCTTGCGGGTCATAGGATCTGATCTGATTCCATAGTCCAAAGTGAATCAGTGGTATTCAATTCTTTACTTGGTTAAATAAAAAATTTCTGTTTGACCAAAAAAAAAACTTCTCATGTCGTCTGTCATCTCGAAAATATGGTCCTTTTTTTATTTTTTTAAATATGAGATTGCAATTGTAATTATACGTAATTTGTTCGACCATAAAGCCTACTCATGTTTCTACCTTCTAGTATCAACTTCACAAAACATTTGTACACTAGTGACTAGACACGGCTTATCTCGGATCTCTACAATCGTAAGATTATTGTGCATCATTTAAGCCCAACTATAAAAAAAAATAAAAAAAAATGCGGTAATATAAATTTTTTCTAGCAAAAAATACAAAACCACTAATTTAAATCTATCTTGACCTAATGTTAAAAAAAATAGTGTCCAACACTATAAATTCTCTATTTCTACTAACATACATGATACAACTATAAAGTTTCTGAAAAATTTAGAACTCCCAGAAGCTATCATACCTAAACTAACTAAATATGCTACTCTGACTAAAATTTAAGCGTTCTTGTTGAGTTTGACATTGAAATTGTTGACAGCGAACCAAAAAGGCAGGGACATAGCAAATAAAATGAACGATTTATGGCATATTTGGTATGAAGAAAAATATTTTCCTAAAAAATGCTTTCTTGGAAAACAAGTGGCTTTTTTACTAATTTTCTGTATTAGACAAGTGAGGAATTTTTTTTTTTATATGTAATCTAGCAAAGCAAAACTCTACAAAGTGTGATGAGGTAGCAAACACACCCTTAATCGTGAGTTAACTACTCCACGATCCATACCTTGTTTGGCCAAAGAAGGAAACACACGAGCGCGCGCGCATATATATATATATATAAAGAGAGAAAATTGTAAAATTACTATTACCAATAAAATCACCATTTATGCTAGTGGACAAAACCATCTTTTGAAAGAAAGAGAGAAGATAAGATTTCACGTTGAGCATGAAATCAGGATCTACATGCTACCAAAGTTTCGTAAAAGATAAAACTTGATTTTTCGTTGGGGTTTGTGATGAGGATATAGAGTGGATAAAAAAGTCCGTCATGAAGTATATTTATATAGCTTAAGGAATATAAATAAAGTAACTCTGCTAAGAAATTGTAAATATTTTTAAAATGGTGCACACTTACGTTGCACAACAGTAATCTTTGAATATTTCTTAGAACATTACATAAGACTTTTTGAATGGCAAAGATACATGCAATATGGTAACGACAATATGGTTCGACACTACAATAAGATACAAGTTTAAATAATTATATATACGAATCTCATTGTATAAACTTTAAGATAGTCCCATTATTTTACTACTAAAATATTGGACGTAAACCTCATAAGAAACCTTATCTTCAAACCTTATATGCAACAATGATTAGCTTAAATTAAAAGGAAATGCGGTTAATTTAAACATCACTTAATGAAAGTCGTTACCTCTTAATGGGACTGAAGGAGTCGCATTGGTCTGACAATACATCCCTAATTGGTGCATATATTTCAATTTTACATGGGCTTAAGATTTTAAGGTTTGTTTTGTTGTTTTGCTTAACAGAGACATTAGAGCAAGACATCATGTTGATATCAATGCCATTGCGGAAGAGCTCTCTATCAATTATTTTCTTGATAAACTGCGCAAGGATGATGCAAAGCTGTTGAAAGAAATTGACGTACCCAAGGATGAAATTGAAGTAGCTACTGATGATGGTGCACCCCTTCCCCTGCTGGTGCCCCCTTCATGTTGTTGCTGGGGCCCCCTCCTCCAGCTGCTCAACCTTTTCTTAGTTGGGGAACTAGAAGACCTTGAAGTTTTATTGGGGCTGAGGTGGATGACCGTGATGAAAAGGATGACGAAGATGAAGACAACGGCCTGGGTACTAGTAGTAGTGAGAGTCCGGAGCCAAAATGATATAAAAATACACGGTATAAACTAAAAGGGGGCGGCCAAAAATTTATATATCAAAAGGGGTATAACGTGGATCAGCCCACGTTATACCCCAACTTTTTTTTTAATCTGTCAGATTCCTTGAAACCGAAAAAAAAAAAATTTTTTTTTACTAAAACGTGGATCCCTCCACGTTTTACGTTTCATTAATATTTTCCCTCATGGTTTTACAAATAGTCTGTAAGACGTTGCCTCTATTTAAATCATATTCGGCTATGTTTTTAATAAAAAAATTTATTGATTTTTTTAATTTTTAAAGCATATAGTTAATTTTAGTGAATAACTCAAATAAATATTTTAACACATGCAATAATTAAATATGTGTTATATATGCGAACAGAAATAAAAAATAAAATATAAGTTAAATAAACGTCACACATTAACTTATTAATAAATGTTAAATTACATGATAACTATTAAACGGCACAAGACATGTTTTATTTTTTAAGATTTTGATTTAAACGTGTTATTTTTTAATCAAGACATAACTTTATTTTGAATATAAATCTAAGTCTAAAAAATATAAGGTGAAAAACTAGTTGTAAAGTGGTCAAACTTTAGATGGTCATAACTTTGCGCTCGGACATCCGTTTTACGCGTTTTTTTTTTTAACTTGCGTATTTTTTCGAGATCTATGCGGACAAACGGCCGCAAGGGGCGGTTTGGCCGAGCCGATTTTTAAAAAAACACCTTTTATCTCATTCAATTTCAATTTTCCCCCAAATTGGCCTGAAATTTTCAGTTTTAGTTACTTATAAGATGATGATATGTAATAGATTTCAATGTAAAAATCCCGAGGTAATGTAGCTGTGAATGTCAATTTCACTTCTGCGATTTTAATTTTTGAAAATAAAGCTGACTAATTTTCTCGACATATAAAGTTGACTAAAATAACCTTACAGTCAAACACTAAGTTTTTTCAAACAAGTTTAATTATTGAAATTAACTATATGCTTTAAAAATTAAAAAAATCAATAATTTTTTTTTATTAAAAACACAGCCGAATATGATTTAAATAGAGACAACGTCTTACAAACTATTTGTAAAACCGTGCGGAAAAAATTAATGAAACGTAAAACGTGGAGGGATCCACGTTTTAGTAAAAATTTTTTTTTTTTTTTCGGTTTCAAGGAATCTGACAGATTAAAAAAAAAGTTGGGGTATAACGTGGGCTGATCCACGTTATACCCCTTTTGGTATATAAATTTTTGGCCGCCCCCTTTTAGTTTATACCGTGTATTTTTATACCTTTTGGCTCCGGACTCCCAGTAGTAGACCCTTAATGGCTGATATTTTGGAATCAGAGTCGGACAACATTTTTTTAAACCCTGCATTAGTTTGGTGTTGTTTTTGTTGATGTCATTAGTTTGGGACAAATTTTATTTTGTTTCTCACAAAAGTTTTAAAATTTATTTATTGCTGTGACAACTATCTTTTTCGTCTCTCCTTGACCCGCTCTTCAGGCCATTACTATTACTACTGTAACATTTTCTTTGCGATAGCACAGGTTCTTTCTTCATAAAGGTATAGATTATAATCCCCCATCACGGTAGGTTCTAATTCTAACTTTTCCATATCTAAGACATGAGTTTAGTCTCCACAAACGCCATAAAATTAGAAGGTTGTGCGGTCTTCTTTTACTAGACTAGAAAAGCTCACATTTAAAGTGAGGCCCATCTAAAGGTGGCAACCGGTTCGGCGTAACCGGTTTTAACCGGTAACGGACGTTAAACGGAACCGGAACGGAACCGTAGAACCGGTTAACCGGTTCCGGTTAACCGTGTTTTTGTTTACCGGTCCGGTTCCGATTTTTTGGAAACCGGAACCGGTTAAACCGGTAAAACCGGAACCGGACCGGTTAAACCGGTAAAAATTAAAAAAAAAAAAAAAATGAAAGTATATATAGTATATAAATATATATAGTATATATATTAAGTATATATAGTATATATAGTATATATAGTATATATATAAGTATATATAGTATATATAGTAGACATGTATATATAATATATATATAAGTATATATAGTATATAGTACATATAAGTATATAAGTAAGTATATATAGTATATAGTACATATATATAAGTATATATAGTATATATATTAAGTATATATATAAGTATATATAGTATATTTAGTAGACATGTATATATAATATATATATAAGTATATATAGTATATAGTACATATATATACATATAAGTATATAAGTAAGTATATATAGTATATAGTACATATATATAAGTATATATAGTATATATATTAAGTTATTATATATAATATATATATATATATATATATATATATATATATAAGTATATATAGTATATATAGTATATATGTATATATAGTATATATATAAGTATATATAGTATATATATATAGATATATATATATAGTATATATATAAGTATATATAGTATATAGTACATATATATAAGTATATATAGTATATATAGTATATATATTAAGTTATACACATATATAAGTATATATAGTATATAAATATATATAGTATATATGTTAAGTTTATATAGTATATATAGTAGATATGTAGATATGTATATATGGTATATATATAAGTATATATAGTATATATAGTAGATATGTATATATAGTATATATATAAGTATATATAGTATATAGTACATATATATACATATAAGTATATAAGTAAGTATATATAGTATATAGTACATATATATAAGTATATATAGTATATATATTAAGTTATACACATATATAAGTATATATAGTATATAGTGTATATATAGTATATATAATATATAGTGTATATATAGTATATATATTAAGTTATACATATAGATAAGTATATATAGTATATAGTACATATATAAAAGTATATATATTAAGTTATACATACATACATATATATATATGTATATATATGTATATATATATATATATATATATATATATATATAGTACATATATATAAGTATATATAGTATATATATTAAGTTATACATATATATATATATATAAGTATATATAGTATATATATTAAGTTATACATATATATATATATAAGTATATATAAGTTATACATATATATGTATACGAAAAGCACTATTCCGTATTATTTGATCATTGTCGTTAGTCCATGATACATTAGTCAGTAAATATTTAAACTTTAATTATAAACTTGTATAACATATGTAAATATAGCTACAATATACTAATAAATACTATAATATATATATATATAATACAAAAAACAAAAAAAAAAATAGATTTTAACCACTCCAAACCGGACCGGTTCCGGTTTGGAGTTTAAAACCGTTTAACCGGAACCGGTTAAGCGGTTCCGGTTTTTTAACCGGAACCGGCCGGTTCCTTAACCGGTTCCGGTTGGAACCGGTTGCCACCTTTAGGCCCATCCCATATTGATATCATATTTTTTTCGAGTGTAGTAATCCCTGGGATCAAGTTAGGAATTCGGCTTATAATCTATATATAATATAAAGCTAGGAATAATCTATATATAATATAAAGCTAGGAATAGAAAAAGTGATGTGACACCTCTCTATGGCCTAGAAATTCATTTATCTTTTTTCTCCTTTTTTTGAATTTTTCTTCGTTTTAAAATTACTATTTTGTATATTAAAAAGTCAAAAATTCACTCTCTTTAATGATAATCCATTAATTACACATCTTAATTCTCTTAATATCTAATACTAATAAAATGACAATTCATTGTATATGTTACAATATTTTGACTGCAACATTTTGGTCACTCAAGAGCCACGAGCAAGCAGTTCGGGCTTTTTCCATGATAGTTGGAGATGTGATGATTCATTTCCCTTATACAATTCTTTTTCCTCCCTTTTTTTTTTTTTTTGAAGTTTTTCCTTCATTTTTTTCATTCATTAATTTGTTTTATATAATTTTTTTAATCATATTTATGGAGTACATCTAATTATATCTCATGAGTTAAAAAAAACCTCTATCTATTTGCATTCTCTACTTAAATAAGATGTCTCCTCAACTCCCTTCTACCTAATTCTTATGGTTTAACCAATCTACAAATAACAATCACATATGGAGTTGTTGGATGCTCATTTCCATTTTCTCCTCCTTCGTTTTTACCTTAGTTGAAAATTTTGTTTGAGGCTTTCTGCAATGTCTAAACACAGTGAATGAATTTTTGGTAAGTGATGTTGCTAATCTCCGTTGTTTTGTTCTTTTATTTACATATATATATATTGTTCCATAAGAATTCTAAATATCTTTTTCTCCTTTTTTGGTTTTTTTCCTTCGTTTTATTCATTGACCGATTTGTTTAATAACTAAAATTACTTCTACCCTGTTTATTGCATCTAATTATGTCTAAGTTATAAAAAAAACCTTCATCTATTAGCATTTCACTTAAATAATATGTTTCATCAACTTCCTTATTGTCCCTAAATTTTCATGGCTTAACCAATTTGTAAATTAACAATCATAAATGGAGTTGTTGATGCTCTTTTAGATTTTTTTCCAATTTTCTTTGACCTTAATTGATTTTTTTTTTTTTTTTTTTAAGGTTCGCCTTCAATTTCGTAGTTATTTTTATTTTTGGCGTTCTAATTTTTCACACTTCATTAATTTTGTTGCTGTCTTCTCCTCTAACATCTTATTTACTTGAAATCCTTCACTTTAATTATCTTCCGTTCTCAACAATTAATTAGAGATGTCTATACCTGAAAAATGTAGCAGACAATAATTAAATTAAACAAAGACAGACTATACTCCTTAATATTTCTCTTACATGTATTCGATGTTTTTCACTTCTATTATTTACAAGCTATTTCTAATTAGTTTGTAAAAATACCTAGGAAAAAAACGTAAGATGTTAACTTTTAGTTTTAAACACCTTACATATCCAAGAATGGATTATTATAACAGGTATTTTTAGTTGTTTTATTTTTCCATTTAAGTTTTGTACGCAATAAGGGTCAGCATTAATTGAGAGGTGCGTCAAACATTTCACAACCACCCCATAACCATTATCCTCAAAACGTCAACTTAAAAGATAGCAATAAGCCAATAAGGTGAATAATGGTCACTTACTCTTTTTTTCTCGATTTATTCTCCTCATACTTAGTGGTTCATCTTTCCATAATTGATAGTTTTCTCAACATTCATATCTATGTATAATGCTAAATAACTACATGCATTGACTATTTACACCAAATTTGATATTATAGTTAAGTGTTTTAATAGTGTGAATGTATACGTTAACTAACAATAGTTAAGCGATAGTGTGTATATCCTTACATATGTCATACATCTATTGATTTGGTGTAAACACCAGCGAAAAAATATTTATCATTTGTTTTAACGACCGCACGAAGCGCGGATAAGTTTTCTAATTTCAAATATACGATAGTAACTACTAATAAATGAAACTAACAATTTCACAAGAGACCGTCTGATACTAGGATCAGAGAACTTTCCAATATAAAATTCAGTAGGCGTTTGGCTACAAAAGCCAAATATTTTTCACTTTATTTGGAGTTTTGAAGTTGGAATTGAAGATGGAGTTGTGTTTGGTTATAATTTTTGCAAAAAATATTTACTTATTGAAAGTGAAAGTGAAAACAAGTGAAATAATTTCGAATACAACTTCTCGAGTTGTATTTGAAATTTTCATGGCCAAATGTTTGGGGAAAAAGAAAAAAGTGAAAAATTTCATGGCCAAACAAGTCTGTAGAATTAAAGTCCTATGTTTAATGTGGATATTTACACAAAAATCTGTTATCGGCATCCCCTATAGAATACCAATTCTAAATTCATAATTATAATTGAGATAAGCTTATTTCACACCAAACAACCCCTAATCGTACAACTGGCTTGGTTTTCCATCTCTTTTTCCTATAACAACAGGGAAAAGGTAATATCCATGAACTAATCTCCAATTTACAGTTATACATTTTCACTCTGTGAGATTCTTATCACTTTTTTCTTTTATTCTAAGTTTTTTCCTTCTTTTTTTCCTATTATTTCTTTTTCAGTCCTACAAAGTTCAACGCCCCGTCTGTCTCCTACACGTTTGTTTTAGAAAACTTACAAGAGATGAAGCCTTCAGAAAACCACTTTATTGTTCCTTTAGTTTTCCTTGTTGGCGCTCAGACGTTTGTTTCCTCCAGGACTAACTATTTACCTTAAAATTCAAAACAGATTAATTGCATAAATACGTTCAGACTGCCTTAGATTAGAGAATATGAACGCCGTATGGGAACAAAAGGCCCCTCCACTCGCTTGTAAGAGATTCTCTTTCTTGATTTAGGTATATTCGAATTAGTTGGGTCACCAATTGGGTCTCTTTATATTTTATGTTTTGAACTGTTGTGCCAAAATAGTTTTGCTATTATTAACAATCTCAATTTGAGGAATGAAAAATGGAAGAGAGAAAAATTGAGCACAATCGAAGAGAAAACAAACTAAGATACCCATAGCTTCCAACGAGTGTTAGTAAGGGAAGAAGAAAAGAGAAGAAACACCTATTTCCTCCCTTTCATTTTACCATACTTTATCCTCTTAGTACACCAACCCAAAAATAAGGTTTCCTTGGTTGAAAGTTGTTATTATATTATTGGAAAAAGATTAGGGGACCACGGAAAATCGAATCATACTAAAAGTATTCCTGGGCAGAAAATCTTCTAGCATATAAACACAGATCACACATGATTAACTTAACAATTTCAACAAGCACCTTATATAACAATATTAAAAGACCAACTAAAGCAGCTAAGATGATAATTAGCCCAAGTTTTACTTAATTCCAGTAACGTCTCTTTTCAGTACTTTCGGCTGAAAAAAGGTAAAAAGGAGTAGGACTTGGGACAAGTTTTTGCAAAACAGCCGCCAATTGTCAATTCTGCATTTCATAAGATAATATACAAAGAATAGAAGCTGAAGTTACAAAACTGTGACCAATACATCATATTCGACATAAATTAAGATACAGATTGAAGCCACTTACAAGTATGCTAACCTGAAAGATTATAAACATATTAGATCTCGATTACCAAAACGAAACAATTAAAGTGACGGAGAAAAAAAAGACGAATGCGGAAAAACAAAAAAGTACTATGAACTGCTCCCGCACAAACCAGGAAGCTGTAGGCACCCTACCCCCCTCCCGTTTTAATACGTAAGCACCCTAAACTATGAATGTTCAAAACGAGACATATCCTTTCAAAATTAAGACAAAGTACCGGCCAGACTAACAATCTACCCTTTAAGCCTTAAAATGTAAATGCCTTCTTCAAAAATCTGGCTCAGCACATTTCTAGAATAAAGTGGCGCAAAGGAAAATAACTTATCCGCAACTATGATTGAGCGTGACCAAGCTACGCCCACTACACCACACAAAGTGATAGCTACAAACACCATAGATCTCTAAACGTAAAAGGCTCAGGAACCTATCATAGAGTGGTACCTGATGAGGAGAGTAAATGGAGAAAACACAAGCCTGCAAAAGAAGGTTCTAGCTAAATAGAGAACAATACGAGCCTGCATCATACGTATCTATGAAACCAAACTTACAAGACACGAAAGAACTTCAAAAGAAGGTTCTAGCTAATTCATAGTTCATAAACAGAGAAAATGTCTAAACTAAGACAAAGCACAAGCTATATCATAGCTATCTATGTATGGTTCTCTGGTCGCACAGTAGTAATAAGAAGTGGCAAACTAGGGCTCCTCAAATCTTCTAGGTGGTGTCTCCTTGCTAGTGATCCGAGATATCTACTCAACCCTGGGACGAGGATGCCCTGAATGCAACTCCTACAAAGCTTAGGAAAATCTACCTGGCGTAAGGATGGTAACGGCCACTGCCACTATACCCTCCTCCCCTACTTCCATATAAACCTCCTGGTCCACCATAACTAGCACCAGGGCCAGAATCATAACCAGCACCAGGGCCAGCTCCACCATAACCCCCATAACCACCTCCACGGCCATATGCTCCTAGCCCGCTGCTACCATATCCCCCACCATAACCACCGGCGTACGAGCCAAAGCGACTAGAGTAACCGAGTGAGGGGTCTCCACGGTAACCACCAAAATCACTACCGCCAAAGTCTCCATATCTACCACCAAATTCACCAGCACCGTATCCTCCATAGTCACCAAACCTAGATCCAAACGACCTATAAGAAGCAGGGCCAAAACCGCCACTGTCAAAACCGCTATATGAATCGGCAAATCCTCCATAACTATCACCATATCCACGCCCCCTAGAGTTACTACCATATGCAGGAGCTGATGCTGGGTTTGAGGGTTTCTTTGGTTCTGCCTTCTTGATCTCAACCTACAACAAAGAAGCAAGTTAACCTAGAAGTTCCACCTGCATAATAGTCTGACAGCTCAGCACTAAAAGATGCATACCACAATGGAGAAACCTACAAACTTATACTCCTTTCATTAAACTATCACATATGCAGCTCCCTTAAAGCAGATAGGTATATTTAAAAGGAGAAAATTAGCCTGGGAGATGAGGTCCACTTTGTACACACGACAGCATGTCCCAGAACATTTGAGATCATGAAGAAATAACCAACAAAACTTACCTGAGTACCCATCATGTCAATCCTATTTCCCTCAGCCAGCAAATTATCAACTACTTGTTCATTATCAAACACAATAAATCCAAAGCCTCTAGAACGCTTGGTTACGTGATCTCGTATGATCTCATATTCTGTTACTTTCGCAAACTTCGAGAAGAACTCCTTGAATTCATCTGACAATAAATGTACAAAGAGACAACAGTTAAAGTACTTCAAAGAATTAAGAATACTACTGCAACTACCAGACAACAGAACTAGTCAGTATGTAACAAAAGAGTGCATTGTTACCTTCAGTCATGGTAGTAGGAATGCCACCAACGAAAATCTTCTTTGTTTTAAAATCCTTTGAATCCGTAGATCCTTTCGGAATGGTTCTTTTAATCTCAACCTGGATAAAACCAATACCACAATTTGCAAGCCACAATCCTTCATTAATAATAGTGAGATATGATTTTCAGCTGAAGCTTAAGAAAACCAGTGATACTCAGAACTCTAGCAAATAAATGAAACCAACCAAGCTAACAGCCTCACCAGCATATGACTAACTAAATTGTGTGTGCATATTGCAAGTAGTCAAAAAAGTTTTTTACTCACTATTGCAAGTAATCGAAGTTACCTTGATCAGTATTGCAAATAATCAACAAAGTTCACCATAGTTTTCTAATATTTCAACTCAATTCGAATACAATTAACTCGGGAAAACCAGGACCACAATTTGCAGGTCACAATCTTTAAGTACTTACAAAAATATGATTTTCAGCTAAATCTTAAGAAAACCAGTATAACTTAAACAACAACATCATCATACACGGTGTAAACCCATAAGTGGGATCCGGGGAGGGTCGAGTGTACGCAGACCTTACCCCTACCTTGGTGAGGTAGAGGAGGTTTTTCCGATAGACCATCGGCTCAAGGAAAGTGTTTTCAAAACAGTTTTGGAAAATACAAGGGTAAAAGGCTATAGTGAAAATACTGAAGAAATTGCCAACAAAACAGTTAAGATAACCAAAGTAAAAGGAACAACAGTAGTGATAAAATTGAGGAATAAGATAATAATAATAATAATAATAATAATAATAATAATATAACAATAGTAGTGATACTGATAAGGGGGAAGTGGGAGCAGATAGCGTGCTCTAAACTAGAACCAAGCTCTCCCACACAACAGAGAGTATTACTTAGAACTCTAATAAATAAATGAAACCCGTCAACCAAGCTCACGATCTCACAAGCATATGACTAACTAAAGTGGTTGTACATATTTCAACTAAAGCAGTCACAAAGTTCACCAGAGTTTTCTAATATTTCAACTCAATGCGACTACAATTGAACGTTAAGAAGGAGCTACATAAAGCACTAGAAAACTGAAAGCTAAACTACTCACTTGTTTGTCATTGATAATATGGTTTTCTGCTATAACAGTGTCTACAACAGAAGGATCCGCATAAGTGATGAACCCAAAACCTCTGGGTCTACCTGTATGCCTATCTTTCATAATCACCGAGTCTATTATCTCCCCATACTTCTCAAAGTACTTCACAAATTGTTCTACCAAATCAAAATCCAATTTTCAGTAACACCCTCGTCAGTAAATCAAAAACCCACTAGCAAGAAACAATTAATACATAAAAACAAGAGTTAATCGACAAAAACACACTTAAACTATCACTTTTTCACGAGTTTCACACCCCAACTATCAGTTGATTCCTTTTCCTACCTGAACTATCACTATCTATGTATTGAAACACACCTAGTTGAGTAGATGATGATAATTCAGGTAGGAAAAGAAACCGCTAGTAGATGGTCTAGGTGTGTTCTAATACATAGATAATATTCGGGTACAAAAAGGTAGGTATTTTAATACATAGATGATATTCGGGTACGAAAAGGGTAGGTGTTTTTGAATACATAGACGATATTCGGGTATGAAAAGGGTAGGTGTGTTTTAATGCATGGACGATATTCGGGTACGAAAAGGGTAGGTGTTTTTTAATGCATAGACAATATTCGGGCATGAAAAGGGTAGGTGTTTTTTTAATGCATAGACGATATTCGGGTATGAAAAGGGTATATGTATTTTAATGCATATATAATATTCGGGTACGAAAAGGGTATATGTATTTTACTGCATAGACGATATTCAGGTACGAAACGGGTAGGTGTGCTTTAATACATAGACGATATTCAGGTACGAAACGGGTAGATGTGTTTTAATACATAGACGATATTAGGGTACGAAATGGGTAGGTGTGTTTTAATACAAAAGATGATATTGGGGTTACGAAAAAGGTAGGTGTGTTTTAATATATAGAAGATATTCAGTTACGAAAAGGGTAGTGTGTTTTAATACATAGTTCAGGTACGAAAAGGATAGTTGGGGTGTGAAACTCGCTAAAAAGTGATAGTTCAGAACAAGTAGTATGTAACAGTTCACGAACACTAACCTAACGTCGTCTCTTTCGCTAGACCTCCAATAAAGATTTTTCTGTTCAATAAGTTAAACAAAAACCCTAATCAATACACATCAATGTTCATATGAAAGAACAGTAGCTTGGGAAATACACCAACATATTTTCATAGACAGTTTATTACTCCCTCTACCAATTACGCAGTTTCTGAATATAAAAACTATTTAAAAAAAAAAAAACTTAAAGATTGTATGTCTAAATTCACTATCAAAATAAACTAAGTTTAACTCTTGAAATCCAAACTGTATCACATAAATTAAAGAGTATTTATCCAACAAAATGAAAGAAACAAAAAACATGACCGTGAAAGAAAAGAAAAAAAAAATAGAGAAACGAACCCAGGACTAGCACCATCACCGAAATCGGTCTTTCTAGAACCCATAGTTCAGATCTGAGAGAGAGAGTAAAGGGAACTCTAGGGTTCGGTGGTTGTGTATTGATATTGTTGGAAAAAGAATGAGAGATATGATTTTTATGGTGCTATATATAACATCTAAATTAATTAATAACTTAAAGGTAGCTTCTAGAATCAAGATATGTCTTGTGCTTTCTACTCACTCCGTTCACTTTTGGGCGTCGGGTTTTGGCTTCTCAAAAAGTCAATTTGCTTAATATTTGAAGCAAAATTTATTAGATTAATTTAATATTTTAAAATTAAGTATTTAAAAAATACTATAAGTTATAATTTTTTAATAATAATATAATAAAAAATACATATTAAAATATTGGTTAAAGTCTATATAGTTTGATTCTCAGCAAGCGAAAATTAATTTGGTTTTCATATGCTCATGTTACACCCCGGAAAATTTCGCGTTACCAAGACTGCAGACGGCTTAGGTTGAGTTCAAGGGAGAGTAAAGTTATACAAGTATTAGGGATGAAGATTATATTATATGAGTATAATATATATATATATATATATATATATATATATATATATATATATATATACGTGTGTGTGTGTGTGTGACATTTGAAACCCGTATGGTGTAAATCGGTTAATAAGTTACTTGATGAATAGCCCCGTAGCTAAAGTTAAGGTGGGCCCACATGTCGGGGTTTATAAAGGACGTATGAAAAGTTATATGAGTAGTACATGGGAAGTTGAGCATGTCTTAAGATGGACCCTTAAGCCAAATATGGGCATAAGCCCTCCAAAAGGATGGTTTAAGAATACGTTTTCGGACGATCTGACTCAAGGAGGCCAAAACGTCATTATAAGCTTGGAATTTGGAAACACACCAAAGATGAAAGTTGTAGATAATTGAAATAAGCTTTAAATGTGTCAGCGGGCCCTCATACGATAAGCGGGGATCAAACGTTATGATCATTTTAAGACGGTACATCGAGTAGAGAATTTACTGCGCGAACGCACCGCCAAGGTGGCGCGATCGCGTCGCAAATTTTAAGTCGGTCTGACGGATTTGCCGGACCGTTATAAAAAGGGGCTTACCCCTTCTTTCCTTTTCCAAACACACCCAAAGCCTCTCAAATTTTCTGGAAACTTCCCCCAACCTCCACTTATCAAATTTTGATGCGGATTAGGTAGAATTCCCCGAATTCCCACCCAGACAGCGTATAGTTGCGATTATAGTATCGTATTGCGAGGGATTTAGGCTTGAATTCAGGGTGGATATCAAAGATATCGCGATTTTAGCTAGAGTAAGGTATGAATTCTTCCTTATTAATATTGATTTAAGTTTAATTACGGAGATAGAACTATTAAATAGCCGTATAATAATTTAGATAGAACTATTAAATAGCCGTATAATAATTTTATCGGTGGAAATATGGGATAAACATCGTAGGAGATGTTTTATAGAGTACTTTGGTGTTGATGATATTATGGATGATGTTGGTATTGTTGTTGTTGATGTTGGTTGTTGAATTGAGATTACGGGCTCGGCATATAAACAGGGGAGATACTACCCGATTTTCGCCAGGATATGAAGTAGTTTAATTTGAAAGCTTAGTACAAGTATACGACGAGAAGTCTAACGATAGTATGAATTCTTTCGAATGTAGATTTATGAGCGCGGAAGGATAAGCATAGGTATTAGGAGACCGAACAGGTATGTTAAGGCTAGTCCCTTCCTTTCCAAAGGCATGATTCGTTTCTTGTGAACTCATAATTGTTTTCCAAAATGTCTGTACTCTCAAAATTTCCGTAGATTCATGATTACGAAAGTTTCTTATGACACAAAGATGAGTATGCTTTTATGATGATAACGACGATGATGATTCTATTCTAATTTCAAGTTCATGATTTTGATAATATTATGAGATTATAGAGTTACTTCATGATTTTCTTGATGCCACTCATTGTTGATTGATCTCGCCTCATGTTCTTGTTCCTTCAAGGTGAGATATAGCGGTGATAGTTGTTCCATAATATAAATCGGAAATTACTGACCTTACGTCACTCCACTAAAGTGGTAGCTTATGTTTGAACCCTCATGCATGCTATGAGTATAATATATGTGTAAAGCTATTTTGTGACATTACCAAGTTCTATTATTTCATTTTGCTATTGCACTGCACTCATTCTATGATGTGTTGTTTACATATATAAGGCACAGTTGACAGGGGGTGAAGTTGTGGCCTTTGTTGTGATGTATATATGTAAGGCACAGTTGACAGGGGGTGAAGCTGTGGCCTTTGTTGTGATGTATATATGTAAGGTACAGTTGACAGGGGGTGAAGCTGTAGCCTTTGTTGTGATGTATATATGTAAGGCACAGTTGACAGGGGTGAAGTTATGGCCTTTGTCGTGATGTATATGTAAGGCACAGTTGACAGGAGGTGAAGTTGTGGCCTATGTGATGGCGTGCATGTGCATTTCTATAGATATGTGTGCTTTCCTGATATATATATATATATATATAGTCATGTTGATTTATTTAGCTTCACATATTCACTGGCATGTCTCAGATGTCTCCCAAGAGCTTATGTACATGTTTATTTTATGCCTTACATACTCAGTACATTACTCGTACTGACTCCCCTATTGTTTAGGGGGTTGCGTTCATGCCCGCAGGTCTAGATAAGCAGAGAGATGGTCCAGCTCAGTAGGACTTCCCCCACAGTAGTCGGTGCGCTCCATTCAGTCCGGGGCTGCAGTTCGTTTTGGTATGCCATTTTGATTTGTAAATGTATGGGTATGACGGGCGCCCTGTCCCATCCTCTTTACAACTTGTACTCCACTAGAGGTCTGTAGACAAATGTACGTAGTTGGGATATTATGTAGCCATGACGGCTCCTGTTTTGTTGTACAGCATGTATAGCAACCTAGTAACGACCTAGCAACTTATACATATATATATATATATATATATATATATATATATATATATATATATATATATATATATATATATATATATATATATATATATATATATATATATATATATATATATGGTCATGAGTCCTGGATACGAGGTTATGATGTTGTTCTTTCCGGCTAGCGTAGTCCAGAGAGGGGTTGTATATGGGCCACTCTATTATTCAGTTAGCCCCAGGTGCTAGTAGATGGGTGCTTGGTCATTTGAGGTCAGGCACTCGTCACGACTCATCGATTTGGGTCGTGACAGCTCACAATGGGAAGTTACACGATTTTATGCAGTAGGCGGATCTCCAGCCTCTCGATTGGATACAGAGTCCAGTCAGGACATCTCTGTTGCAGTACCATATAGCCAGCCTAGCTGAGATAGTTAGACCCAAATGAGAGAGGGATGTTTACACAAACGCTTAGATTCACTATTTACTTTTTTCAATTGGTGCATATAGTAGGCGTTTGGACAAAAATATGATATCTTTCAAAAATTTCAAACTCATCTTCAATTTTTTCAGAAAATCATTCCAATGTATGACCAAATAATATTTTCTCATTTTAATCGCTGAAATTTTTAATTTAAATCCCCCCCCCCCCCCCCAACAAAAAAACCTATGGCATCTGAATCCCTCCAAATGATACAATTAGAGCACAATACAATTCCATTGAACCAACTGAGGTCATTATTTGTTGTCTTTTCCTACTATGAATGGGCAATTTCGTTGTTACTCAAAAATTAATCCAAAGACACGATACACTCAAATTTAAGTAAACAACCAAAACAAACATTGTATTTAAACGAACAAAACAATAGGTAACAACCATCCAAACAAGCTGTTAATGTTTTCATTTTCAAAATAATTATTAAAAAAAAAACTCCAAGATCAATTTCCCAAAATTAAATCACATGCACATTTGTTTTCCAGAAAAAAATAAACAGAAGAAACAAAACCAAAACTTCTTACCTGTAAAAAATAAACATACAAAAAGAAAACGAAAAATACACTTTCAACACCAAATGGTATTATAATTATTATATTATTATAAAGAAAACAACCACGACAGATGACTTCACTCCATGTGAACAAAGCTACCATTCAGTACACAACAAACACAAAACTATCAATTTTAACGAGGCTCTACTATGCAACAAGTTGTCAGGCCTTTAACAGTTAAAAAGTTAATCCAAAACATTTTCTCTCTACTGAGGTCATTATTTGTTGTCTTTTCCCACTATTACATGGAGAGAGATTCGCAAAGAACAAGTTCACTTCTTTCCCTTTCCCTTTCCCTTCCTACATAACACTCCTCTGTTGCAAGACAATAAAGATAAAAATAAAAAATAAAGGGAAAAGGGTAAAAAATGCCCTTCTTCTTTGGGAAAAGGGCTAAAAATATCATCTGTTACAAATTTGGGTAAAAAATACCCCTCCTGTCATTAAAGTTTTCAAATAGACCCCTGTCTTAACGGAAATCCCCAACATAACCCGATTTCATTTTTAAATCCGACCCAACTAAATAAAAATCCATATGGGTTACCCGCTCCTGTGCCTATTGGCTCCAGATGTAGGACTCGGGAACAAGTGTCATGCCCCAAAACCCACCCTAGACGTGACCGACATCCAATGTCATGAACAACATCGGAAGAACCTTGTAATATATGGAAAAAGTTTAATACCTTCAAATCAACCATTTTCTAATAAGTAAGAGACACAACCTTAACATATATCCAAGATAAAGTCTTGCTCATTAAAACAAAACAGTGGAAGTCTAAATCCATACTTAAATAATATATGGCAACATGACCCAACAATCATGAAAAACATCCATGACAGTACCCATAGTTCAACAACCATCTAAGGAGCTTCTACGAAATAAAGAGTGTCTAAAGTCTCGAGACGCAGCTCGGAAGCTAAAAGCAATATGAAAAATAAAGGTGTCCCATGAATGAAGGCATGGGCTCGCCAATAGTCTGGAAAGCAGCAAGTATTCCTAATCTGCGAGATCTGTCTGTACCTACTCTCCTTCGTAACCTAACATAGAGGTACATATAAGTAATATAGCAAAATAATACAATAATGATTAGTGAAAACAGTTCCAATAAAATAATCTGAAATCAAAGATGAGATCAATCGTACAACTCAAAACCATCAATAGAAAACCATCAAGAGAAATATATCTCTCTTCCGATTCAGTACACCATTTATTAGCGTTTGAGTTTTCTCAATTCGAGATCAATATCATCAACAAGCCACTCATAGGAGAATCAATCAATCGATACTCCGGGGTAGGAAACCACGGAGGCTAATCGTCCTCTGGACTAGCACAATAATAGATGCACCGGGCTATACGCCTCGGAGGTTAATCGTCCTCTAGACTGATACAACAATAGATGTACCGGGCTATACGCCTCGTAGGTCAATCGTCCTCTGGACTGACACAGCAATACTCGTATCGATACGTTAGGATCCATAATGGCTAATTGTCCTCTGGACTAGCACAGCTTGCTCATACAGGCCCAAACACAAACAAAACACCAATCATAGCATATTAGCCGAATCACCCATCATGGTATAGAAACTGAATCCCAAATCATGGCATGGAAGCCGAATCACAAGTCATATCATGATAGTCAAATTACTCATTATGGATTATGTTCATCATCCCATTATAGAGGTACATCGAATCATTTCATTTAGAAAATCGGGTTCACTTCTTTAAACAAGTTTCAATTGCAACACAATCCATTATAGAGCACAATCCATTATAGAGCATTCACATGAGATATTCAAGCTCTTAAATTATGAAGTTTAAACATCCCTTATGGGATAATTCAAGTTCGAATGCCACAGCTTTATATCTCAAATTTTCAATCATCCTTCAGAGATGGAAACAATCATGAATACGTATATATAATATAGTACAAACAAGGTTTAATGCGGGCTTGTCCCTCACGCACACAAACCACAACTAAAGTCACACAAATCGTTTCAAAAGAGTATGTTAAAAAAGAGACATACATCAAAAGAAGGTTTTTGTCACGACCCGCCTAGAGGGCCGCGACGGGTACCCGGAGCTAGATACCGAGCACCATACGTCATACCACTATCGTCTTAACCTGTAATCATATAAGCTTCATAAACATGTACACATACCCACATATACAAGCATGCATGACAGCAAAAGAATAATGTACAGAATATACATCGAGGGCACATGACAACTGTTACCCACATACACGTATCTACGAGCCTCTAACTGAAACTCTGAGGTCATGACGATGGGACAGGACCCCATCATATGCAAATATGTACACAAAAGAATATATCCAAGACGGCACCTCCGGTCTATGGAAGTGCTCTGGTGCAAGCTGGTCCGACTCCTAGGAGGCTGGGTCGTCTCCCTGTCTACCTGTGGGCATGAGCACAGCATCCAAAAGAAAAGGATGTCAGTACGAACAATGTACTGAGTATGTAAGGCATATATCATAAAGTAACAGAAGCACAAGAAGACAAAACAAGGATGAAAAGATAGCTGGTAACTGCTTGCCTCTTAAGGCGGAACCATGCATGCATACGCATAACATATCATATCAGGTATTGCTGCGGAACGTGCAGCCCGATCCATATATTGCCGTGGAACGTACGGACCGATCCATTATCCGTATAGCTCGCGTCCGGGATGATATCATAATAGGCCAACTGATCAGGTGGCTGTGCATCTATAGCATATATATAATATACGTAGCATGAGAGCCCAAATAAAAGTGCGCCCTCTCGGAGTGACATAAGGTCGTAAACCTCCGAGTGCATTATAACATCATCATCATTAGATCGTGTCTGGGTGATCCATGACGTAACCTACGGCCATATGTAATATAGCTTCGACTTAAGCTGAAGCCATATGCTTTTATAACTGGGCCATATGTAATATAGCCCACTTAGACACGAGCAGTGGCCATATGCTTTATAGCCCACTCAGTCACGTCAGGAAACCATTTAGAATGCTAAGCTTGAAAATCTTTCGGATTGGAGTCATTGTAAGATTCTTTAGGAACTATAAGCTTTTGGCATTTCTGGGAGTAAAATATCGAGAATAACATATACAAAATCAACATATAGGGGTCATGCCTTTGAAAGAAAAAGGGGATAGCCTCACATACCTTTGTATCTCCTTAACGACGTCTACTAAAAGCTCTCCTTCCATCTTACAATTCTACATATAAGAGGGTTCGTACGAAGGTTAGATTGTTGAGGGCATACTTACGTTTAAATTGAAGCGGATAAAGCTAACGAAAATTGGGCAGCATTTCGTTTGTTTCGACAACTTTTTCTCATATAACCAAACAGCTCCCAAACAACACAACAACATCCATAATATCATAATACGCAAATTCCCCTAAAGTTAAACATTATTCCATCTCTAAACTCATTTTCGGAATCCTCCATAACCATTACTAGAATACAACTTCATACTTGTTTATAATTCCAGTTCTTCAACTACTCAACACCCTTACTATCATGAAATAATTATAATACTCACCTTGATTACGTAAAGATGATCTTTGGATAAAAATACTCCACTTGACTACCAAGGAGATTTCCAACTTCTATCAACCTTTCGGAAGCATTTACATCCTTGATTCTACTAACTTTTGGTGTTTGATCCTTTAATCTCCCTACTTGATTAGTGTGATATGGAGAAAATTCTAGAGGTTTGGAGAGTGTTTGAGACGTGGGAAATGAGAAAAAGAAGGGAAACCGTGCCTATAAAATTAGAATTCAGACCCGACCCGGAATATACGGTGCAATATACGGTTTGTACAATTTATACGGTCCGTATATTAGACCGTATATTCTTTCCAGAATCTCCAGAAATTTTCCCCCTTCACTGGAGGAGTTCGACGGCCAAACATACGGGCCGTATAAAATATACGGTCCGTACATTGGACCGTATAATCCCCAATTTTTTTCGATTTCGTTCTCGTTGCTTCGTTCGATCTCAAATCCTTATGGAACTTTCTTGGTACTCGTGCAACACCTCCTTAACGATCTAACAGACATTATAAATCGTCCTTAAATCCTTGCTAGACATTCCTTAGCTCAACACCCATGAAATCCTTCCCAAACGTAACTTATACTTCACTTTTATGACGAGCCTAATTCGCCAAGTCCGATGACCTAAGAATCTCATCGTATATACATTAAGGCTGCCAATTGCCCTCTTATAGTCGTGAAGGTCTCGTGTCCACCTTGACCGACGTCAGTCCATTCACGACGCCACGTCACGAAATGGCCGAGGTGTAACATTCTCCCCCCTTTAGAACATTCGTCCTCGAATGTTAAATTCTCGGGAATCTTGCAAAAATTTCGCCAGAGTTTCCCCTGTAATTTGGCACTACCATCCTATCACAGCAACCCAAAATACACCGCCACCCAGGGCTACAACATCAACAATAAGAAATATGGCCACACACGACCCGGAATCAATAAAGTAGAACATTTCATACCTGGGGGCATTGATGTTTCACCTTGGGCCTCCGTTGGGGGTGGAGACAGATGCGGATATTTGATCTTTATAGCTTCTTCTTCTTCCCAAGTCATTTCCTCTCTATTATCATTCCTCCATAATACCTTGACTGAAGCGACCTCTTTATTTCTAAGCTTCCGCACTTGTCTATCTAGTACAGCAACAAGAACTTCTTCATAGGTCAGTTTTTCAGTGACTTGAATATCGCTTACGGGTACCATTTTGGTCGAATCTCCAACGCATCTACGGAGCATCGATACATGGAAAACTGGATGAACTAAATTCAGCTCTGAGGGTAAGTCCAGCTCGTAAGCTACTTGGCCCACTCTGCGTATAATCTTGTAGGGCCCAATGTATCGAGGACTAAGCTTACCTTTCTTACCAAATCTCATTATTCCCTTCATTGGCAACACCTTCAAGAATACCCAGTCATTAACCTGAAACTCCAAATTCCTACGGCGATTATCGGCGTAAGACTTTTGGCGGCTTTGAGCTGTCACCAACCGGTCTTGGATGAGCTTAATCTTCTCCACCGCTTGTTGGATCAATTCTGGGCCTATTAGTTGTGTCTCTCCCACTTCAAACCATCCAATAGGCGATCTACACTTCCTCCCATATAAAGCCTCATAAGGAGCCATCTGAATACTGGCGTGATAACTGTTGTTGTAGGCAAACTCAATAAGTGGCAAATGATCCTCCCAATTTCCGCCAAAGTCCAACGCACAAGCTCGTAACATGTCTTCTAAGGTCTGAATAGTGCGTTCAGCTTGCCCGTCAGTCTGCGGATGAAATGTCGTGCTAAATTTCACTTGAGTGCCCAATCCTTCTTGAAAGGATCTCCAGAATTTAGCTGTAAATTGTGCTCCTCTGTCAGTAATGATAGATATAGGAATGCCGTGAAGCCGCACTATCTCTTTGAGATATAATCTAGCATAATCTTCTGCTGAATATGTAGATCTAACCGGGAGAAAATGTGCTGACTTTGTGAGCCTGTCGACAATCACCCAAATGGAGTCGTATTTATGTCGAGAACGAGGTAATCCAACAACAAAATCCATGTTGATCGCCTCCCATTTCCAGGTTGGAATTTCCATTTCTTGCAAGAGTCCTGCTGGTTTCTGGTGCTCGATTTTCACCTGTTGGCAGTTCGGGCATTGAGCTACAAACTCGGCTATATCTCTCTTCATTCCTTCCCACCAATACATTGATTTAAGATTATGGTACACTTTCGTCGCTCCTGGATGGACGGAATAACGGGAGTAATAGGCTTCTTCCAGAATCCGACGACGAAGTCCCGCAATATCCGGAACACATAACCTGTTCTGATACCTGAGAACCCCATCTGCAGAGACTTCAAATGGTGACCCTTCCTTTGGGAATTGCACACCTTTATAATACTTCAATTTGGGATCCTCGTATTGACGCTCTTTTATTTCTGTGTCCAAGGATGAAACAGCTGGGTTAAGCACATTAACTCTGGTATCGCCCAATTCCATTAAACGAACTCCCAAACTAGCCCCGGTGAAGTTCACGGCTAATTTTTTCTTTCGGCGAACATCACTTCTACTACCCATAGATTTACAGATAAGGGCATCAGCTACCACATTTGCTTTACCAGGATGGTATAGAATGTTTACGTCATAATCTTTCAATAGCTCTAGCCATCGCCTTTGACGCAGGTTCAGTTCCTTCTGCTTAAAGATATATTGGAGACTCTTGTGATCTATGTAGATGTCTACGTGGACGTCGTACAAATAATGCCTCCATATTTTCAGAGCGTGAATAACTGCAGCTAATTCAAGGTCGTGAGTCGGATAATTCTTCTCATGGTTGCGTAGTTGCCTGGAGGCATAGGCAATGACCTTGCCATGCTGCATCAATACACGCCCCTAACCCGACACCTGAGGCATCACAATACACCACGTAACCTTCTGATCCTTCTGGGAGCGTCAGGACTGGGGCTGAGGTTAACCTATCTTTCAGCTCCTGAAAGCTCCGCTCACAAGCATCTGTCCACTGAAATTTGGCAGCTTTCTGTGTCAGCTTCGTCAACGGTGCCGAAATAGAGGAAAATACTTCCACAAATCTCCTGTAATACCGCTAGACCTGGGAAGCTACGGACCACTGGCGTAGAGGCCTTGGCCAAGTCTTCACAGCTTCAATCTTTTGGGTATCAACCCGAATACCATCAGCTGAGATGATATGGCCCAGAAAAGTTACAGAGTTCAACCAGAATTCACATTTTGAGAATTTAGCATATAGTTTGCGAGCTCGGAGAATTCCAAGAACAGTGCGCAAATGTTCTGCATGCTCTTCCTCTGATTTAGAGTATACCAGGATGTCATCGATGAATACAATTATAAATAAATCCAGGAATGGCCTAAACACATCATTCATCAGATTCATGAACACCGCTGGAGCGTTAGTCAAACCAAATGACATCACCCGAAATTCATAATGACCATATCTGGTCCTAAAAGCCGTGTTCGGAATATCTTCTTCTTTGACTCTCACTTGATGGTATCCTGACCTCAGATCTATCTTGGAAAACCACTTGGCCCTTTGTAGTTGATCGAATAGATCATCGATCCTCGGAAGTGGGTATTTATTCTTTATTGTCATCTCGTTCTAACCGCCTATAATTGATACACATCCGTAGGATCCATCTTTCTTCCTTACGAATAAGACAGTGCTCCCCCATGGCGATGAAGCGGGCCTAATAAACCCCTTCTCGAGTAAATCCTTCAGCTGTGCTTTTAGTTCTTTCAATTCTGCAGGATCCATTCTGTAGGGAGGAATAGATATTGGCTCAGTGTCCGGCAATACGTTGATGGTAAACTCAATCTCCCGTTCTGGTGGAAGACCTGGGAGCTCGTCCGGAAATACATCTGGAAACTCGTTCACTACCGGAACGGATTGAAGAGTTGGAGGCTTTGCTTCCGTATTATGGACTCGAACTAGATGATAAACATAGCCCTTGGCGATCATCTTCCTTGTCTTGATATAAGAAATAAATCTGCCTCTTGGGGATGCAGTGTTACCCTTCCACTCTAGAACTGGTTCTCCGGGAAATTGGAACCGGACCACTTTGGCCCTGCAGTCTACATTTGCATAACAAGAAGCTAACCAATCCATGTCCATAATAACGTCGAAATCCAGCATTTCTAGTTCAATCAAATCAGCTACGGTGTGTCGACCACACACTACAACTATACAGCCCCTATAGATTTGCTTGGCTAGTACTGGGGGTGTTGAAGATGAGCAACAGTTGGTATAGTTGGGGAACTAGCTAGGATTTCAATCCCAACCAGTGTCTGTACTACGATCCAGAACATTAAAGAGATCACTGGAAATCACAGTAAAGATGTGATATATGCAATGCTTAAGGAATGCTCGATGAATTCCAATGAAACTGCTAAAAAGTTTTTACTTATTGAAAGATCTAGTATGTGATCATCCTCATGAATAATAAGCACGCCATTTTAAGTTTAGTACATCCGGATAATTATACTGTTTTATTTGTACACTCAGAAAACATTTATGATATTGAAAAAAAAACGCCAAAGAACATAAATGATTTAATCTAATCTGGATTCGCTACTTCAAAAAGTTGGCCAAATATTAAATGTTAAAAAATCACTAACATATAAAATAAAAAGTAAATAATATTCAAAAACATCCGTAATAAGGCTAGTACAAAAAAAAACAATTTTATTAGGAAAAGAATAAATCACGTTAGTAGTGTTTGTAAGAGACGTGGGTTCTAAATGAGACTGTGGAATACATGCTTTTTAAGTGTCATGATTCTCAAATAATTTGAAAAATGAACCCTATTGACTAGAATGATCTTGACAATATTACTGACTTCTCTTTGTGGTGGAATGATAAGATTAATAGGGCAAAAATTGTTCTCATTCTGCTTGTGTTCTGAATTTGACGGTAATGATAATGTGGCATATATGAAAGTCTAGAACTCCTTGATGTTTTAATAATGAATTAGCTGATCCTCCATACATAGTGGCAGAAGCCTTATTTGAGTATAATCAATTTCTTGAAATAATGCTTGCTGATTCTTCAATGGTAATTTACAAGATAGTCATGAACATCAACTAATTGTGCTAGAAGATGAGATTTGTTTTTTATTGTGGATGCAGGTTTCATGTTGATCACAGAAGGCAATTATTGATGTGGTTGCTATGAATAGCAAGGGTGTTTTGCTTCATGCCCATGGATCCCCGATTCAGATTGTTGGGATGTCTATGATTGCTGAAGTGTTTGCAATTAGACAAGTTATGAAAAAAGTGAAACAACATGGATGGGGGAAACTTTATAGCTTCTCTGATCGAAAGGTGTAGTGAATATATTGAAGAAAAATGTGCAAGCTACTTGGGACATGGATGTATCTTGTGAAGACATTTGCAACATATTTTCATGTCTAAATCATGTTGTGTTTGAACAAATTCCTAAAGATTTAATGTTGTCGCTCATAATTTAACTAAGTATTCAATTTCCATAATGCATGGATGTTCTTGGGATAGAATATTCCCAAGTTGGATAGTGAAGGATGTTGTAAAACTCCTTCGAACATATCATGTCCTTTATGAATTAAGAGATGGAGACTTTTGTGGAAAAAATACCAAAAAAGAAAACAAAAAAAAAGTTTTTCATTCACTAGGATATATGTGCAAAGCACGTGTTTAGAATTTTGTATAATTTTAAACAACTATTTATAAGTTAGATTATTACAAACTTTTTATTATATCAATTATTTTTTCCCTTACATTATTTATTAACATTTGAAAATCATGATAAAATAGTTGAAACAAAATCTGTCATGAAAACTAAAGAAATCACTTTCATCTACGACATCGTCAAGTTGAATACATTCGAAAAATTATCTTTGTTTTATTTGTACAATGAGGAAATAATTATTATACTCAAAAAGCACCAAAGAACATAAATGGTGTAATCTAATATGGGTTCGCAACCCAAAAGTTGACCAACATTTAAATGTTAAAAGACAAAAAAAAAAAAAAAAAAAAAAAAGTAAGTCAAACCAAAAATACCCTTAATAAGACCAATAGCAAAAAAGAAAATAATAGAAGTAAAAATTTTCACTCACTCGGATATACGTGCAAAGCACGTGCTTAGGAATTAATATGATTTTAAATAACTTTTTGTAAGTTTGATTATTACAAACTCATTATTTGAATACTATACTCTAAATTCGTCTCCGAATAGAAGCTAAATTCGTCTCTGAATAGAAGTAAGTATAAACTTGCACTTACATTATCAACCCCATCAAAACAAATATATACTCTTCTTCCATTCTTCATCTTCCAAAGTAAAAGATAGCACACATTGAAAAACACCCAAAATGCTTAGAAACTAGAAAACAAACCATCAAATAAATTCGCATTCAATAAGTTTCTTATATGTGACTGTGGAAGCTCCATATACGACTCATATGAGTTGAAATATATAGAGCGCCAACTCCGCTCTGCCATTATTAATTATATTTTCCTTTCTCATTATTAATTAACATGTGAAAATCATGATAAAATCGTTGAAACAAAATTTCTTATGTCAATTAAAGAATTCACTCCCTTATACAATGCATTCAAGGTGTGTATATCCGAAAAATTACACCATTTTATTTTTACTCGAGGAAACAATTATTATACTCGGTAAACATCAAACAACGTAAATGGAATAATCTAGTTTGGATTTGCGACCCAAAAATTGACCAACGATTAAATGTTAAAAGATGACAAATAATAATAATAATGAAAGTTAGTCAAATACTAAAAATACCCTTAATAAGACCAATAGCCAAAAAGAAAAAATGGAAGTAGATTTTTTCTCTCACTCGGATATGCGTGCGAAGCACGTTCTTAGAAATTTCTATAAATTTAAATAACTCTTTGAAAGTTTAATTATTACAAACTACTTATTTGAATATTATAAAATAAATCCGCTTCTGGATAAACTTCCACTAACAACTTTAACCCCATCAAAACAAATAAATACTCATTTTCTATTCTCCATCTTTCAAAGTGAAAGATAACACACACGGAAAAACCCCAAAATGATTAGAAACTAGAAAACAAATCATCAAATAAATTCGCATCCAATAAGTCTCTTATATGGGACTGTGGAAGCTCCCTCCACGACTCATATGAGTTGAAATCTATAGAGCACCAACTCTTCTCGGCCATTGTTAATTATTTTTTCCTTTGTCATTATACTTGTGAAAATCATGGTAAAATAGTTAAAACAAAAATTCGTATGTCAATTAAAGAATTCACTCTCCTCTACAACACATTCAAGGTGAGTATATCGAAAAAGTTACACCATTTTATTTGTACATCGAGGAAACAGTTATATACTCATTAAACACCTAACAACATATATGGCGTAATCTAATTTGGATTCGCAACCCAAAATTGACCAACAATTAAATGTTAAAAGACGAAAAAAAAATAAAAGTCAGTCAAATACCAAAAAAAACCTCAATAAGACCAATGGCAAAAAAGAAAAAATAGAAGTAAACTTTTTTCATTCACTCGGATATACATGCAAGGCATGTGCTTAGAAATTTATATAATTTCAAATAGCTCTTTTTAAGTTTGATTGTTACATATTCCTTGTTATATAAATTATTTTTCCTTCCTCATTATTAATTAGCATTTGAAAATAATGATAAAATAGTGAAACAAATTTCTCAGCCAGTGTTCGTAATATTGTGGTTGTAAGGGGGTGTTGAAGATGAGCAACAGTAGGTATAGTTAGGGAATTAGATAGGGTTTCAATCCCAGCCAGTGTTCTAATACGATCCAGAACAACAAAGAGATCACTAGAAACCACAGTGAAGACAATATATATGCAATGCTTAATTAATGCTCGATGAATCCCAATGAAACTGCTCAAAAGATTCTACTTACAATATGTGATCATCCTCATGAATAGAATAAGCACGCCCTTTTATAAAGAAAACAACAACGACAGATGACTTCATTGCATGTGAACAAAGCTACCATTCAGTACACAACAAACACAAAACTATCAGTTTTAATGAGGCTCTACTATGCAGCAAGTTTTCGAGCCTTTAACAGTTGAAAAGTTAATTTAAAACATTTTCCCTCTACCGAGATCATTATTTGTTGTCTTTTCCTACTATTACACAGATAGAGATTCCAACAGAAGAAGTTCACTTCTTCTTTCCCTTTCTCTTTCCACATAACAATCCTCTATTGGAAGACAATAAAGATAAAAAATAAAATAAAAATAAAAAGAGTACGTCAAATACCAAAAATACCCTTAATAAGATCAATAGCAAAAAAAAATGGAAGTAAATTTTTTCAATCACTTGGATATACGTGCAAAGCACGTGCTTAGAAATTTATATAATTGTAAATAACTTTTTGTAAGTTTGATTATTACAAACTACTTATTTGAATATTTTACTCTAAATACGCCTCTAGATAGAAGCAAGTATAAATTTCCACTTACATCATCAACCCCAACAAAATCATATACTCCTCTTCAATAAAACAACTCTTAATAAGTTTGATTATTCCAAATTCCTTAATCAATTATTTTTTCCGTTGTCATTATTAATTAAAATTTAAAAATAATGATAAAATAGTTGAAATAAAATTTCTCAGCAGGGGATGTTGAAGATGAGCAATAGTTGGTATAGTTGGAGAAGTAGCTAGGTTTCCAATCCCAACCAGTGTCCATAATACGATCCAGAACATTAAAGAGATCACTGGAAATCACAGTAAAGACGTGATATATGCAATGCTCGATAAATTCCAATGAAACTGCTCAAAAGCTTCTACTTATTGAAACACACAGTATGTGATCATCCTAATGAATATTAAGCACGCCATTTAAGTTTAGTACATCCGCATAATTATACTGTTATATTTGTACACTCAGAAAAAACAGTTATTATATAGAAAAAAAATGCCAAACAACATAAATGACTTAATCTAATCTGGATTCGCTGCTGTAAAGGTTGGCCAAAGATTAAATGTTAAAAATCACTAAGATATAAAACAAAAAGTAAATTAAATACAAAAAACATCCTTAATAAGGCTAGTACCAAAAAATAACATAATAACAATTAGGAAAATAATAAATCATGTTAGTAGTGTTTGTAAGGGATGTGGGTCAGAAAATGAGACTGTGGAACACATGATTCTTAAGTGTCATGATTCTCGAATAATTTGGAAATGAGCCCTATTAACTGAAATGATCTTGACAACATTACTGACTTCTCTTTGTGGTGGAATAATAAGATTAATAGGGCAAAATCTATTCTCATTCTGCTAGTGTTCTGAATTTGACCTTAATGATAATATCGCATACATGCATGGAAGTCTAGAAATGCTTGGTGTTTATTAATGAATAGACTGATCCTCCAGACATAGCGGCAAAAGCCTTATTTGAGTATAACAAATTCCTTGAATTAATGCCTATTGATTCTTTGAATGGTAATTTACAAGAGAGTCATGAACATCAACTAATTGTGTCTCAAGATTGGTTTTGCTTATTTGTGGATGCAGGGTTACAAGTTGACTTGCAGAAGGCAAGTATTGGTTTGGTTGCTATGAATAGTAAGGGTTTTTGGTTGCTATGAATATTAAGGGTGCTTGCTTCATGCCCATGGATCCCCGATTTAATTAGTTGGGAAATATATGATTGGTGAAGCATTTGCAATTATACAAGCTGTGGAAAAAGCAAAGCAACATGATGGGAAAACTTTATATCTTCTTTGATGCAAATGGTGTAGATATATTGAACAAATGTGTGAGCTACTTGGGACGTGGATGTAGCTTGTGAAGACATTTGGAACATGTCTTCGGCCTCATTTGTTTGCACTTAATAGGTTTGGATCTGAATCATTCAGATTTCAGCTCATTAAGTACATTTGTTTTCATTAAAGTTTTGCCACTTATTAGGTCTTAAGGCATCTAATCGAATCAGATCTACGGAAAAGTCTGAAAGGTGACCTCAAACAAGCTATTTTCATAACTCTCTGTATTAAACTTTTAAAGAAAAATTGTTCTTTCTTCCCCAAACTACAAACATGATTTCTTCCACAACCCTTATACTATGCATTAATTGATTTCTTTCTCAACCCTTTTACTACTATATGTTCTCTTTGAAAGAATAACACATCATCGATTCTTATGCTTTTGTCTAAATTTCGTGATTTTTTATTTCACCCAGTGAAGAGGCGTTTTTAATATGAATTAACATTGACATTGAAGATAAAGAACATATGAATGGCTACTTTACGTCTGATAAAGAATATCATGGCAAATTGTGATTCTTTACTTTGGTTATCTTACCTTTTTTTTTTTTTTTTTTTTTTTTTTTTTTTTTTTTACTATTTGTTCTTTTATTTTATGACAAATTTTGATGGGATATCTACTTTTTTGTTGTAAAATTCTGGTGGGTGTGGTGTGGGCACAAGATCACATAATAGAGGAAGATGAGGAAGAAAGGAAGAGGGGAACGAAAGGGATACACTCATCTGATGCAGCTTCTCAATCAAATGTTAGTTGAATATTCATATTATTTGTAGTTTGGATACATTAAATTGTTATCAAATGTATATTAAGTATTTCATTTTTTTTATCAATTTCGTGATCATATTATGTTATAATATTAAAATTTTAAAATATATTGTTGATGTAATATTTAATTACCATATTTTTTAAATTTTATATCTCACAATTCACTTAACTGCACACATTCAGATATTAAGAAAACAAACAGTCTTAATCATTCAGCGTTCCTATCTTGATACAACATCTTAATATTCAGGCAAGCATTCAGATTCAGATATCTTAATCTTAATAAAAAACAAACGCAGCTTTCATGTCTAGATCATGTTGTGTTCGTACAAATTCATACAAGGTTTAATGTTGCCTCTCATAACTTAGCTAAATTTTCAATTCCTTGCTGCATGGATGTTCTTGGAATAGAATATTCCTAAACTGAATAGTTGATGAGCGCAAAACACAGTAGAAATTAAGCGCTCCGCTAGTCAAAGATAGCATAGTTTAAGATCGTCTCCACAGGGATTGGTACAAATAATTACTCAAACGGAACCTTACTCAGTATTATTCAGGAAATAAAAACTTGAGTTTGTTGTGGTTATAAACCATTATTATCGACTACAACGTAATTAAAGACAATTGACAACGAAAGCAAAGGTTACTATTAATATGAGAAGTAAGGGTAGTAGACAAGACAGATGCAAGATTTTAGCAATTAGCTTCTATTCGTTTTATCATTCTTCTCTAAATTTTATTGAGTCTCTCGAATTCATAAGTAATTAGTTTACTCTAGAATCTAATAAACATCTTCTTATTATTTATACAGATTTCACAAATTAATCAATGCAATCCCTGAGAATGTTCAAAAATTATGGATAGAAATAGATCTTCAGACGACTTCTCACAAATATCATCAGCTTATAACCCCAGATACATTATTCAAGAGTCTCTTGCGATTACTCAATAAAATCATTCAATCATGAGCTAAATCAAATTTATATTAAGATAATTCATAAAACACTTTCTCTTCTGATTAAAGCATCCAAATATATCTCAATAATCAAATAAAACTACTATCCATGAGTTCAAGACTAATGAAAAGCCTATGAACATATGCAAGAAAACATCAAGGGTTAGTTTCAAGGAAAACGTCTCTCGAATATTTTCCACTCTTGGTTCAACCAATAATTCAAGAAGCACTTTCGATTACTTAGAAGAGTCATCAATTAAAACCAAACAAAATAATGCAGAGATATTCACCAAACTATTCCTCTTTCAATTAAATAAAATAATAAATGACTCTTGCAATTCAATTCAAAACCCTGTTAACAAATTCAAGTAACAAAACAAAAATCGAATCTAAAAACGTCAATCAATACATCATGTCTGTCAAAACCCTATAAGAAACTACTCCATAAAAGAATAAAAGAACATAGAAGAAATGGAATTAGAGAACATTACAACCGACGATTGATCCGAACTCACGTATTGAATCGAATCGTGATGGAAAGTAATGAATTCAGCCGTCAAACCCTCTTCTACGCTCCTCCCCTGCCTCCTAGGTCAAAAGTCCCTTTAAAAATGTATGTTTTAGGTATTTAAACCTTCCAAAAATAGGTCCGGACCAAAACACCCTTTTAAAACTTCGAATAAAATCAACGCGGTGAAAAATCTTGCCCGCGACGCGGGTTCCCCCCCCCCCCCCCCCCCCAATGGCAGTGGCTGTGTTACTTTTCTGCAGCTTTGTCTTTAATTTTGCTGCCTATCGTTGTTTAATTGCTGCTCTTGATCACTCAGTGCCACATAGACAAAAATAATGTGGCCTTCATTTTGATTGGCTGCCAACTATATACCTTCATATCAATTGCCAATTCATACGTTCTTTAATATCAATTGTTATTTCATCCACTCATTGGCATCATAATGATTAGAATCATTAGCTAATCATTGTAACTCTTTACTTCCTCCTTAATTTGGTGGTTTTCTTATTCGTGTAATCTCTGATTTAGCTCGTTTGCTCGGAAACAAGTCCTACAAAATAAACTCACGTAATAAGTATAAAAATACTAACATTATAGCTCAAACATGATTAAAGTATAATAAATAAGAGACAAAATGCAGCTAAAAATTCTTGTTTCTAGCCTATCATCAACGGTGAATGATGATGTAAACTCCTTGCTACATAACATGTGTTTTATGAATTATAGATGGAGATTTTTGCGGAAAAAAGTACCAAAAAAGAAAAATAAAATAAAAGTTTTTCATTCACTAGGATATACGTGCAAAGCACGTGTTAGAAATTTGGATAATTTTAAACAACTCTTCGTAAGTTTGATTATTAAAAACTCTTTATTACATCAAATATTTTTTCCTTTATCGTTAATAATTAACATTTGAAAATCATGATAAAATTGTTGAAACAAAATCTCTCACGACAACTAAAGAATTCATTTTCATCTACATTGTCGTCAAGTTGAATACTTCTGAAAAATTATACCGTTTTAATTGTACAACAAGGAAATAATAGGTATACTTAGAAAACACCAAACACCAAACAATTGTAATCTAATTTGGGTTCGCAACTCAAAAATTGATCAACAATTAAATGTTAAAAGACAAAAAAATGAAAGAATAAAAAAATAAAAGTAAGTCAAATGCCAAAAATGCCTTAATAAGACCAATAGCAAAAAATAAATACTTGGATATACGTGCAAAGCACGTGCTTAGGAATTGATATGATTTCAAATAACATTTTGTAAGTTTGATTATTACAAACTCCTTATTTGAATATTATACTCTAAATCCGTCTCAGGTTAGAAGCAAGTATAAACTTTCACGTACATCATCAAACCCAACAAAACAAAGATATACTCCTCTTCCATTCTTCATCTTCCAAAGTGAAAGATTGCACACATGGAAAACCCCAAAATGATCAGAAACTAGAAAACAAATCATTGAGTAAATTCGCATTCAATAGGTCTCTTATATGTGACAATGGAAGGTCCCTCTACGACTTATATGAGTTGAAATCTGAAGAGCGCCAACTCCGCTCGGCCATTATCAATTATTTTTTCCTTTCTCATTATTAATTAACATGTGAAAATCGTGATAAAATAGTTGAAACACAATTTCTTATGTCAATTAAAGAATTCACTCCCCGATATACTGCATTTAAGGTGCGTACCTCCGAAAAATTACACCATTTCATTTGTACATAGAGGAAACAATTATTATACTCTGTAAACACCAAACGAAATAAATGGCACAATCTAATTTTGATTCACAACCCAATAGTAATTGAATGTTAAAAGACGACAAAAAAAAAATAAAAAATAAAACTAAGTCAAATACCAAAAATACCCTTAATAAGACCGATAGCAAAAAAGGGAAAAAGGAAGTAATTTTTTTTCACTCACTTGGATATACGTGTAAAGCACGTGCTTAGAAATTTATATAAATTTAAATAACTCTTTTTAAGTTGATTATTACAAACTCCTTATTTGAATATCATACTCTAAATCCGCCTCTGGATACAAGCAATTGAGCAAGTATAAACTTCCACTTACATCATTAACCCCAACAAAACAAATATATACTCTTCTTCCATTCTCCGTCTTCCAAAGTGAAAGATAGCACACACGGAAAAACCCCAAAATGAACAAAAACTAGCAAGTAAATCATCAAATAAATTCGTATCCAATAAGTCTCTTATATAGGACGGTGTGTAACGACCCGTTAGGTCATTTTAGCAATTTTGCCCTTTTTGACCTTTCCCCTAGCTTCGTTAGAGTATATTTGACTTGTGGGGATTGTTAGCGCGAGTCCCGAGGTAATCGGATGTGCTTTTGGTAAGAAAGTGGAAAATTTGGAAGTTTATAAGTGTTGAGTTGACCAAAGTCAACATCAGGGGCAAACGTGTCTTTTTAGGAATTTTGTCGATTCCACTAGGTCCGAAATGTCAGCTTGATTGACTAATTGGTTCGGTTCCCGAGGGTCTCGGGAGTATTTTGGTCATTTGGTTGGAAAGTTGATTTTAAGGCGCTCGGGTTGATCGGGTCAAGATGACCTCTTTTGGGAATTTCAAGTGTGCGGGGGAGTTCATAGCGTGTTTTTATGCTAAGGTGCGTATTTGGTTTGTATCCGGGGAGTTCCGGATGAGTCTCGGGATTTCGGGGTGAGTTAGTGAAAAACCAGAAAATAATCTGGTTTCAGCAGTTTCTGGTGTCCTTCTTCGCGATCGCGAACTCAGGTAAGCTGGTTACCGCGATCGCGAGGCACTGGTTGTGATCGCGATGTTTAATGTGTCCGCTCCTCGCGATCGCAAAAGAGAATTAATTGGGCAGAAACTTAAAACCTCAATTCGTGATTTGACCTCTCATTCACATAATTTTCACTTGGGAGCTTGTTTTGGGAAGAATTTGGGAGACTTTACAAGGTTCATTGATTGGGAAAGCTTCTAGCCTCCCTTTTACGATTATTTTGAGGATTAGTAAGGAATTTCATGCTAGGATTCTTGAATTGAGGGTAGTATATTGGGAACCTTGAGCCCTAGGTTTAAATTATGAGATTCTTCAAATTAATCATGAAATTATGGATAGATTTGATTGATTTTCAATATGTAGACCTCATAAATCTTGGGTAATCTAATTTTGGACTAAATTCCGTATTATGCCCTTTGTGGCTCGAGATCCTATTTTGGGTGACTTTTTGGGTTCGGAATTGAAGTATGATTACATGGGTATCATTAGACTCGTATGACTTCTTAGATTATTAATTAACCTTATTGAACCCGTTCTTCCAATGAAATTACGAATTTGACCTTTGGGTTTAGAATGGGCTTTTGGATTGGCTATCTAGACCCAAATTTTCTATCAGGCAATATAGGTATCAGCTTACTGGTATTCTTACGCTTAATAAGTATTTGAACAGATTGGGAGCATTTGGAGGCTTTACGAAAGGGCAAGACTCTGTCGTGATTTTCGAACTTCTCACCAGGCATGTTAAGACTGTATACCTTAGCTTAAGCGTTATGGTTGGTTAAAAGTTAACTAATAAGAGGGGACATGGGTTAACATAAGGGGTTCCGATACTTGTGAGGTGACGAACACTTGTATCAGATACCGGTATTTCATGTAAAAGTAATTGTGCACTTTCAATTGTATAGTCTGGTCTGAATGCCATGCTTTGGGCATTAGCTGGTAGCGTAGAATGATAGTGTCTGTGATTGGGATATGAAGTCTCGTATATACATGTTCTATGCTTATTGCCTGTTTGTTGTGATTATGTGTATCTCATCACTCCTACATACTCATTTAAAAAGGGGAAAAGAGCTAAAGATTGAGTCTCTATTGCATAAATTGATTTATTGTGATGTGCATATCATATTCAAGCTTTATACAGTATCTCATGTGCTTTTAAGTATACGTTTGAGATGTACATATTATATTTATGCTTTATACAGTGTCTCATGTGCTTTTGAGGATACATTTGAGATGTCCGAGGTGAAATGGTTTCGGGCGGAGTGATGATAACATTTTGAGACAAATTGGCTACATGACAGGTAATGTGAGCCCAAAGGGGGCGGATATTGTGATTTGGAAGCCTAATATGGCTAAGACCTGATGTGATCTAGGAGATCTAACAATTTTGGGTAGGTATATGGACCTCGCGAGTCCCCCATGGATCACGATTCATAGAATTTGAACGTGTGTGTACCGGGAAAGAGAAGAAAAAGACCTTTGCATCGCATAGTATTGCATCTACGTTAGTATTGCATCTACGTTCCATATCATATCATTCATTCTACTTCGTTGATTGTTATTGTGATTCTTTTAAGTTAATTGCCTCCTTTACCTTAGATGTATATATGGTAACTTGCTAGGCTTGTGGATTAGAAGCTTCACATACGTTTTAACAAAGAATATTGTTAGGTGATGTTATCCTTATTATTGTGGATTGATAGCGGCTAAGTGTCTAGCCTCGGGAAAGTATTAGCAAGGATAGTATGGTCAAAGCATGCATAACGACCAAGCGGCTTGTTACAATTAGTGCCTTTGCGGCTTATCAAATTGGGTCGTGACACTGTGGAAGCTCCCTCTACGATATGAGTTGAAACGTATAAAGCGCCAACTCTTCTCGGCCATTATTTTTTTTTTCCTTTGTCATTATTAATTAACATGTGAAAATCATGATAAAATAGATGAAACAAAATTTCTTCTGTCAGTTAAAAGATTCACTTTCCTCTATAACGCATTTCAAGGTGAGTACATTCAAAAAATTACATAATTTTAATTATACAAATAGGAAACAGCTATTATACTCCGTAAACGCTAAACAACATAAATGGCGTAATCTAATTTGGATTCGCAACGCTAAAATTGACCAACAATTAAATGTTAAAAGACGTTAAAAAAAAAGTAAGTCAAATACCAAAAAAGCCCTTAATAAGACCAATAGCAAAAAAGAAAAAATAGAAGTAGATTTTTTTCACTAACTCGGATATACGTGCAAAGCACGTGCTTAGAAATTTATATAATTTTAAATAACTCTTTATAAGTTTGATTATTATAATATCCTTCTTATATCAATTATATTTTCCTTCCTCGTTATTAATTAACATTTGAAAACAATGATAAAATAGTTGAAACAAATTTCTCAGCCAGAGTTCGTAATATTGGTGTAGTTGTAAGGGGTATTGAAGATGAGCAACAGTAGGTATAGTTGGGGAAGTAGATAGGGTTTCAATCCCAGCCAATGTTCGTAATACGATCCAGAACATCAAAGAGATCACTAGAAATCATAGTGAAGACGATATATATGCAATGCTTAAGAAGTGCTTGATAAATCCCAATGAAACTGCTCAAAAGCTTCTACTTACAATATGTGATCATCCTCATGAATAGAATAATCACGCCCTTTTATAAAGAAAACAACAATGACAAATGACTTCACTCCATGTGAACAAAGCTACCATTTAGTACACAACAAACACAAAACTATCAGTTTTAACGAGGCTCTACTATGCAACAAGTTTTTGAGCCTTTAACAGTTGAAAAGTTAATTTAAAACATTTTCCCCTCTACCGAGGTCATTATTTGTTGTCTTTTCCTACTATTACACAGAGAGAGATTCCCACAGAACAAGTTCACTTCTTCTTTCCCTTTCCCTTCCCACATAACAATCCTCTGTTGGAAGACATTAAAGATAAAAAATAAAATAAAAATAAAAAGAGTACGTCAAATACCAAAAATACCCTTAATAAGATCAACAACAAAAAAAATGGAAGTAAATTTTTCCACTCGCTCGGATATATGTGCAAAGCACGTGCTTAGAAATTTATATAACTGTAAATAACTTATTGTAAGTTTGGTTATTACAAACTCCTTATTTGAATATTTTACTCTAAATACGCCTCTGGATAGAAGCAAGTATAAATTTCCACTTACATCATCGACCCCAACAAAACTATATATTCCTCTTCAATTAAGTAACTCTTTATAAGTTTGATTATTACAAATTCCCAATTAAATCAATTATTTTTCCTTTTTCATTATTAATTAACATTTGAAAATAATGATAAAATGGTTGAAATGAAATTTCTCTGCCAGTGTTCGTAATATTGGGTTGGGTGTAAGGGGGTGTTGAAGATGAGCAACGGTTGGTATAGTTGGGGAAGTAGCTAGGGTTTCAATCGATCTGTGTTCGTAATACGATCTAGAACATTAATTAAAGATATCACTGGAAATCACAGTAAAGACGTGATATATGCAATGCTAAAGGAATGCCCGACTATTCCCAATGAAATTGCTGAAAAGCTTCTACTTATTGAAAAATACAATCCTCATTAGTAGAATAAGCACTCCCTTTTAAATTTAGTTCATTCGAATAATTATACTATTTTATTCGTGCACTCAGAAAATAATTAACATATTTAAAAAGTGCCAAACAACATAAATGGCTTAGTCTAATCTGGATTCGCTGCTCCAAAAGTTGACCAAAGATTAAAAATTAAAAAATCACTAAGATATAAAATAAAAAAGTAAATTAAATACAAAAAATATCCTTAATAAGGCCAATACCAGAAAAGAAAAAAAGTATGTTTTCACTCACAATTAAAACATGTGAAACTCATGGTAAAATAGGTTAAACCAAATTTGCCATGTCAATTAAAGAATTCAATCTCATGTACAATGCTTTCAAGTTGAGTATATCCGAAAAATTATACTGCCGTTTTGCTTGTACATCGAGGAAACAATTATTATACTTTGTAAAAGCCAAACAACATAAATGGCATAATCTAATTTGGATTCACAACCGGAAAATTGACAAACAATTAAATGTTAAAAGACGACAATAACTAAAAAAATATAAAAGTAAGTCAAATACCAAAATTCCCTAAACAAAAATAGTTAATAATAAAATAGAAAATAAAAATAAAAATAAATAAAATATTCAAGTACCCTGCCCCCGAATCTTATACTTCACCAAATACAATCACCCTCTTTTCTCTCTCTTCCCCTCTCTCTAAAAACTAGTACATATTGACATATATATAGAGAGATAGCTAGGCATATACAGGAATAAAATGTGCATATATTACTAGAGAATATTGGTTTGGGGTGGGAGTGGGCTCTATGAATCCCAACGAGACTGCTCATGAGAAAAAGTATGTCAAAAAAATGTGAAACAGTAAAGATGACTTGAACTAATATAATTTCGCAGCAAATTGACTAAAATTTAAATGTAAAAATAGTCCAAAGTGATAAATTAAAAAGGACATGTCACTTATATCAACACTTTAATTTGAAAACAATGAAAAGAAATGTAAGATTAGATTTCGCCATATTATCCGAGGAACCCGTCTTTTCCAACAACACTTCCAAATTGAAAACTTTCAAAAAATTTATACTATTAATTTGTAGTTTTGTACACACAAAAGGTACACATAGAAACCCCCAAACAATAAATATGACCTGCATCGATCTTAATTGAGAATCACAAATCAAAACTTGATCAAAATATAATTATTAATATAAATCCTTGAAAGGAAAAATAAAAAAGGCAGTGAAAAATATTGTAACAATCTCATGTATATACTAAATGATTCGGATATACGTGCAAAACACGTGCTTAGAAATTGATATAATTTTAAATAACTCTTTGTAAGTTTTGATTATTACAAGTTCCTTATTATATCAATTATTTTTTTCCCTTGTCATTATTAATTAACTTTTGAAAGTCATGACAAAAGAGCTGAAAATATTTCTCATGTCAACTAAAGAAATCACCTTTCCTTACACTGTTTTCAATTCGAGTACATTTGAAAAATTATAATTTTTTTTTTATTTCTACACCGACGTAACATTTATTACACTTAGAGAACGCCAAATAACATAAATGGCATAATCTAATTTAGATTCGCAATCCAAAAATTGTTCAAGAATTAAATGTTAAAAGACGACAAAAAATAAAAAAAATAAAAAGCAAGCCAACTACCTAAAATGCCCTTAATAAGGCCAATAGCAAAAAAAAAAAAATAGAAATAAAGATTTTCCACTCACTTGGATATACGTAGAAAGCACGTGCAAACTCTTTGTAAGTTTGATTATTACAAGCTCCTTATTATATTAATTATTTTTCCCCTTCTCATTATTAATTAACTTTTGAAAGTCATGACACAAGAGTAGAAATAAAATTTCTCATGTCAACTAAAGAATTTACCCTTCCTTACACTGCTTTCAATTCGAGTACATTCGAAAAATTATAAAGTTTTATTTGTATACCTAGAAAAAAGTTATTACACTCAAAAAATGCCGAATAACACAAATGGGTAATCTAATTTAGATTCGCAATCCAAAAATTGACCAACAATTAAATGTTAAAAGACGACAAAAATGATATAAAAATAAAAGTAAATTAAATACCTAAAATGCCCTAAGGCTAATAGCAAAATAATTATAATAATAATAATAATAATAATAATAATAATAACAACAGAAATACAAATTTTCCACTCACTTGGATATACGTGCATAGCACGTGTAAACTCTTTGTAAGTTTGATTATTACAAACTCCTTATTATATCATTTATTTTCCCATCTCATTATTAATCAACATTTTAAAATCATGACAAAAGAGTTGTAACAACATTTTGTCATGTCAACTACATAACTCACCCTCCCTTACAATGCTTGAGTACATCTGAAAAATTATGTACATTTTTATTTGTATATCGAGGAAACAATTATTATATTCGGAAAACAATAAATGAAGTAATCTCATCTGGATTCGTAACATTGACCAACAATTAAATGTAAAAAGGCGACAAAAGCGAAAAAATAAAGTAAGTCAAATACCAAAAATACCCTTAATACGACTAACAACAAGTAAAATGTTTAACTACACTAAACATGCATGTACTATGACTCAGTTACGAATAGACCCCTATATCTTAAAATCAAATACTTATGCTTTCTATATTATGAAAATCCTGCACATACGCCCCTATAATGCCCCTATAATGGGTCTCTATAAGAAGAATAATAATACTAGTAGAAAACAAAAATAAAAATAAACAAAATATTCAAGAACCCTGCCCCCGGGTGTCACGACACAACTCTTGAGTCATGCGGGCACCCACACTATCCCCTTGGTGGGCGAACCTTTCCTTATCACACGTCATTAAATCAAGAAATACGGAAGTAAAAGCAGAAGTAAACAAGTCACAATAATTATATATAATAATGTAAGTGCGAAAGTAAGAAAATACTACAACCCCAAGGACTTAATTTGAAACTTGTACAAGAGCTATTAGCACTAATACAATGCCTGAATACTAGAGAAAGTCTCATAAATACAAGATAATAACTGTCTGAGAATCAAGTAGACAGATACAAAGGAAAGGAAATCTGGGCTACAGGATCTGGCAGTGGCTCACCCCGAATCTCCAGCAAGAAGGCCTCGGAATCACTCGCGAGGTCAGGAAGACCAGTGACTAATGCGTGCACTTGAAGAAAAGTGCAACAAGAGTAGTACGAGTACAAACACACGTACCGTAGGTATCATAGGCCGACAACGATTACTTTACGCATATAATAGATAGAAATTAATAGATAGAATAGATAAGCAATCAAGTACAATCATGAAACATGCTCAACATATATGAGATGAGATGAAGTGTATGAAATGCCAAGTAAACAGTCGAGAATAAATCAATGGATGTAGATGCAATGCACTGGCCAGCTTTCCATATCAGTACACAGATGCTAAGGGCAATGCCTCAAAGCTGACCCATGGGAGACCCACGAAGCCCATGTAACATCGTTCCAGCAAATGACCTCAGACACGAGCACTCATCTCGCTCCGGTAAAGACCTCAGATCACGAGCTCTCATATCTCTCTTTTACGCTCTCCGTCAAAGATCCCGGAGGCTTCACTCTCTCACTTATCATCATTACCAATTACAATCATGTTAATCAACCATAGAAATATGAAATGCATTCCATGCATGATATCAACCTCAACAACAAAACACATCGTAATCTCAATAGTTACTTGCCATAAAATGAATGTCAAGACTCAATTCGTCAACATTATCCTTCCTTTCCATGAAATATCAAGAGACGGAGATGAATATAATCAGTTCACAAGTATAACAAACATGGCAGCAAGCCCACATAATGTACTCGACAATACCAACCTAGTTTGAATTCACCTCCACACCATGCTCGAAGGCTTATCATGCTTTTCCTCGTCAATAACTACCACCTACATGCGTTTCGCTAATCGGAGTCTAGACATAAGTAAGTTATAACCTACCTCGAAGCCGAGCAGGTGCCACAAACTAATCTACTTGAGCCTTGCCCTTTCGGATTGCCTCAGAACGGTCAAAGTCTATCAAATAAGCGTTCTACATTAGTATTCGAGTCTAAGGACACCCATATCGAAATACTTCTAAAACGATTCCAAGAATGACCCCAGGCCCACAAGGACAAAATCAGAAATTTATTGTAAAGTTAGATTACCCAAACCCTAAATAGTCATAATCTCAAGATTCATGCAATTCTAACCCTAAATGGACCTTAATTTCACCAATAATAATAAAAAAAACCCAATTATGGAGAAAACTCATAAATTAATCCTTTTGAATATCCGTTAGAAATCGAAATTAGAGTTGGAAATAACTTACCCAAGCTTTACCAAGCTAAAAACTATTAAATTCTTCCAAAACTATCCATGATTCTTTAAGAAAATCCATTTACAACTAGAGTTTATAATTCAAAACAAGCTTCCCACTATGAAAATCCTTAGTCAATCTAAGACTAAATCATAAAACAGAGATAAGGAGCTTATCCCAGAGAAATATCTTGAGAAACCCTTCAATTTCCTCCTCTACCGAGCTATTTGGTCTTAGAAATAACTTAGGGAGAATGGGGTTCGAAGTTGGAAAAGATGAGATTAAATGAAACTTTCTGATCCAGCGATCCCGCACCTGCGGACCATCCCTCGTAGGTGCTAGCTCGCATCAACGGAGAATTGGCCGCAATGCAGCCTCACTTAAGAACCCATTTTTCATAGATGCGGGGAGAATCCCACAGATGAGGCCTCCCCAGGTCCCACTTTCTCGCACCTGCGGACCAAAACCCACAGAGGCGAGCCCGCAGGTGCGGTCCTATGTCCGCAGATGCGGCACACTAGAAACTAGCAAAATCTGGTTTTTCACCAAGTTCAGCCCAAAACCCGAAACTCATCTTAGACCTCCTGGATACAAACCAAACATGCAACCCCTTATAAAAACACGCTATGAATTCATTCGCTCCCTCAGAATTCCCAAAAGAGGTCATCTTGACCCGGTCAACCCCCAAATGCTCAAAACAAGCTTTTCAACCAAAGGATCAAAACACCCTCGAGTGACTCAGGAATTAAACCAATCATCTTACCAAGTTATAATCGACTGTCCGGACCTAATGGAACGGATGAAAATCTCAAAAAACCCATTTACCCAAAAATCAACTGTTGGTCAACACTTTTTCACTTGTTCAACTTAAAAACTTCTAAGTTCCTCAAAATCAACCAAGAATCACCCGATCACCTTGGGAACCGCGCTACCCATCCCCATGAGTCAAATACACTCTAACGAAGCTAGGGGAAGGGTCAATAGGGGTAAAAGGGTAAAATGCCTAAACGACCAAACGGGTCGTTACACCGAGTCTTATATTTCCCCAAATATATCACTCTCTTTTCTCCCTCTCTTCCTTTCTCTCCTTCTCTCTAAAGACTATATATAGATACAATAAGAAGTACACACACACACACACAGATAGCTAAGTATATACACAAATATTAGATATATACATATATTTACTAGAAAATAATGGTGGGGTTGTTAGGGGGTGTTGAAGATGAGAAACATTGGTCTTGTTGGTGGAGTAGCTAGGGTTTCAATCCCTACTAATGTGGGAGAAACGATCCAAAACATCAAAGAGATCAGTGAAAATCACAGTGAAGATGAAATATATGCAATGCTTAAGGAATGCTCTATGGATCCCAATGAGACTGCTCATCAGCTCCTCTTACGGGGTTCATTTTCTCCCCTTTTTATATCTATGTATTTTTATGTGTATACATATGTCAATATACATATGCACATTCGAAAAATTATAATGTTTTATTTGTACACCGAGAAAACAGTTGTTACACTCCGCCAACAACATATATGGTGTAATCTAATATAGATTCACAATCCAAAAATTGACCAACAATTAAATGTTAAAAGACGATAAAAATAATAGTAAGTCAAATACCTAAAGTGCCCTTAATAAGGCCAATAGAAAAAAAAACACTCACTTGGATATACGTGCAAAGCACGTGCAAACTCTTTGTAAGTTTGGTTGTTACAAGCTCCTTATTATTTCAATTACTTTTTTTCTTTCTCATTATTAATCAACATTTGAAAATCATGATAAAATAATTAAAACATAATTTCTCATGTCAACTAAATAATTCACTCTCCTCTGCGATGCTTTTAAGTTAAGTACATCAAGAAAATTATATAGTTTTATTTGTACACCAAAGAAACAATTATTAAATTCAGAAAACGTCAAACAATATAAATGAAGTAATCTGGATTCGCAATATTGACCAACAACTAAAAGTAAAAAGGCGACAAAAGTGAACCAAAAATACCCTTAATAGGACTAACAAAAAGAAAAATGATTAACTAAACTACATCTATGTACTATGACTCAGTTAGAAATAGACCTCCTATATCTTAAAATCAAACATTTACACCTCCTAATCTCCTATATTATGAAAATCTTGCACCTTACACCCCTAATAATGGGTCTTTATTATAATAATTAAAAAAAATAGAAATAAAAATAAGCAAAATACTATTCAAGAACCCTGCCCCCTAGTCTTATATTTCACCAAATATAATCTCACTGTGAGATGTAGATAGATAGATAGATACAGTGAGATATACTACATATTTAATATAAATCAAAGAAAGGAAAAATAAAAAAGGCAATAAAAATATGTTTTAATAATCTCATGCATACACTAAATGACTCGGATATACGTGCAAAGCACGTGCTTAGAAATTGATATAATTTTAAATAATTCTTTGTAAGTTTTGATTATTACAAGCTCCTTATTATAGCAATTATTAGGGAACCATCCCACGCGAAGTCATTTAGAAAAATAAAAAAGATTTTAAATTAAAAAAATCAATTTTACTCTTCAATCAATTATTATATTCTGTTTTTTCTCCAACCGTTTTATCAATTTTTTTAATTATATTATCAAATCTAATACTAAATATTAAAAAGGAAACTAAGCTCAACAAATTTAATATTAATCAAATGAGAAATAACACATTTTTATTTAATAACCCAAAATATTACTCCCTAATAACCAATTGATTTCATTTCTATTGCACAAAAGATGTATTGAAAATTTGAAAACATCATTTTAAAAAGGCATCCCAGTTGAAACGCCACTTATTGAAGAAGACAGGCATTTCTGTCGAAACAAAATCAAACCGGCAAATACACAACCTAACGGTTATATATTTTCTTAAAGAAACCCAAAAGTAGTCGATTTCTCTCGCAATACTTTAGTATTTTCAATGTGAAGGTTCGTGCTCAGAGTGCTCGATCAGATGAAGATGACTGTGGTCAGTAAAGGAGTATATGTTTTGTCTTACCGCTGTACTTATTCACTTTTCAAATACTCGATCCGCATTTGTGAGATTATTGTATAAATCACATCTTCAAAACTGTTAGGTTCTATAGTTGCATATGTAATAAAAGATAAATGTAATGTTAATCGTAAAAGATAAGTTGATCATTACGAAGATATACACATATGGAATGCAATATTAATCAGCCTAAATTTTTCTTAAACTCTATAAGAACTTCTCACTTTATAAGCTTGGAGTTTTTCTTTATTTAAATGTTAAACACAAAAAAATGAGAAAACAAAATTAAAAGTGGAACATGCAACGAGTGAGAATTTCACCATTTCAATGAGAGCATACCATTATTTCATTGTTAAGAAGAGAAAATAGTCAGATGCCCCCTAAACGTTTGGCCGGTTTAATTATGACGCATCCAACTTTTGCGGGCGTCCTGTTACCCCCCGGCCTTATTTTTCTGTATTTTTGTACCCTTTTTCAGCCATTTTTACACGACCCCCACTTTTTTAGTGTTAGCTGAGATACACGCGCCCAGGTCTTCTTCTTCGGCATTTTTTTCTTTCAGTTTGCTCAATTCTTCTTTCCAACTGATTCAAATCTATTGTCTCTTCAATTTTTCTTCTTTACATCACCAAACCCTAACTGAAATTGAGCCAAAGTGAAAATCGAATCACTTACTAAATAAAATTCCAACTATTAGAATAAAAAATTCAGTCACTTAATTTCAACGCCCCTACCGCAACACCACCTCCACCACCCAGTCACCCACTTAATCTTTGTTCAATTGCACTTTAAAATTTTAAAAATTTCATGATTCTTGAACCCAAATAGGTTGATTTCTTGAAATTATATGTATGATTGATGATGAAATTGAATGTGGGTGTGTTAATGGAGGAAGAAAATGGGTTTTAATTGAGGAAGATAAAGGGAAGAAGATAAAATTGAAAAGATATCTTCCGTTAGTTGAGGAAGATAACGGAGGTGGCGGCGGATATGGTCTTTCCGGTGAGATGTGGTGGTGGAATTTTTTAGTGATGAAGAAGATAAAATTATTGGATGATTTTAATGGTTAATTAGAGTTTTTTTTTTTATTACTATTAGAGTTTAATTAGTGTAAATATAATTAATAAAAGAAAAATCAAATGAATAATAAGGAAAAGACTAAAATTTAAAAAAATTCTGACATGGCGCTGACGTGGCCATGTTAAAAAATGCCCTCACGCGCTGCTGCTTCGTGTTGACACGCCCATGTAAGAAATGGCCGAAAAAGGGTACAAAAATACAGAAAAAATAAGGCCGGGGGTAATAGATCGCCCGCAAAGGCTAGGTGCGTCATAATTAGACCGGCCAAACGTTGAGGGGACATCTGACTATTTTCCCTTGTTAAGAACGTAAGAAATAAAATTGGCAGAAGGAAAAAATGAAAAGGGAAACGTTGGCTGATTAACGTAAGAAAGCAAGAAATTAAAGAATACTTCATCAAAAAGTAGCTATTTGCGCAAAAAATGCTATCCAAGTAGAATTTAGCGATGAACATTATAGAAACCAACCTAAACTCAAATACTCTCCGCAAGAGATAATGAAATTAAATAGAGTGTAGTGTACAAATTTGCATCTATGTTATGTCTTCTAAAGTAGTAAATCAATTTCTCCCCTTCCTTGATAGTGCTCTCTCATGAATTTGTAGAAGAAAAATTAATGAATACTTGAATGGCTGGAGAAAAGAAAATAGAAAGATTCAAGAGCAAAAAATCACTCACAATCGCATATAGAAGCTCCAGGAGCAAAATTAACCAAATGAAAAGGTAAGATATGCATGCAATTCAAAGTGAGGAGGACATCAAACTTTTTATGGAGGGAGAAAATATGAGGATGAGCCAAATAATTAATTCCCCATCATCACCGCATTGAATGATATATTATGGACATCAATTGACTTTAACTAGGTCTATAAGAGGTTTCCGTTTCTTTCATCTAATAATAAGATGTTATTCGTTCTAATATTAACAACCATTACCTCATATTAAGCTTTGTAAACCTTAATTGCCTTTACAAATCTATTATTAAGTGGTGTGACTTTTTGAATATTTTAAATTAGCACATAAATTTTAAAAATTAGGAGAAAATTCAAAGGAAGGAGAAAAAAGATAAACAAAATTCTTGGCCATAGAGAGGTGCTACATCACCTTATTTATACCTAACTTAATATATAAAGAGATATATATTTTTTGAGACATTTGGATTTTTATAATTAATAAGACAATCGAGGAAAAGGAGAAACACTCAAAAAAAAAAAAAGAAAAAAAAAGGAATTGGGCCAGTAAGAACGTGGGTTGACAGCATGACCTTTAAACTTCAACTGGTTGTTGACAAATTACATATATAATTAATATGGACCTTAAATAGGAAAGAGGAAAAAACCAAGATTATTAGAGTTTTTATAGCAAAATTTAGAAGAGAAAAAAGCAAAAAATTGAGAAAAAAGATAAATATGAATGGTGATCATAGAGGAGCCACATCACTTTGTCTATGCCTAACTTTATAATATATAGGTCTAATATATACTAGTGAAGTTACCTGCGCTTCACGCGGTAATGAAAGACCTCATTAAACTTATGATTTAATTTTTGTTGATACACAATACTATAAGTCTGAAAGTAATCATGAATTATATTTAAATTAAATTTAAAGTCTTTTAAATTTTTCCTTCATTAGATAGATTAAACATATAAGTTTATAAATTAAACTGGCCATACATATCTTGAGAAACGAAAATTTTCAAAAACTAAATTAAAAGACAAAACAAATCAAAACATCACTAACATTTTTAGTGAAACCAAAAATGCAAGTATGGCTGACGGTACAACAACAAAAGCTTAAAATAGAAGTCTTGAAATATCTCCCTATCAACAAAACATATATATATTAAAATTGAATGATAAATATAACCCTCGTTTAACTTATGTTAGTATATTTAACTAAAATTATAATATGTATAACTAATAAGCTAATTGATTATAAAATGTATATCACATTAATTGAAATATAATTTACTTTTTAAAATATTCTATTTTGTCTCTAATTTGTTTCCCATAATTCGAGGGATGATTTAAAGTAGCCGCATTTCTCGAACGTATGATTTAATTGACTTCCTTGTGATTTACTTGACCGCTATGAAAAGTTAAAAAAATATTGGATTTCCTTTAAGATACTTTTGAGATACATCGCCGAATCTCTTTCTAAAATTCTTACTAATGCAACTATATATGAATAATGAAATTCCATCACAAAATAATTAAAGAAGTCCGTGACAAAACAATATCATAAATTTAAAGCAAAAAGGGAAATAAAAAATCTCTTTGTGAGACCAATGATTCCACCCTTCTCCCCCTGACAAGGAAGATAGTTAGACATTTATAAAGCTTATGAAACAAATTCGTCTTGTCAACGTGCATTCTTTTAATTAATCAAAACCTCAAACTTTCACACAAAATAACAAACAATATATACCTTTCTCTAGCATGCAATGAATATTTTAACACTTCTCGGCATTCTGCATCAATCTTTATACTTTTTTTTTTATCCTGGCAAGAAACCTTTAAGATAGTTATCTCGTTCGAAATTGTGTCTAAACGTCTTCTTAGTACTTTTCCCCCCTAAATACCATGCCTCTTACTCAATTATTAAAATTTGTACATATGAACTTGAATAAAAGAATATAATAATTTATTTTATTTATACTTTCTAATTTCAACATATATGAACTTGAATAAGAAGTACACATTACAATTATAATTGTTTTGCTAGAAAATAATTTATCTTGTTCTTTAGTTTCTTGATGAATAAACAATCTATTGCAATACTACTGAATTAAATAATCAAACCCATCTGAAATATTACAAAATTAAGGATATATTAAGAAATATATAGTGTTTATACAATTTTTTGGGGGTCCATAATCACATATATATTATGAATTAGAAAAATATACTAATAAGAAAAATAAAACTTACCTTTGTTCGGCTAGTAAACGAACTTCCGTTGTTAGGATTAATAGTTTCATTATCGATTCTTTGCTTGTAGATATTCACTATGAAAACTACAAAATGACAAATAATTTTATACGATATTATTGTCACAAAGCAAATGCTATATATTTCTAATGTCAATGCAAATAAGCAACCAAAAAAATGGGGAAAAACAAAATACAACCCGTAATAGTACAAAAACTTATATAACAGAAGAAGCTGAAAGTGGAAGATCACTTCTTCTTTCCAATTACTTTTATAACAGAAGAATTCTTCTACTCTAATAATAAAGAAAAACTAATGGGTATCAATGATTTTATTATTGGAAGCATAACATAAGCAAACAGCTTAATGGTTTAATTAGGGGGGGAATGGGCAGAGAAGCACTCTTCTACTCTATTAATTAGGAAAAAGGAAAAGGAGTGGTTATCATTTTATTATTGGAAGCATAACAGAAGAAAACGGCTCAATGGTTTAATGAGGGGAAAAGTAGTGGGTGACTTTTAGGCTTTACATAGTATTACCGCACATAAAGATTCATCTCTTCTACTTTATGAACATGGTAAAATATCATAAATTTACATATTTAATTTTTAGGAGTATGGACATGTAATGCACGGAATTTATGGGAATTTAAAGTGTGGGTTAGGAAGACATGTGAGTTATGGAAGTGAAAGTTTTAATATAAGACAAATGAGAAAAATGATGGAAAAGTTCAAAAAAAAAGGAGAAAAAAGATAAATGCAAACGAACGCCATAGAGAGGTGTCACATCACCTTGTTTATGCCTAGCTTTATATTATATATAGATATAGACATATTGATGATTGATGTTTGGTTGATTTTTTCCCTTCTAATTATTACTTAACTTTTGAAAGTCATGACAAAAGAGCTGAAACAAAATTTCTCATGTCAACTAAAGAATTCACTCTTCCTTACACTTCTTTCAATTCGAGTATATTCAAAAAATTATAACGTTTTATTTATTCACCAAGAAAACAATTATTACACTCATAAAATGCCGAACAATATATATGGCATAATCTAATTTAGTTTCGCAATCCAAAAATTGACCAATAATTAAATGTTAAAAGACGACAAAAATAAAAATATAAAAGTAAGTCAAATACCTAAAATGCCCTTAACAAGGCCAATAGCCAGAAAATAATAGAAATAAAAATTTACCACTCACTTGAGTATAGGTGCAAAGCACGTGCAAACTCTTTGTAAGTTTGATTATTACAAGCTCCTTATTATATTAATTTTTTTTCTTTCTCATTATTAATTAACACTAGTTTCACGAGGCCCGTGCTAAGGCCGGGCCCAAACTCTTAAACATTTTAACTTTCATTGTTAATGAAATTATTTACTTCAATTCAAATTAATAACTTTTATAGGTTCTGAATTCTTATTTTTTAAGTTATTCAGTATTAAATTAATAATTTATCGTTTAAATACAAAGTTTGTGAACCAAAGCTACTGGGTTCGATCGAAGCCGTTGTCGGCACTCTAACTCCGCCCTACTTCAAACTCATTTTGCGCTTATCTTGAACTCATTTAAGAATTTAATAATGTATTTTATTTCCACGTGTATTAACAAAAGTCATGTTTTCATCTTCCAGAATCATCTAACACAACAACAAAATAATCTAATAACTTCAAATCTATACTATAATATTTATAACCTTTGTTTAGAATCTTTAAACAAATTAACCTAATGATCCTACAAGAATATTAGTGAATAATATTCCCTCCGTTCCAAAAAGATTGTCATGTTTCGGTTATGAGAGTCAAACTAACTAATTTTTGGTGTGAATTCGTACTTAGAATCTTTAATTTTTTTTAACAAAAATTACATATTTAGAAACCGCATAAAAAGTACTATAAGTAATGGTTAACAATTCTAAATATTTAGAAAATATTTGAAAAAATTATGGTCAAAAAAAGATATATTTGACTCTTATAATCCGAAACATGAAGAACTTTTGAGACGGAGGGAGTAATTAAAGTACATTAATAAAATAGAAAATTTTAAAAGTATATTTAAAAATAAATTTAGGACAGATCTTTATAAGCACATATGAGGCTACTAAAGAAGCAAAATATTCGAGGCTTAAGGATAAAAGATATTGTAATACCTAATAAATATTTCAGTTGTAAAAGAAAATTTGGCTCCAAAGTTGCCCAAATTTTACCAGAATGTATAAAGACAAATAATATATTTCTTCATCCCAAATTATAAAGTCCATTTAACTAATTTCAAAGATAAATTGAGTTAGATTAATTTAATATTTTAAAATTAAAATTTAGATATTCAAAAAATATATCGAAAATACTTGAAATTGCAATTCTCCTATTAAAATAGTGAAAAGATTCTTAACATATTTGTTAAAGTTTCTGTCATTTGACCCTCGAGAAGTGAAATGTGACAAGTATTTGGAGATACAACAATAACAACATACCAAGTGAAATCCACAAGTGGAGTTTATTTTGAGATAAAGGAGTAAAAATAATTTAATAAGGAGCAAAAAATAAATTCATAAAAAGCTACTATAACATGAACCAATTACAAAGGCCCAAGTGAAATGTCATAAAAAAATAAATTGTAAAAGTAAGAATATGCAATAAGGAAAAGGACAAAAAAGCCACATGTAAAAGTTTCATTGAATCAAAGTTTAACGTGAGGACTACAAAACTTTTTGATTCCCACTTATATATAGTAGTAATTTGAAAAGTATGATAGCAAAGTTGAAACAAAATTTCCCATGTCAGCTAAAGAATTCACTCTCCTCTACAATGCTTTCAAGTTGAGTACGTCAGAAAAATTATACCGTCTTATTTATACACCGAGGAGACAATTATTATATTCAGAAACGCCAAATAACATAAATGAAGTAATATATTATGGATTCGCAACATTGACCAACACTTAAATGTAAAAAGGCGGTAAAAGCGGAAAAATAAAGGTATGTGAAATACCAAAAATGCCCTTAAGAAGACCGACAACAAAAAAAGGATTAACTACAGTAAACACCCCTATACTACGACTCAGTTATGTATAGACCCTCTTTATCTTAAAATTAAACACTTACACGTCCTATATTATGAAAATCCCGCACTTTACGCCGTTAATAATGGGTCTTTACTATAATAATCATAATAATAATAAAACACAAAATAGAAATAAAAATAAATAAAACACATATTCAAGTATATTGCACCAAATATATCACTCTCTTCCTCTCCCCCCCCCCCCCCCCCCCCCCCTCCACTTCTCTCTAAAGACTATATATAGATACACTGAGATATATATATATATTCATTATGTATATACAAAGAGAGATAGCTAGGTATATACAGGGATATAAGATATATACATATATACAGGAATATAAGATATATACCCTTCCTTACACTGCTTTCAATACGGGTACACTGAAAAAATTATAATATTTTATTTAACAGTTATTACACTCGTAAAAACGCCAAACAATATAAATGGCGTAATCTAATTTGGATTCGCAATCCAAACATTGACTAACAATTAAATGCTAAGGGACGACAAAAATTAAAAAATAAAATTAAGTCAAATACCTAAATTGCCCTTAATAAGGCCAATAGCAAAAAATAAAAAATAAAAAATCCACTCACTTGAATATACGTGCAAACTCTTTGTAAGTTTGATTATTACAAGCTCCTTATGATATCAATTATTTTTTCTTTCTCATTATTAATTAATATTTGAAAATCATGATAAAATCATTGATACAAATTTTGTCATGTTAAATAAAGAATTCACTCTCCTCTACAATGCTTTCAAGTTGAGTACAGTACATTCAAAAAAATTATTCTCCATCAGTCCCAATTTAAGTGTCTTACTTTCCTCTTTTTTTCTGTCAAAAAAAAAATGCCTCTTTCTATATTTAGTAAGTTGACAATCCAAACATCTTACATGACAAGTTTAAAGCCACAAAATTCAAATGACATTTTAATACATTACACACATCTTTAATTTATGACCACAAAATTCAAAAGTATCCTTTTATTCCTTAAATTTTATGTCCAGTCAAACTAAGATACTTAAAATGAGATGGAGGGAATACCGTTTTACTTGTACATCGAGGAAACAATTATTATACTCAAAAAACGCCAAACAACATAAATGGCGTAATCTAATTCAAATTTACAACCCAAATGACCAATTATTAAATGTCAAAAGACCACAAAATTGAAAAAACAAAAGCGAGTAAAATACCAAAAATGCCCTTAATACGACCAACAAAAAAGAAAATGATTGATTACACTAAACACCTCTCTACTATGACTCGGTTACAAATAGACTCTCAGTATCTTAATTTTAAAAACAGTTACACCCCTACCTTATGAAAATTCTGCACTTCCGCCCCTAATTAATGGGTCTCTATAATAATAATAATAAAATAGAAACTAGAAATAAAATAAAAAAAATAAAAAATAAAATATTCAAGAACCCTTCCCCTAAGTGTTATATTTCACCAAATATCACTGTCTTTTCTCCCTCTCTTCCTCGGTGTCCCCATCTCTCTAATAAAGACTATATAACAGATATATATACACTTGAGATATATATATATATTTATATATAGAGAGAGATAGTTAGGTATATACTGGAATATATATTAGTTGAGAGAATATTGGTGGGGTTTGTAAGGGGGTGGTGTTGAAGATGAGCAACAACAGTGGTCTTGTTGGTGGAGTTGCTAGGGTTTCAATCCCTACTAATGTGAGAAAAATGATCCAAAACATCAAAGAGATGACTACAAATCACAGTGAAGATGAAATATATGCAATGCTTAAAGAATGTTCTATGGATCCCAATGAAACTGCTCAGAAACTCCTCTCACAGGGTCCATTTTCACCCCTTTTTATATCTCTATGTATATCTCAATGTATATGTGTAGCTTTATGTGTTGTTTGTGTATGTACTTTAGCTGTGACTTTAGTGTATGAGATGGGGTTGATCTTGTTTTATGTTGTGATCTGTTTGTTCGCTTTGATTACTGATGGAATGAGTTTTCTTGAAAGACCCTTTGTTCAATTTTTATTTTTTCTCTGTTTGGTGTGTCTTGTGCATGTGTGCCTCGTACTCAATTCAGTCGGTTCTCTTTTATTTTTTCATGCCCCTTGTTACTCTTTTGTCTTATGTTTTCTTTTTGCTCTTTCTGGTGTTTTTGATTTTTTTTTTTTTGGGGGGCGGGGGGTGGGTGGATGGATAGAATTCAATTTTGGGTTCTTGAGTGATGCACTTGTATATGTGTAAAGGGGTTGCCTTCAATTTTTATGGTGTTTGAGAAAAATACCTTCTGAAAGATGCAATCACCCTTTCCCCTCTCCGCGGAAAAATTGGGGGTGTGGGAGGGGGGGGGGGGTTTACAATCTGTTTTTGGTTCAAAATCAGATTTTGAATTTTGGGTTAAAGATCACATTTTTGAAGCTATGATTTAATGTAAAATCGGTTGATGGTTGGTCCAATGCTTTTAAGAGTAAATGAGCCATTCACAGGTTTTTTGATTAGGGAAATGTGGCATTCACATTAGGAGCATAAAGGGTCTATTGTTTTCTCTTTCTAGGGTACCCTTGCGTTCGTGACATAACTAAGTTTCTTTGCTAACCTCTTTTATGCTTTGTTTGCAGATACATTCCATGAAGTTAAAAGTAAGCGTGACCGAAGAAAAGAGGTATGATTAGGAATGTATTTGCATAACTATAATCACGCTCTCTAACATGAAAAAATAATGAACTTATTAATTCGCCTGTAAATTTCTAATGGGAGTTGCATAAGTATGACTTATCAGTTGTCTTTTCTCCCTTCTCTTTATTTATTTTGGGTGAGAAATTGTAAAATAATGTAGTTAGCTGTTTTAGGTGCCTGAAGAGGTTATTTTAGCGCATACTCTTGGTCTGTGGCTGGCATACTAATGGATAAGTTCTCATTGGAGGTGTAGGTTCTAGAATCTGTGTCAAGTCTAGGGTGAGCGAGTGATTTATTGCCTAAAAGAGATAACAAATTCAATAGCATATCCATAGACCTGTTGCAATCACGTAGCTGGTCAGCATTTGTGAATGCCATCTTGTGTTCAACTGCTTTAATTATAGTTGCAGCTTGTCTTGTTGTCCTGCTGAAGAAAATCACATGTAGTACTGATTAATGTCTTGGTTTATCAAATAAAGATCCTGATGTAGTACCATTATGCATTAACACCTTAGCAGAATTCATTCCCCTTTTGGTTCTTAAGGACCTAATGTATGTCAAAAGGGTTTCTTTTTCGGAGGACGTATGGATTAATCCGATTTGGTATAAGCATCTTGCTCAAGTTGCATTGTTTTTTTCTTTTAAACGTCTGATAAATGCAGAAGTGTTTTGGGTTACCATAAACCTTTACCTGCTCTTTCTGCACTCTTGGCCTCAGAATTCAATCAAGGAGTCTGCTGAACCAAAGTGGAAAACAGGCATGCAGGGCAGGGGGAACAAAGGGATTCGTGGAAATTTGACTTCTCGTCATGCTTCACATGGTAATCAACAATTTTTTTAATCTTTCTGCATTTTGGTAGTCTCTCGTGATGCCCTGGTTCCACATTTTATGTTCTTCTGAATCTTAATTTATGAGCCCATCTTTTCTAACATACTCAATCTACTTTCTTTTCCATCTATTCTGATGTGCCCTTCTTTCTAAATGACAAAAGGCTCCGATTTCTAAGATTTAAAATGTCTAATCTACAATCTGTCCCTTTGTTTACACATTTCACCAGTTATTTCAAATGCATCTTAACTGATTTTAAGCTCTATTAGGATTTAGACTTTAAAGAATTGATTTCACACTTGAGACCTTTTCATTTCGCTCATAGAAAGAACCTTTATATTTCTCTTAGATTGATCTTATGTTTTTTCTCTTTCCTTATACACTCATACTATCATGTGTATGTTTTGTCAGATGTAGGTGGTGGAAAGAATGGGAAAGATAACATTGCCAATCAAATTCTTGACAAGAGTGTCAACCTATCTTCTGTTCCTAATGTTGAGGCAAAGAATGTTTCAAGGTAGTATTGATGTTTACGGATTTTTGCCCGGTATAGGCAATTGTTGCATATGCATGATGATACCTTGGATTGCCAGGGTAATACCTTTCATAATAAATTACAAAAAAATCCCGCTTAGGTTTTTGGTTGCCTAGATTATCTGGTCTTTCTTTGAAGGCCTGATTTTCATTATTGTTTTTCAGCTCATCAAGTGCTGCAGTAAATGGGCCTAGTGGTCTAGCTTCCGGGAGCAACAGTGTTGCACTAAATGCTCATGCATCCACAAGAAGAGCAGTTAAACAATTTCAAGCAAATACAGGTGTACAGACAACTTCTGCTGATGCAAGCAAAAACCCAAAAGGTGCTACAGGAAACAGGGATGTGCATGGGCAGCAATTCTTCAAGAACGCCAAACTCCTTCCAGATCCCGTGCTCTTACAGATCCGGCAATTCTTCAAGAGCATTCTCCTGTTATCTTCACCACCTCCATCAGGAACTTGTCTCTCAGCTTCAGATCCCGTGCTCTTACCATCTCAAGATTCACGACCCGCTGGTGTAGTAGGCACAGTTAGAAGGGAAATTGGGAGCCAGCATTCTCCTGTTGAACATGTTTCTTCTAACTCCAATGGGAGCAAAAAGACTAATGGTAAAGGCTTTGAAGACTTAATACTATGAAACTGTTACTATTTGATAGAAAATTTATTATGATTATTATAATTATATATTTTATTATCCCCTTTTTGTTTTTTTAAGAAGACGTTTTTGTTTTTTTAAGAAGACGGACTTGTTACTGCTAGTAGAAGTTTTGTTCTTATTAGTAGTCGCATTATATATTTCTTTCCCTACGTGTTCTCCTCCGAGTAGCATTATTTCTGATGCATTATTTCTTCCATATCGCTTTGAATCTCTTCCGAAGCTCAAATATCCAAGTAAAGATGCCAAGCAAATTTCAGGGGTCTGGTATAATTATATATTTTAAGAATCAACTTCAAGAGTACTCTAGTAGCAATTTCTGATGCTGGAAGCTCAAATATCCTTCAACCCATGGTGGTTCTTCCGTTAGTAGGCCGTCATCTAATTACAACAATCGCTCACAAACAATTGGTCTACAAAAAGGTTAGTAATTTAACGTGATCTGTATGTTATAACTTATAATATTGGTTTTAATGCCCCAACTTCTCAAATGATTTATTATACTGATTTTGTTAGTGTTTTTGTTACTATTGCTGCGTAATTTGATAATTGAAGTTCTTGGCTTTTGCCTCGCAATTACCTGCATAATGTTCTTCTACCATTTCCCACTAGAACATTTGCTTGTGGGTAAGATCATATATTATCAAAACACAAATTTATGACGAAGAACGAGTGTAGCAATTCTGCTTGGGATGCTTTTGTGAAATTAAAAAGAAGCTTTTGCATGCCACAACAATGAATAGAGAGTAAAAGCTTCTGCAACAGTAATAAAGATATAACTTTGATTTTCTCTTCATAAAAGACACAGAAAGGGTGCTTCTTATGCCACAAGGAGAATTTAGAATTCTTAAATTCTTGTTGATTTGGTCATATGAGCTGAAGTTGAGCTCAACGTAGATTAAACGAGATGAACTGGTGGAAACTTAATTTTTGTTTGCTTATCTTTGTTAACAATATATCATTATGTGTATCATTATAAAACGTTTGGGTGAAGGTTTTCTACCTTTCTGTATACTTTTGTGTACAGGATTTTCTCCCGCAACATCAATAAGCTATTGCGTAATACCAAAAAATAAAAAATAGATCATAAAGTGTATCAATATAAGACATCTAACTATATAAATCTTGCTGGATACTTTCGAAGACCAGTGACTTGATAATCAAAGCATAATTTTTCCAGTTATCGTTGTTTTAACTTTAAAATTTCTGTATTACTCCATTTGTTATTCTATAATATACAATACAATATACATGCATAGATGGGTTCAATGAGTGATCAATAAGAGCCATCTTAGGTTAGTGACCTCCATTGCACTTTGAAAGGGTGGGGGTCAGCCCTAGTTGTTGAGCCTATATCATAATGTACACACTTGGATTTTTTTTCTTTCTAAACTGCACATATACTATTGTTAGAATTGTTCACCAATAAAAAGATAGTCTGAGCTGGAACTTAGCTCAAGCTTGAGTTTCCAAAATCAAAATGTTGCATCGGGAATGTTCAAAAGCCATGTATGTTTTCAAAATAGAATGTTGGTCGTTGGCTCGTTACTAGTCATCTGGCCCCTTGCATAAGTTACGTTTGCTGGATACTGCCTGGTAAAGGTTAGAAAGTATTGATCTCTGTTTAGATACTTGTCTGTTTTTACTTTCGCTTGGATCAGAAATGGGTAGTGTCTTGAGTTTTTTTATTTGGCGTGTTTGTAACTCTGTCTCTAGATGAGTAGTGTTCTCAATTTTGAACCTTAGTGCTGTAAGTCTCTTTGCTTGTTTGTTGGTTCGAGTTCACTTGTTAGATTTGAAAAGAAAAAGAAAATGCATTTTAGCAAATAGAGTTTGTTTTTTCCCATCAGTTCAGTAATTCGTGCTGGAAGCATAACACTGTCTTCTTTGTTTTTATACAGCAGGTCCTTCTAAGGAGTGGAAGCCAAAGCCTGTAAACAGTAATCTAGTTCAGGGGTCTGCTCTTGCTGCTTCGTCTGGTGTTTCTACGGTTTCTGTTGAAGTCAATACTCTGTCGCAGCCTCCTGCTGCTGTTCCCGAAACAAAGGAAGTTACGGAGGATCTGCAGAAGAAGTTAGAGGAATCACACATTTCAGATGTTGAACATGTTATTATTCCTAGCCACCTTCACGTTCCTGAGGTTGAAAAACTTGGTTTCTGCTTTGGAAGTTTTGACACTAGCTTTAGTTTGGGCACAAGCACAAATAATGCTCCTGAGCATGACAGAAGTCCACCACTTTCTGAAGCTTCCGAGTGCATTGAAGAAGCTACAACTGAACAACCTCCAAGGTCTATCTCTCTCTCTCTCTCTCTCTATTTCTTCTCTGTCCCCGATGCTCCCTCCCTTGTCCTATTGATAAGGCAGCTGTTTTTTTTTTTTTTCGCAGTAATTTATGTTGTATCTGTACTTATCAACCAAGACAAAGTAACTTATTATTGAATCTTTAGGAAGTCTTTTGGTCTCAAAGTACAGTTTCAACAGCAATATCAAAGGATTAACTGAAAACATGCTATCGGTGGATGATTCGGATACTTCCCCTACTCCCTTTGTCCCACTCCCACTGTTACAGTTCAAACTTTCCCACTTCGGGTTGTGCTGGTTGTCCCAAATTTGGGTCCACCTACCTAGAAAAAAAATTAAGGTATCGCTGGACCCAATTTTTCCATAAAGAAAGATTTCTTGAAAATTTAATTCTTTTCACCATTTTTTGGTGACCGAGAAATCTGTCTGGGGCCAACATGTAGGACCAACTGCAGGTTTTGAGACTCGGAAATAATGGGCATGCCCCTCAACCCTTCTCCACTTAAATACCGTGATTAGTTCGCATGGCCCAGTGCTCGAACGTGTGACCTAAGTCACAAATCTCTCAGCCTTTGCCCGCTTGTTCGCCATTTTTGGATATCTCTGTGGGTGTGTGTGTATTGCTATCTGAGAAATCCCCAAGGGTCATAGTGCAAGTTCGAAACTTTGGTGGATAATGGGCTCGCCCTTATACCCTTCTCCACTTAAATGTAAGACTTTTCTCTGTGGTAGGGTTCGAACCACAGTCTTGGCGCACGCGGTGTTATCAAAGGCGTGCCAAAGCGCTTAAGCCTTAAGGCATTGTTGGGTTGAGGTCCGCTCGTATGGGGAAAGAAGAAAAGTGGCCGAAAGTGAAAGTTGAGACATCGTAACGATGTCGTAGAAAGTGAAAGTGGAACGTCATAATGATGTTGGCCGAAAGTGAAAGTAGAAAATATATTTTTTTTACTTGAAATCTCGACTATAAATAAGGCAACTTCCAAATTACTATAAAACAAATAGAAGAAAAAACAACACGTCAGCTAGAGAGAAAAATCTAAAATACTGCTTAGTGAAAGGCTTAAGTAAGAGAAGTCTTTGAGAGAATTTTTACGGTAAAATTCTTGAGTGTAATTGGGATTGGGGTTGTGAGGTTGAGTGTTGTAAACAACAATATTTCTTTTAATAAGATGCGAGCGACGCGTGGACGTAGCTCGCGTGAGGGTGAACGCGTATAAAATGTGTCTTATTTATTAATAAACTACGTCACGACGTAAGTAGGTTCTGTAAGGAGGTTGGTATTTAAGTGGTCCGAGCTGTGACCTCGATCTTTCTGGGAATTTCTTCTGAGTCGGTTGGGATTTAAATCCTAACAGTAGTGTGAGCAACGGAGTTGTGTTGTGATTTTAGAAACGATGGGAGGCAAAAGGTAGACGCCCGTCGGTAAAATTGATGGTAGTTTTTCACGGAGAAGAATTGAAAAATTTGAGGGAAAAATTCAAAACCCCGATCCGAAACGGAAAGGGGATAACGGGTGGGATTCCCCGCGGACATTGGGTCGTTTGGCTCGAAGAACGTTGCACGTGGCAAGGAAGACCCGCGGAAAAGATGGGTATTTCGTATGGAGAAACCTTAGAAAAAATAAGGTATTTCTGAAGAAACATTTCATCTAAAAATATGGGAAAACTCATTTTGCTAAATGAATTAAAACTTTAAATCTTCTCGGGAAAAAATTTATTTCGTAGAAGTGCCCAATTTTTTTGGCAATTTCCAAAAGGGGGGAACCCCTAAGAAGGCAAATTTGGGGAAAAACTAAAGTTCAACAGAGGGATCGTATCCTTGGGGGAGGGCGCAGGAAAAATTCGGAGGGCCCCGGGTTGTTTTAAATGTTGAAAAGAAGAAAATTTTGGGAAAACCCAAAGAAATAGGGGCATCGAAGTCGGGGAAAGGCGGGGTCATCCGGACCGGGGGGAACACTTGAGTTTGGGGGCGGGGGAAAAAGGTCCCCGAAAAAGGGGGGCCCAAGAAGGAGGGGAAAAAAGGGGGCGGGTAGCCTTTTTAAAACT
>NC_081352.1:49589960-49683938 GCF_029784015.1 Lycium ferocissimum
GGAAATCTGCTTATCTGAGGAGCCATATAGGCAGTAGCAGAAATTCATGGATTTTTGCATCTTTAGTAGGCAAAAGCTGCACTATGGAGTTTGTATTGTTTCCTGATCATTTCTCTTCCCTGTAGGTGTGCTTTATGTGATTTTAATTGAGAGTTAATTGCTGAGCAGCTATGATTCGTCATGAACTAATTGCTTTATTTGTAATTTGGTTTCAGATTTTGACATTTTAGCTAACATTATCAAGGATTGGTTTTAAAAAGAGGACGAAAATGTTAAAAAGTGAAACAGAAATTTGTTGCATCATTCCATTTGAGGAAGTTACAAGATTTCGTTGTGTTTGTTGTTATTGAGCTTTTAGTTTCGCGTAGGGCAGCTTGGTAGTACTGGGGCTTGTATGCTGTCCAATTAAACACTGGTACATCTCCGCAATCTAGTTGAAGGAAGAATTCTGTATTTCTGAAACAGAGATAACAATTGGAATTTCTAAATGTAATTTTTATTGTTGCCTAATTAACTTAGTTGCCTGCAGAATAAGTTGGCATAGTGGTTTGCTTAAACTTCATACTTAACTTTCCTACTCTGTGATTAGATATCTTGTACTATGGACTCAATTCCTTTCATCACTTCATTAAAAATATTTATCATCTGTGTATATGTATGAAGAATGTGATTATAGATGCGACATGTCTTTTTTGCAGAGCGAAAGCTCAGGTGTGTGGATTAATGCGCACAACAGAGATTTATCTAGCTTGCAAGCAAGTTCCTTTTACAATCTTCCTCAGGGTCAAGTGGCTCTAACACCCACGCAACCTGGACATGGAACCTTTGCTAGTGTTTATCACCCAGCTCAACCAGTTACAGCATCAAGTGTTCATCCACTTCTGCAGCAGTCTCAGACGATTGCTGGTCCAGTTGATATGGTGGGACCAACCGCCAACGTCTATCAACGGCCTCAGCATTCACAAATGAACTGGCCAAATAGTTATTGACTGCTATTCATTGGAGGTTTTAGACATGCAACATGTTGCGACGTGGAGGAATGGTTCCAGCAAATGTTGGAAAGAAGTGTGCAGGCTGACTGTAAATTTATTAAGGGTGCCAAACCACAAAAGTACGTCAGCATTGGCATCTCTTCTTGCTTGGACTGAGGATAATGGTGAATCCTCCTGTAACTGATAGTGACAGATTTTAGTTGAGGCAGGTATATGCGGATTGGTTTTGTTTACAACGTAATAGCCTTCAATAGTTTTGAGCATTATTAGAATAACTATGAGAGGTTAAACTTTTTTCGTCCCTATATATTTCTTCTTTTGGTAGGATTTTTAGGACTCTTGAAAGCAATGAGGTTTCTAGGGTTTTTTCCATACATCTTGCTTTCGTGCTTATCTTTGTACCTGTAAAGTTAATATTGAGGGACTGTTGTAATTGGTGGTTGGGGCAAAGAAAAATGCGGCTTTATTCGCGGTAAATGGTGAGGTGAATTGATACACAACTTGAAAGGCCCTTTCTGTTGTGTTGAAATTTTGAGATTATTGATGGTCTTGCATGCAATTCACTGTTAGAATTTTCTCTAAGCTTGTCATTTCTCCCACATTTTCCATTTCTTGCTACTCCGGGAGTGCACTAGATATTGCAGTGCTAAATTTTCCAGAATGACTGGAGAAAAATATGAATTGCTTCCTCTTTGCAGTGTTTTCATTTTAAAGAAATGTTTCTGTCATGCAATAAGTTGGCGAAGATGATGAATGCCTGGATATGAATTGCGTCCTGATTGAAGAGAAACAACGTGCAAGTTACTACTAGTACTTCACATTGATCTGTACCCGGTGGATTTTGCATTCAAATAGAAAAAAGTAGGTGGAATTCATCGACAGTCCTTTTACTTTTGAGCATCTGAACACAAGATATAGTGTTCTTGTTAGACACTTTTGTTGAAACTTTGAAAATGTTTTTGCGTGTGTTCTTCAGTGCCTATAAGTTAACCACATAAAATACGTTACCTCCTTTAATTACACACATCAATCTCATTTGGAACAAACTTGAGGTCTTATGGCATATTGAGACTAATAAGTATAATTGAAGGAGGTGGCATTTTAAGTGATTAACTTATTTATATAATGAGTGCATGAGCACATCGCATAAACTCTTCTAAAATTTGAGTCAGAACTATCTAATGAGAACAATTTATTATGTGTTTAGTTGCTTAGTCAGAACATGTCATAGTTTGAAGTCTATGAAATTTATTTACATGTTTGAGGGATTGTTTATGTATATCGCCAAAAGTATTTTCTCTCCACCAAACACGATAAAGTGATGATTCTTGTTAGAGAAAAATAAACTGTTTGGGTACAAGCACTTAGTTTGACATCCAAACAACTGCAAGACAACAAACTATGAGCCAAGGATATCAGTAGGACTTGTCATAAGAATAGTACGTCCATAATTGCGCACAAGATACAAAGTTACAAACATATCTTCCAAACCACTTGGGTCCATAGGACCTTGGAAACTCAAAACTATATATTCCAATCTAATTACTACCGGAACTAAAATCCCAACCAAATGGAAAAAATTAATTCAACATCTTATCTTTACCCCTTATCTTTGTAACTGTAAGTCTGTAACACCTAAAAAACAAGTGCAAATTTATATTAAGATGAAAATGTTGGTCCTTTTTTTTTTTTTTTGGCTGGAGAGAGTTGGCGAGTGACAAATGCAGAAATTTTATTAAATGGATTGGAAAACAAGCTCTCATGTGTTTGGGAGATTTAATTATTTATTATATTTTTACACACATAAATAAAATTTTCACTTGAATATAGTGCATTTTTTCAACGAAAAGGAATATATTCGCCCTTAGTAAATAAGGCCGCCACTTGTGCGGAGGTGTTGTGATCAATTTATTAAAAAATTATTCTCAGTTCGTTGAGATTGACCAAATTAATAGAGTAGTAGTTTATCCCTAGGTATGCTTGGTAGTTAACCAAACCATTTACCAACATATGCAGTGTCCAAAGTCGTAGATTTGTACCAAATATGTCAATTCCCTTTATTCTAATTGATCATGTAACTTTACGTTGGGAATCCTTAATATATTGTACTACCTTAATCAATGGTTCTTAAGATTAATATTGTCATCGCCAATGTAACTTTAGGTTGGAAATCCTTTATATATTGTTGGGAAAAGGGTAAAGGAGATATGGAATATCCCTACTAAGTTTAAGATTGCTAGTTTAATATCTTATTTTATCATCATACCTCCAAGAGAATGTACTCCACTACCTTTATAAATGATACTTAGTCTAATATTCGGTCTTCTTTGGATTAAAGTAAAATAAAATAAGATAAAATCTACCAAGCATTTGGAAAAATTTAGTTGAGGTTGAAAACAGTGTATCTGAAGTTAAAATTGAAAAAGTGTTTTGAAGGTAGGTTGAGTTGTGTCTGGACACAAACTTCACTTAACAAAATATAGCTTGTGATTGTTGAAAATTTGTGAGTAGATTATTTCATTTGAAACTCAAATCAGTATTTGAATATTGCGCCTATATTCAAAGGCGGATCTAGAATTTGAACTTTATGGATTCTGAATTTTAGGAAACATAGCCTCAAATATTAGAAACTGAGTTTTGAATTAAATTTTTGTAAATATTTAGTAATTTTTTTTTTACACATAAGAGATCTGTGTCAAAGTTACTGGTTGGGGCGACCCCGTATATATTCAAACCTACATCCGCTCCTATCCATTTCAAGTACTAAAGTCCGATATTTGCAAATTGCGAATACTAATGAGCAAATGAATACTTGTAATAATACTAAACTCAAGTGTTTCAAATAGTGGAATAAGGCACAAACGGGTCTACTAGTAGATGGTAAGCATGTTATACCCGACTGTTAAAATGGAAAATATGTAACATCTACTAATTTATCTAACTTATTAGAACTGTTATAAATTATGATCTGTGACTAACAAGGATCTTTGTAGCACAAAACAAGGAAAATAATCTAGCTATTAATGCATCGAATTCAATACATTACAAAAATTTATAGCTAATTCAAACAAGCACTCCTCGTCTGTCAATTAATTTAGTTTAATAAATTTGGATGAAATTATCCTTCAAAATTAATTTAGAAGGGACCATTAAGGCTGCAATATATTAATACAAGGGGTCCACAAAGAAATCTAAGCATATACTTATTGGAACTTGGTTTGCTGACTACTTTTCTTATCATGTTAATATTGTCCTCCCAAAAAATTTCATTCTAATCAAGTAATTGAAAAGGACACTTTCTCGTTACTTTAATAAATGAAGAATACATCACCAATAGAGTAAAGAACAATATATTTCCCAATTATGTTCAACACTTCCTCCCAAAAGCTTAGCCGATTTGTTACATACTTACATTTGGCCTCCTTGCTTAACAAGCCGTATTCCTTTGGGTCATTTGCACGATTACCCTTCAAAGGCACTGGTCATTAATTTTTGCCCCTCAAATTGGTGGCTTTAATTTTTATCCCTTATGTCTGCTGAAGTTTGGGGTTCGAATCATTTGGTCGATTAAAAAAAAAAAAAATCGCGAAACGAGAGTTTCGTATGAGGTTAGGCACTATCCAAGGCAAAAGTTGGGCTATAGAAGCCAAAGTTAGGCCTCCTCAAAACTCTTCAGTCTAGCGAAATTCGTTTTTTTTTTGAGGCGGGGTTCGACCTCGAAAACACTAGGGGGTATAGGGGCGAGGACAAAAATTAAAAACCACCAATTTGAGGGGCAAAAATTAAAGACCAGTGCCTTTGAAGGGCAATCCGCACAAAAAAATGTATTGGTTTTATGGTTTTCTGCCTAGTGTTCGGTATTAGTTTTGGAGTTCGATTAATTCAAACCCATGAGGTTTGGGGTTCGAACCCCGGCTCAGTTAAAAAAAAAAAATCACAATGCAAAGTTTCATAGCAAAGTTAGGCCTCAGGTAGAGTGCAAAACTTTGCCTTTTTTTTTTTTTAAAAAAATATTTTCTTGAGTTGGGGTTGACCCCTGACACAGAAGGTATTACGCGAAAGACAAAAATTAAAGACCACAGTTTGAGCGAAAATTAAAAATTGCCTTTGAAGGGCAATCCGCACAAAAAAATGTATTGGTTTTATGGTTTTCTGCCTAGTGTTCGGTATTAGTTTTGGAGTTCGATTAATTCAAATTTGTACCAAAAAATTCTTGCTTGTATCCTTGGAGCCACTTTTCTTTGATGTCTTTCGTACATGAATTACTGTACATGTGATGATAGTGTAATGAAAATTTTGTGTAATTGTCTAATTTGACCTGTTATATTTTTTTTTGTTTTGTTTTGTTTTAAGTTTTGTTAAAATTATATATAGGGGAGAAAAAAGAAATGAAAAGTTATAAAGTTGAGCATATAAAATAAAGAGATGAAAATTTAGTAAACTTAAATATTATTCTTAATTCTACTTATTAAATAGATAATAATTCATGTAATTAGCCTTTATAGGTCTTAATAGTGTCAAAATTATGTTACAATAGTATATAAAAATTAAAAAATTTGCATAAATTTGAAATTATATGAACTTCATTATACACGTCTCCATATCCATCAATCAATAATTCATATCAATCAATCATACCATCTTACTCCCCTCCCCCTTCTCCATACTATCCTACATTAGACTCGTATAAAAGTAAATTATATTACTTGATTAACATTTCTGAATTGCTATTAAGTTCATTATTAAATTCAGAAAAGGCCACGTCAAGAAGAACACCTTTAACTTTCATAATTTTAGTATTATTTTCTCCACTGATGAATCATTGTCCTATCAAAAGATATTGTATGTTAATGCATGCAATATTGAACTAACTATGACAAGACAATATCGTGATTATTTGAAATTAGACTACGTAAATCACATGATCTCAATCTTTAAAACCCCTTTATATATAGGATACCTGCAAGTTATCCTAATTTCTAAATACAGTTTACTTAAAAAAACTTGCCTAACTTTCAAGCATAATTGTCTCTAATTTTTAGCAACACCTTCTCCTTTTCTTCCTTCACTTCTATTACTTCACGAAAATAATCAAAATAACCGATTGAGATACATCATTTAAATAGTAAAAAAAAATTCCTCTCTCCCTCCCCCTATGTAATAATTTTTTTCTTAAAAAAACATTTCTTTGTGAAAAAAGAATACATAGCTATTTTCATTTATTTCTTCTAAAGTATTTTCTTTTTTTCTTTGTCGAGATAAATAATCTTTCTTCTCATTCTTTTTTGGCTTGATACATAGCTACGTTACTTCCTAAGTAAAAGGTGGTTAATGTTTATTTGTTCAAACTTAATTAGTAAATTTACCATAGAATACTCTATGCATATTCCAAAAGAGCATATTCCAAAAGAGCAAAGTATATGAAAATGACAATACAGAAAACCTTTTTCCCTCTGGAGTCACACAATAGGTACAACCTCCAATAAGAAAAGTACAACACTTTATCCAAAAAGACCTTCACCTGTAAGAAATCAACAAAATCATCACCTTTTTGTTAAATCTTTGCAACATTTTGGACATACCCCTTTAAAGAGGACTCAAAGGGTGTCAAAAAAAACGATAAAAGAGGAGCAATTGATGCAATCAAGAAATCAAGAAAATTACCTGCTATAAGAAATCAAGAAAATCACTCACCATTTCCATTGTCATCATCATTTGTTTGTAGATCTTTGTAAAATTTTGAACATACCCTTTGGAAGAGTACCAAAAAGGCGTGTTAAAATCGAGACAGGGAAGAAAATGCAGAGGTAAGAAAATTAGTAAAAGACGAGCCACAAATAGGTAGTAGGTACAACCTCCAAATAGAAAAGTACAATACATTAGTCCCAAAAGACCTTCACTTGTTAGAAATCAACAAAATTGTTCAAATCTTTGTAAAATTCTGAGCATACTCTTTGAAAGAAGACTCAAAAGGGTGTCAGAAAAATGGTAAAAGAGGAGCAATTGATGGAAGAAAAATGAAATCTTGAAAAATAGGTACAACTTCCAAAAAGAAAAGTACAACAGTTGAATCTTGAAAGATCTTCACCTGTAAGAAATCAACAAAATCTCCAATTTTTGAACATACCCTTTGAGAGAAGACTCAAAAGGGTGTCAGAAAAATGATAAAAGAGGAGGCATTGATAGAAGAAAAAGAAGAAAAATGCAATCTTGAAGATGAGCCAAAGAACAGAAAATGCAAGAATGTAATAGAAGAAATAGCAGAGAAGTTGAAGAATGAAGTGTGTGAAGAGGGAAAGATTGAAGCAGCTAAAGATATTAGGAAACTGGTGAGGAAGTCATCGTCTTCAGGGAAGACACGTGTCCGGTTTGCTGCTGCTGGTGTTATTCCACCGTTGGTTGATATGCTTCGAGGTTGTTCTTATTCTTTACTTGCTCGTGAGGCTGCTTTATTAGCTCTCCTCAATCTTGCCTCTCGTAATGAAAGGTTAGTACACTTAAACTCTTCCTCTTTATTTTTTAAGTAAATGGTCAAAACACACACTTGAATTGTCACTTTTTTGCGAGTTTTACACCAAAGTATCAACTGTTCCCTTTTCCTAAACTATCACCGTCTGTGTATTAAAACACACTTATGTTGATAGTTCAGGCAGGAAAGGGAATAGCTGATAGTGGGCCTAATCAGCTTTGAGGCGTGTTTTAATAACATGGATGATGATAGTTCAGGTAGGTAGGAAAAGGGAATAACTGATGGTTGGGGTGTGAAACTCGCGAAAAAGTGATAGTTAAGTGTTTTTTTTTGGGGGGCTATTAACTCTTTTTTTAAACCTCTGTTGGAGAAATACATTTGTGTGGATATTTGTTGTATGAATGAAATTTGTTCAAGAATTTTCTGGGTTAGTTTGATAATGGTGATTTCTTGTGCTCTAGATGATTTAGATGGGAAAGATTTTTACTTTTTCCAGATAAAAGTGAAAATTTTGGATGTTGAGTCTGGGAATATTCTATTATTGTAGAAATGAGAAGGAAAGGTTTTCCTTGTCCCCGATTTTCATTTGGCAAGAAGCTAAAGTATGAAAGTGGTGGCTATAATGTAAACAATGATTTTAACTGTAGGAAGCTCTAGATTAAGCCTTTGGTGTAATGGAAAAATGGATGTTATATACAAGAAGATGATCAGACATAGCAACCAGCTATAAAGGTTCCCAATGTGGACATCAGCTCTAAATAGAAAGAGCTATTTGAAATAATGAATATTAGTTGTCAGATAAGAACCAGAGCTTATTTGCTGAAATTTTATGTTATGTATAATTTCCTTGCTTAGTTATGCGTTATTATCACCTAGATCGGCAATTTAGTTTCACTTGCAAAATAGGGAAAAAGAGTTGGCTACCAGACTGGGATGGAGGGGATGTAGTTCTTTTGTATATGAACTAGGCTAGCCATGCCGACTCTGTCACTCATAGCTGAAGAAAGATGATATGGAAAAGACTAGTGACTCTTAAGCAAAAAAGAATATTCCATTTCCCTCAGAATGAGATACACCATTGAATCATTCACATTTTTTCTTTAGAAATACATTTCAATGTTGCAGTCTTCGCTCTTGTGTTTTAATCTACTTGGAGTATGGCCCAACTGTGAGACACACTCGGGCAGCAATGAGGTGTGCATGGCCTAACAGCTATGTCATGAGCCCAGGAACAGCTTGCACCTTGCAAGCAAGAACTAGGTCCAGCAGATGGGGAGGCTGATGGGGCTTTCTTAGTTGAACCCTGAGGGGAAGGGATTCTGGGAGTCTAGGAAGAAAAGGAACAAGACGCTTATGCAGGCTTAGCAGATAACAAGAACCATACCAGATATTCTTTTTTTTGATGAATTGTAAGGTGTTACATCACTGGCATCAAGATAATCTTTAAAGCATATCAGTGACCTTGAGTTCCTGTGCCTACTAGGAAGGAAAGTAAGAAGTGGCCTTTGGTGCTGCCGCCACTTCCAGTGCATGCCTCAAGTCACCACTCAACAGCAGTGACATCTCAATTGTGTTCTGTGGACCAAGGGCCTTGTAAAATTAGAAGAACTTAAATCTAGAAGCTTCTCTGACAAATGAGCTATTGGGCCTTGCTGAGACCCTAAATTGGTCTTTAGAAGTCGTTTTCTGCGCATCACGTGGGCACACGTAGTTTCAGGCATTTATCACTTTGGACAACGCGGTCTCGGTTAACTAAATGATACTCCCAAAATATTTCGTAACATTTGGCTCTTTGGCCCATTTAGTCAAATCATAGCATTTGGCTCCTTGGCCAATAAAGTTCAAAAAATATTTCTAGCTAAAAAATTGCATTTAGAAGTTGTATTCAATGCTAAACTTTTGCTCGTCAGTGCCTGTTTGGAGCCAGAAGCCCAGAAAGTTTCTCTATGACATTGAATGTGCAATGACTAAAATTTCAAGGGATTCATAAACTGTGTTCTGATTAAGATTTTGAATGGGGCTTCCATAATGGAGGTCTCAGGTTCGAAACCCCCTTGCCTACGGCAGCAGGGGATTTGCCTTCTGGGTCGAGCTCGTCGCACCGGGCTTGCCTAGTGCGGGTTATCTCTCCTGTGTGGTTTGCAAGCTATTGCACAGGAGCGGGGTTTACCCTGTGCGCACCCAAACTTGTCATCAAAAAAAAAAAAAAAAAGATTTTGAAAGGTCATGATCTTTGAGCTTCTTGCTTTGATAGTAAAGTTCTAGCACCTTTTTGCATCTCACTAGAAAATGTCATCCTGTTTCGTTAATATCTTAGATTATTCAGGGCAGAATACATCTTTTCATTTTTGTGGTCTTATGGAAAAAAGAAAGAAATGACCATGTTTCATGATGCTAGCTAGTGTCTATTTTCACCCACGTTAGGCATGTAAATGAACTTCTCACACGCTGAAACTTTACAATATTTCCATGGCTCATCATCTTTATACGCATTTTCTCCTGACCTATCTACTCGCAGAAGGGAGGGAAGATTTTCCATCCCTCCAGGTTGTGACACGGCTATATAGATGATATTATTGTTTGACATCTAATTCGGGTTTTTCTATCCTCCCCTAGATTCTGTCTTTCTATTTTTCTTGTAGAGCTCTTTGTTTTTCTTGTTTTTCTTTTGTGTTCTCCTGGTGTACTTCCAAAACTTTCTTCACCCTATTTATTATGGTGATTGGTGCCTTATTTTACCTTAAGGGTTTTTCTTGATATTGGTACAATTAAAATGTCAATGCTCTAGACATGCTATGGCTATACCCCAAAGAATGATCAAACCTCCACGATCTGAAGCTCGATCCTCTAGTTTCATAATCAGTACTGTATATCTTTTCCTGCATGTAAACCTGGTTAAAGTTGCTTGTTTTCCATGAATTTGGCTTTGGATTATACCTCTACTTAAGTCTCCATAAGTTCTAGAGTAAAGATGGATGATTATGCAGAATAGACGATAGTTGCTGTGCTCACACGGTCAAATATATTCTCATTTTTTCTCTTTCCTTTCCTCATGTAAGCAATACTTCTTCATTTCAGCTAAGCATGATTTCTTCATACTTACCAACAACAGTCCTGCTTAGGAATCGCATATATGCAAATGTAAAAACATATTATAGGTTTGTTTTTAGCAAATTTTTTGGTATCCTTGGACATATATGATAATATCTTCATTGGTTTTTTTGGTTTCCCTCCTGTTTTGTAAGAATTGCTTGATTCATGGATAACCAACTTATCTCCTTATATTCCTTTTCAAACTTACCAGAAACAAAATAAGGATTGTTGCATCCGGTGCCATCCCTCCTCTTGTGGAGCTCCTGAAGTTCCAAAATGGCAATTTGAAAGAACTAGCAACTGCTGCTATTTTAACGTTGTCAGCTGCTGCAACCAACAAACCGACAATAGCTGCATCTGGAGTTGTACCTCTTCTGGTGCAGATCCTGAGTTCAGGCACTGTTCAAGGAAGGGTTGATTCCGTCACAGCCCTCCACAATATCTCCACAAGCATAGAAGATCCCAAGTTAGTTCTTGATGCTAGAGCGGTTTTCCCGCTAATGAATCTCCTCAAAGACTGCAAGAAATATTCCAAGTTTGCCGAGAAAACCACAGCCCTATTGGAAATCCTATCTAATTCTGAAGAGGGAAGAGATGCAATAACAAATGCAGATGGCGGAATACTCACTCTGGTGGAGACTGTTGAAGACGGGTCCCTTATCAGCACGGAACACGCTGTTAGGGTTTTGCTGTCATTGTGTCAAAGCAGCCGAGACAAATACAGGGAACTCATTCTCAAAGAAGGCGCTATTCCAGGCCTTTTACGGTTAACTGCAGAGGGCACACCTCAAGCTCAGGATAGAGCTAGAACGCTTTTGGACTTGCTTCGGGACACTTCTCCTGAAAGCAGATTCTCATCATCCACGTTGGAGAGAATAGTGTACGACTTTGCTGCACAAGTTGATGGAACGGATAAAGCTGCTGAAACAGCCAAGAGATTGTTGCAAGACATGGTTCACAGAAGTATGGAGCTAAGCATGAGTAGTTCACAGTTAAGGGCTTCATCTTGTGGGTCTTCAAAGATGCAGTCTTTATGAATAATTAGGTAGTTTCAGGTTTTCAGATAGACCGGTATATAGCCAAGAAAATGAAGCTATGTAAATGGAGTATATTAGCTCTTCTTCCTCTGCCCGATTTTATGTGGAAAGACGTGGAGTTGCAAAGACCATATATAACTGGAAACTGGTAGCTAGTAGATAGTATATGCTGGTGGTAACACCAGTGGAAGGATAAGGTGATTTTCTTGACCTTAATGAGCATTGTACATTTCTAATTTAATCACTCATTTGTAAAGTTTGAAAGTACTTGCAAATTGCTGCCTTTTCTGCTTCATTTTGCTTCTGTTATATCTACCTTGTCTTTGAATTTCAGATATCAACATTTGATGTATTCCTCGAACATAGAATTTGCTACCTCATAATCTAGCTAAATTCTCCTTTTCCCTTTTATATTGAGTTTCTTTGGATTCTGCTTTCCCTAGTTGGTTGTAAATGATGCGGTGGTGTCTTAGGAACATTGGAAACACATTATGAAGTAATACAATGAAGCTGTTTATTGAAAAAATAATTGTTAGGTAAGATTGATTTTTTATTATTTTAAAAAAGAGGAGTTTTTTTTAGAAAGGATTCATTCATTATACAGAAGAAAACTCACTGAATAAGGTCTCTGTCGTTTGGCCATATACAGCTTCTTCCTATAATCTTGACTTCTTTGCTTTCTTACTCCATTTTCTAGCGATGACGAATTTGTGAAACCATAGTCAAAACTTCTTGAAGAACAACGAATAATTCTATTGAAGATAATTTTGCTGTTTACCTATTTAAAAAAAGAAGACGAGGGAAAAAGGAGATTAGTTTAGTTTGGAAGGTAAATATGTCTAGAGCAATTTTCTCTGAGTCCAAAACTACTTCATATTTCGCTTTGTTCCTTGAGCTGCCTCTATTTTTAGGTAAATACTTAGCCACTAGGTGTTTACGTCGAATCATGTAAATTTATTATAAATAAGCGATTTAATGGAATAACAATGCATGTTGATTAGTCATGATTAAGTTTTTGGCTGAACGAGACACCTGTGGTTGATAACAACTTTTAAGGTAGACATCTCAACTAAACATTGTTCCATTTAGACACACAGTAGGGTGCCGGAAACACTCATCATTTAAACACCCCATTTGACTTGCGAGTTGTGTGATTTTTCACCCAAAACAAGCACGTGGAAGGCTAAAAAACATATTTTTTTTTTATTTTTTTACTCTTTTTATTTCCTCATTCTTCTTCTTCTTCTTTACTTCTTTACTAGTGTATTTGCCCACGCTTCGCGCGATCGTGAAATCTTTGCTTAAAAAAATATAAATGAATATTGATGTCATTTTTTAACAAATTAATTTGATCTTCTTAATCAAAACTATTTTTCAACGATTCTATCTTCTTTTGGTAATTCTTTTAACACCTTATATAGAATTCTTTGAAAAAGGAACTGTGAAAACATTCCAGCTCTAGTTTCTTTGAAAAAGGAACTGTGAAAACATTCCTATATTCCAGTATATAGGAATTTGAATAAGAATATAAAAGTTGGAAAAAATAGCAAAGAGAAGTATTAATAATGCATAAATCTAGTTAATGTAAACCTAAGATGTCGTTTGCTTTTTTCCTTCCAGCTCTTAGTTTAACATTGTTCATGCCTCTCAAATAAAAAAATTAAAACTAAGAAGGAAAGGAATATATATATATATATATATATATATATATATATATATATATATATATATGAAACAAATGATACACCATAATCATTACTCAGTTCGTTCTCGAAACATTTAGACAATGGAAGGAGAAGAAGGACGTGATTGGTGCTAACAAAATGATTCCACTTACGCACAACAAAATTAGACATGTAATCTTGACTGAAAGCAAATTAAAAAAGAATCAAGGGAAAAAAAAACTCCATAAAGATGGAAATAAAGCATACACCAAAGAAAGCCTCCATATTCGGATTTCCGATGTAATTTTCACTTGCTAACTCTTTACAAATACACCATCATTACCACACCTTTGCAACTAGCACATTGGAACCAACCACAAAAGTGCATTAGAGAAAATAAATAAATTAACGGGCACACGTCAAATCTTTATGAATAACTATGGCCTAATAAATTCCAAATTCTGTTCAGTCAAATTAACAAATTGGAATCTGTTACTTTTCTCTATATTTCGAGTGATTTCCACTTGCATCATAACTGCGATAACAGTTTGAGTCTAGACGAGTAACTTGCTTGAATCTCTAGTAGTGCACCAATTAATACAGATTAATAACAATAATTATAGGAAGAGTAAGAGAACTCGAATTTGCAGACTTTTCGTGGAACCTCTCTTGGACAAGAAAAAATATTTATCTTTAATTGCTTCTTGTAAGTGTATTTTTTTGTTTCATATAATGTCTTACCTTCATTTTCACAAGTGACAGAATAGTAATGTCAATTTTCTCAAATCAACTCTTATAATTAAAAATCAAATATAAATCCTTCTCCTTTTTAAAAAATTTCAGCTCTTCCCCTAAATAATAACGGAGCATGGCAAACGATGCACATTGACAATTTGCCATATGAAGATATAAAATGACATATTAATAAACTGAGAATAGCACATCACCAAGTTTATATTACAGCTTGAAAACATATTCTTTTTTCACCACCTGCACATTTGGTATTTTTTTCACAAGTCATATTCTCAACAAAAAATAAAAATAAAAAAATACGCTGCTGCTTCAGTTTTTTCGCTCTTTCTCTTTTTTTTTTTTCAAAGTTATTTTGTTTTCACGATAACTGTCCAACTGAACGACATAGGTTCACAAACTTGATTAGTGAAAAATGAAGGGAATTTTAGCTATTTCAATTCCTGGAAGAGCAGAGACCGTCTTCAAGGACTTATGCTTGTCTATGACATTTAGCAACTCCTAGTTCCATGTACGAAGAAGTAACGTTTTTCCCAGTTTCTGCTAAACTCCTATATGAGAACCCAAAATCTTCTATTACAATTGACATCTTATAAGAAAAAGTCAGAATAAAAAAAAATTAGACAGAGAAAAATAATTGACACATACAAACAGGTAAGCGCGGGGTGGGGTGCGAATGACACCACACTATTTATTATGCAGATTGAGAAGAGGTCAATCTTTTATTTTACCTTTGATTTTACTACTTGACTTCTTATACATCATGGTAATCTTTTCTTTTCCTTCAATTTTAACAGAGTACGGTGAAAAATGAAGCCCAAAAACAATCAATTCTTTGCGAAATAAAAGGTAAAAAACAATATGAACAATCACGGAAACATGAAACAAGAAGTAAACATAAGGGAACAACTATACTAAAGAAAAAGATAGATTCACCTATTGGGAGAAACAACAGGAACAGAGATAAATTATCTCTGGCGAGTGAAAATAAAATATACTCCAAAACAGAAGGTGAAGAAGAGGAGAAGAGGAAGGCATTGAAGGAGTTTTACCTGGAAGAGAAAGATAAGTATGGTAACTAAGAGAGCGACTGTTACAGAAGGAATTTTAGGAGAAGAAGAGGTTATATATATATATACCTGTTCAACATAACTGATGATACTTTCGTCCAGTAAATTGGGTCCATGTCAGTAACATGAATAAAAGAATTGAAACAACAACAATCAATAAAAAAACATTGCGTAAGATGTGCTTAAACAAAAATGTTCAATGAATTGAGCTTATAGCCCACAAGTGACCAACCATCACAGCAAAATAAATGTGTAAGCTTTTTGATCAAAACAGGTTGAGATTTGTGAGAATTTGAATTGTTTCCAAAAGAAATTCATATTGTCTTCCACTATCAATCTAAACAATATCACAACATACGAAGAGACTAGGACTAATCAAAATGAAGAATTGCATAATTGCCCTTACCGTTATCAAAAAAGAATTGTAATTGACAACACCGTTATCCAAAAAAAAAAAAAAAAAAAAAAAAAAAAAAAAACAATAATAATAATTGACCGCAATCTACCTCGAGACAGAAATAAATTGACTGAATAAATAAAATTCAAAGACTCTAGCAAAAGGTGGCTTACCATAATGTCGGTGGCCTTTGAACTTTCAGAATGACATTGTCGATCATAGTACTGCAACAGAAGGGACAAAGACTAATCGCAAAAGCAGTGTTTGAAAAAAAAAGGGAATTTTCAGCTAGGTATGATTCATACTTTCACTTTACTCCATTTTGTTGTCTGTGCCTTTGGTAGAACAAATGAAGGAGTGGAAGGGCATAGAACTTGCCTTTGAAAACTGCTCGACTTATTTTTGGAAAAGTCCAACTGAATGTCAAACTAAAATTAATCTCAGAGAGATTTGATATAGAAGATTGTTGGAAGGGTCGGTTAAAGAATAATTGAATCACAGAAAATAGTAAACAAAAAATGCAAATTTAATTGTTACTACTACTAATATAATCAACTAGAAAATTGATGCTATAGAATATAAAGAGCACGAAACACCAACCAAGCATGAAAGAGAACCTGAAAATATCAAAAAGAGAATCGTAAGAAAACCTAAAATTCTGTAAAGAGAAAAGGGGATTTACCTTAGGCGATGGTGAGATAGAGGACGAAGAGAGAAGGAAGAAGAGGCTGACAATTGTAATTGAAGAAGAAGAGACGACGAAACGGTGTACTAAACAAATAAGGCTACGAGCCCGTTTGGATTGGCATAAGTTCTTTATAAGTACATTTTGTTTTTTTTTGAGTGTTAAGCGAAACTTAAAGTTATTTTATGTTTAAAATAAACTCAAAAAAATAATTAAGCCAGCTTATAAGCTGCTTAAAATAAGCCCATCGAAACAGGCTCTATTTCGTTTCATAATTTAGCACATAATCGAAGGAGAAATAGGGATAAAACCCGAAAAACTAAGGAAAAAAGTAATCGTTTATCTAGATTTTGTGCTTCCGGTAATAATGGCTTCAGTAACTGTGGGTTGTGAATAATAAAGAAGTGAAAAGGTAAGAGGGCAGTTGAAGAACCAAGAAGAAGAGACGTAGCAAAAAGTAACGGACTTGTCTTTTCTGTTCCTTTGTTTTTTTTTTTTTAATGAATAAATCGGAAATAAATAAGGGGAAAAGCCAAATTATGAGAAAATAGATAAATGTAAACTCCGCGTTTGTGTTGCGCGAGTACTGGAACCAAAATGACAAAAAAAAAAACCTTTTGAACCAAAAATACCTCAACAAAAAAAAGGTGACATAAATACCTTTAGCGCGATATTTTTACGCTTAAAGCACTTAACGTAATTGGTGTTAAGTGCTTTAGCGCAGTAAAATATTGCGTTAAATTAAACTGTCTATCCCCTACTGCGCTATAGGAGTCCACCATTTTCCCAAAACAGCCACTTATTACATTTTCACACTTTTTTTTGCGTAGTTTAGCCGTATATTAATCATGCTTTGAGACTCCGGAACTTCAATATTTTATATAGAACCCTACTTATATTTGTACGATTAATAAGGTAAGCTCAATACTTGAGGATACGCAAAAGTTTGGATTGTCGTTTTAGTGGTTGAAAAGTCTTTGAAGTCCTTTTTTGTTTGAAAGACTTGTAATCATTAGCTTCACGTTATTTATCTTTTAGGATTTCGTGTTATTTTTAAATTAATGCTTAACTTTATTTTGAATGTGTCACTTTTTTTTAATTATCAATTTAGGATGTGAAACTATAAACAATAATAAAGACTAAGATAATATTTATAAATATAAATAGATATGCAAAAAATATATAATATTTACGATAAACTGTACAACACTAATGTATATACAATATCAGAGGCAGATCTAGGATTTGGAGTTTCCAGGTGCCATCCGTCATTAAATCCATTTGGGTTTCGGGTCGGGTTATTCGTCTTTTTAGGCTTTGATTCGGTTATTCATCTTTTCAGATGAAATATTTGTTTATAGCATTACACACCACATTCGGCTGAGATCATGAAGTGAAAAAAAAAAACATAAAACTTCCAATAATATTACTAATATCATCGACTGAGATCATGAAGTGAAAAAAACGTAAAACTTCCAATAAGATTACAAATATCATAAATATCCATCATTCATTTAAACTAAGTCAACTGGAAGTAAAAGAAAAAGAAAGAGATAAGCAGCTCTTGCTGATGCTGTAGCCCGTAAGTTAAGTTTTTTTTTTTTTTAAATGTTGTTGCCGTGGTTCGATCCCACGGTTCCAAGCATAGAAGCTTCGCCTAGTCACCCTTCACCACTGGAACTACGGTAACCTTTTGTTATTCGGGTGCCACTTTAACTATTTACCATGTGTTATATATATATACACCTATATATACGTAGGGTTTCGTCGGAAGCTTGCGGGTGGCGTGGCATCCCCACAAGCCTTAGTAAATCCGCCCCTGTACACTATCGTGGATGGGTCCCACATGTGGTATGCCTGAGATTATCCTTAGGTCTAAGGCTCATACCATCCCCACCGCCCTCGCCATCGTCTCCATCGCCCTTTTTCTCTTAATAACGGGCGCTCCAAGTCACGATCATCTCCTCTTCCCCCCGGCCCGGCGTGCACCCTTGACTAGAACGTGCTTCTTAGGATGCGGTCCCGCTAGCACGGGGAGAACCTCGTCGACCGGGTCCGGAAACTCGACCTCTTCTTCTTCAGGAGTCGCCACCGCAGGCGCCGAAGGATGAACATGAAAAATATATAATAATTAGTACTATTTCTTATTTATATTGAATACATTAACGTTTGTTGAATAATCAAACCTGTGTATCAACGGGAGCCTGAGTAGGCTCTCGATATAGTCTCAGTGCGAGAATATGAGGTAGTCTCTCACGACGAGATCTTTGTTCGAAGTCCAAATAAATGTTATAAAAATTAAATAAATATTTACCTTATATTGAATAAAATTCATTTTAAGTAAAAATCTTACCTGTGCCTCGGTAGTCTCATGAGAAGACACCTTTGCCTCGACAGGCTGATGAGAAGGCTCCTGAATGCGCCTATCCTGTGGACTCACTGACGTCGAATCCTAAAATATGAAAAAAATGAAATAATAAGTAACATACATATTTAAAATAAATACTTTAAATAAACAAATATGTATTTTAAATATTGACCTTATATTGAATAAAACTAATTTTAATAAAAAGCTTACATGTGGCTCGACAGTCACATAGGAAGACACCGTTGACTCGGCAGGTCCATGAGAAAACGCTTGAGTGGGTGGCTCTGCTGGACCCGCTGGCGCCGAATCCTAAAATATAAAATATTATTAAATAGTGAGTAACATATATATATATTTAAAATAAGTAATTTAAATGAACAAATAAGTATTTTAAATACTAACCGGGATAAAAAACTTATCGAAGTCAAGAATCCTGGCTCCCTTTAAATTTCTCACAGGCCAGTCATCAGCTAATGATGCGTGTAACGCCGCCCAATCGACGTTATCACGCTCCTCCATGTATGCGTCCCCGGCTCGGGGCGTGGTGAAGACCCGTGTATCTTAGCAAGTAGGAGCGCGGTGTAAACGTAGGTGAGTCCCGGGTGAAGGCCGTCGACTGGAACGGTACGGCGGATGGACTAGAAAGGGGAACGTCCTGCGGAATGGGATCGGCCTCATCTACGGATGGTGTCCTCCACCACTAGGACCTTTAGCAACGAGACGCGCGTCCCTACGCGCGCGACGTCCTGCGCGGCCACGCCTCGCTTCTGCCGGAGCACCGGTCCCTCCTCGGCGCCGGGCCGATATTCGGCCTCGGAATGAGCTCGCATGCGCCTAATCTCCTCTTGTCTGCGGACACCATCCTCGTATATCGATGCGTCTCCAACTCGCCTCCCGCAAGCCCGGGGGTAAGGCATATGTCGAACCCCCAACATGCATAATCGCTCGTACGGCCACCACCGCATTTTTGTTCAACAAAGAAAAAAAAAGTATTTTTTAAAACGGCGCAGTTAATACGATTAAATAGATCTAAATACGATAAACTTACCAATGCCTCGTCATCGCCCCAAAGTGTTTAGGTATCCTACGTCAACGTGATGCAAGGCGGGTTGCGATCGATCGGCGTGTGATACGATGATACCGGCGCATATAATCCTTAATGGGAGTCAAAGTTACCACCGCTAAAGTGCCTTCAACTGTTCTCCCAATCGGTGGGCCGGGACAGCCATGAAAGCGAGAAAATCATCATCGACGTTAGTCCGATAGTCCCGGTAGTGTCGGAGCTATTGACGGACGTCGGGGGTATACTGTATGCGCCAAATTGTCGTAAGACACGCTCGGGTATGTGATCCTCACGATGTCCCTGTGTATCAATGGACACTACGACCCCAAACCCCCCCCACTCGCCTGCAAAGGCCGCAAACCATCTAATATAGCGACGTACGGCGTATATAAATAGATGCATAACATATAAATAAATCGATGATCACTAAGTATAAAAAACGTTTAATTAAATTAATAATGTAAAGTTAAATAGTTTACCGCATCGTCCGTACGTGATCAAGCCGGTCCCGAATGGAAGAATCGTAGCGCGTATCCACATCCCAGTCAAAATCGGCTATCCACCCCCTCGCATAAGGCATATCAATCTCAAGGTGATGCCTAGATACGGGCTGAAAAGGTAGCATTCTCTCCCACGCCCATAACTGTAAGCTGTATTAGAAAATACGGTTTTTTAGTTGTCGTTTCAAGAAATTTATGTGCATTAAAGGAACGCACACTTAAAAGATTAACTGGAGATAAGCAAAAAATCCACACACATCGCTGATAGCACTAATAGACGCTCGACATAGGCATATGTAAAGATACACAACAAGACCGCCAAATGCCCGTAGTCTCTGACAAATGTCCGGATGTCTCCAAGAAAACCAAATATCGTAAAGCGACAAACGCACCCGATGAGTTCGGGAACAAGATGCCTCGAACATAATAAGCGGGTACAAACAAACGGGTACGACGATCAACAACATCCTGGCCGGGTGCTGTCGTCGAACGGTGGAGCAAGCCTCTAAATAAGTGCAAAGTGCACTAATCTGAACCCGACTCAGTCCCGACATCTGGCCCTCACCACCAGGCACGAAGTGGGTGAGCCTAGTCAACCCCGTCACCCATGTACTACCATGAGGAGGCTCGTATCGAGTGTATAATGGCTCTCCATCTACGCGCAATCCAATGAGGACCTCCACATCCTGAAGTGTAATCGTGGCCTCACCAGTGCAAAGATGGAAGGTATGTGTCTCCGGCCTCCACTGCTCAACCATGGCCGTAATGAGCGCCCAATCATGCTATACCCGACCAACGGATACGCAGCGATAGATGCCGCCCCGAAACAATATCTCTAAGACACGAGGGTGTGGGGGGCGCTCGCGTAAGAGTCCCACGCTGCGGCCTACGGGGACGGAGCTTAGTCGATATCCCTATAGTACCAGCCCATAATAACTCTGACCTATGATTGCCTTGCAAAGATAATACTGATCTATCAGCGGGCTCAGGGTGAACAACGGGCCCCGGGTGATCATCAAGCCCCTGGTGATCATCAGGCACCGGGTGATCATCTGGCCCCGATGGAACATTCGGATCCATGAAAGAGTCTAGTTTGTACAAACTAAATTAGTCATTACTCTTGAAATGAAAGAGAAATTATATTAACTAATTAATAATTTTAACTTGGAAAGAAAATATCTACTTATTATCTTGAATATAATATTTATTTTGAATGTATAAATCTTTAACGTATGTATTTATGAAATTCATAATAATTTTATTTCCGTGAACATAAATATTAAAAGAAGAACCTTAACTATTCTTTTTTAGATAATCTTTTTTTATTTAACATATATATTCATGCTTTTAAAATAATATAGATTTAACAATTCATAATCATTTACAACTTGTTTGGATGGTTGTTACCTATTGTATTATATTGTGTTGTTAGTTTAAATACAATGTTTGCTTTGATTGTTACTTTAATTTTATTGTATCGTATCGTTAAATTCATCGTTACGTAACGAGGAAATGTCCTATTTTATGTAACGACTGATTTGGTCCTATACATTTTATCGTTAACGTATGTATTTATGAAATTCATAATAATTTTTATTTCCGTGAACATAAACATTAAAAGAAGAACTGTAACTATTCTTTTTTAGATAATCTTTTTTTTTAGTTAACATATATATTCATGCTTTTAAAATAATATAGATTTAACAATTCATAATCATTTTTTTTTTATGTAACAATTCATAATCATTTACAACTTGTTTGGATGGTTGTTACCTATTGTATTATATTGTATTGTTAGTTTAACTACAATGTTTGCTTTGATTGTTACTTTTATTTTATTGTATCGTATCGTTAAATCCATCGTTACGTAACGAGGAAAGGTCCTATTTTATGTAACGACTGATTTGGTCCTATATAGTACAACACAATACCATACATTATGAAACAATACATAACAATCATCCAAACAAAGTGTTAACAAAATAATAATTCATTATCAATCAATTTCTTTCAATTCGTAATCAGTAGTAACAACTAACTAATTCATAATCAATATTTAACAAATAATCAATTAACAAAATAATAATTCATTAACAATTAACAATTCACAATTCAAAAATAAGTAACAATTCATAAACAATTAACAAATTAATAACTCATAAACATAAAACAACTTAACAATTCATAAACATTTAACAAACTAATAATTCATATGCATTTAACAGTTAATGAAAAAAAAAAAAAAAAAAGAACCCACTGCCCAGCGGATGAAAGCAAAAAAAAAAAAAATGATTTTTTTTTTTTGGAAATTAACGACGATTAAATGTAAAACATGCGTACAATATAATGTATATAACAAATTAATAACAAAAGTTCATAGTAGAAAACCTTAATCGAAGATTTTTGTAGAGTTGTGTTAATCGAGTTGTACGCCGCTTTTTTCCACAATTCGAGCTTAGAATCTTCTCGACTTGAATATCTGAAAGAATCTAAACTTTCCCGACGAAAATTAATAGAAAACGATGTTTTTTTTAGGGACCACGTCGAAATCGCCTCCAATGGCATTTTTGAAAATCTTTAACGCCACTGGAGGGACTAGTGGTGGAGCCGAAGGGGTTTTAAGGTCGGGTGCTATAGCGCAGTGTTTTACTGCGCTATAGGTGAGAGAAACTTTGTCTTAGCGCAGTATCAAGCGCTAAAGCACTTAATCCGGTGTTAAATCTTTAGCCAAGATATTTTCTTGCGCTAAAGGTACTTTTGTGCCAAAATTTTTTTTGGGGTATCTTGGTTCACTTGGATTTTTATTGAGTCATTTTGGTTCCGGACTCGTGTTGCGACACGTCAGCAGGCCTATGTCCTGCTTTTATATAGATATATAGATTCATTTTCTCTTTCTTCTCCACTTAATATTCTACCATTAACAAACTTTCCACTATTGCTATCTTGCTCATCAGAAAAAATGAAGACCGCCACCATTCTCGGAGAACATGTGACATTTTTTTTTGTATAAAATCAAAATAAAAAATGAACTTTAAGTTAAAAAAAGAAAGAATTTCAGCCAGAAAAAGAAAAAAAAAAATTAACCCACCCCCCGTTCTTCTTCTTATCCGGCTAGAGTATGGTTAGTAAAAAACGATATTTAGATTTGGTTACCCCAACACTTATGATTTTTGTTGCCGTTATACTACTCTAGGTTTATTTCATTGACATCGCCTTCAAAGCAAAAGAAATTGTTATATCATTTATATATCCTTGAACCAAAATTCATGTTGCCGAATGCATTATATATCATAGACAATCAGTAACTTTTAGAAAATGCTTCCAATTGTTTAGATCGGGAAGGAGGGGCTGGGATTTAGAAAATAATTTTTTCTTTTTTGGTTTTTGCTGAAAATATTTTTCTTTTCTTTTTTTTATAATTTATTTTTAACTATTATTTTGAACCCAAAATGCCATATGTAATAAGTTAATTGGCTACTTTGCCACATCATTAGCGAGTGTGCTACACACTCTTCGCATATTTCGCTCAGTCAGCGAAAAGTGTCTAAATGACACTATAAGTATTTAAAGTACATATGTAAATACACATTATGCATATATTCACTTGATATAAACATTCAATGCGGATAAATTTTCTTCCTTATTTCAAGGCATTTTCTCCCTCTCCCCTTAAAACGCAGTAACATTATGTTCGTCGTGTGTTTGATATGTCGGAAATATTTTATGCTATAGATAAAATTTGAAAAATATGTTAAGACAAGGTGGAATTATATGGATGAGTAAGAACCGCTAAAACCAATAGTCGGCAAAAGATAAACTTCAATAAAAAGAAACTAGAAGAACATGAACCTAACACAGTAATTCTCTTTACAAGAACCATTTATTATCAATCATCACGTGAAGAGCATTATCATTTTTCTAATGTTGTGTAGGTAAAAAGAAAATTCTACACCTTAAGTCTCATAGATTTTCAATCTCTAGTTACCATACTGTACCATACTCCATAAAGTTCCTGTGATTATTTCATTTTTTTTGCTAAAGTTCCACATGCTTACAAGCCAATATAAAACTTTCAAAAAAGAAAATTACTCCCTCCATTCATTTTTATTTATTCTGTATAGATTTGATACATTTTTTAAGAAGCCATAAATAAAATGACAATTTTATCGCCCCTAATTATTACTAAATAATCTAATGGTTGAAATCAATCAAATATACTTTAAAAAATAATCTATTCATAATTATGCTTAACGGTTCGACTTATCGGTTATCGGCTCTTAAATATATATACTAATCCGCTAGCCAACCGATAAAATATCGATTAGTTCAGTATCAAATTAATTAACAATTATCGGGCGGTGTATCGACTAAACTAACAACTATCACTTTAACTAATTCAGTTTACTTGTTAATTAGATAAGTAAGTTGAAAAGGTTTTAGCGTGATTAGGGAGTTAGTTAGCCAAGTAAGATTCTATGTAAAGAAGTGCCCTGTACAGATCAATTGCAATATAGAAAATATCCCTCCTTTCTTCTACATATCTCTTTTCCTCTGTGGCTAATTTAGTGTTCCATTATCATATGATAAAACTTCAGATCTCCCACAACAGATTGCAATGCAGAAGTATTTGAACAATTGTGAAGGCGTCCATGAAATTGTTGGGGCTTTAGCTTTATTGTTAAAGGGTTTACAAATTACAATACATAATTTATTATTTTATATATCTAGGGGTAAAATTATAAATATGAAACTAACTCTTGACGGGGGTAACGGTTTACCTGATAAGGAATTGAGTAATTCGACCCCGCACCGATAACCGGTTAATTGTAAAATCTCAATCCGCTAGCCAACCGTTAATCTGATAACCCAATACCGATAAGCTAATAAGTCAATTTTGCTGTTGGTTAAACAACCCTATCCACTAACAATTACTTAAAGTTCCTTGCTAATAATTAATAATTAGGATAAAATAGATATGACATGATAGAATATTTCTTGATTTTTAACTTGGCAAATAAAAGTAAACATTTATTTTTAGTATACATGACAAGTATAAATGAACAGAGGGAGTAAAAACCAATAGAATTAAAAAGTGAACAAAATAATCCCGTGAGCACTATTCAGAACTTTATTTATTGAAGTCAGTCTAGTGAGAGGATAATTTGGTCAATAGGAAAACCTCGGGGGGTGACGCAACAAATTTCGAAGCACGTATTACGCTAATATTGTTCCGTGATTTAGGGCCTCACTCTATTTGCCAATCACATTTCGACCACCGATAGTTTTGTCGGTGCACAATGTTTATCCCATTAAAATATTTTTAATTTAATTCAATGAAGCGGCAAAATCCCGGTACCACATAAAACTATAATATCCGACCGTCCACGTCATAAATGGACCAACACACTAACCACTTGTTTGGATGGTTGTTACTCACGAATATTATTACGTTGTTAATTTAAATACAATATTTATTTTAATTATCATTATCGTATTAAATTTATCGTTATGTAATAACGAAAAGTCACATTGTATGATGATCAATTTTGGGTGATCGTATTGTTAATCTTTTCTTTTGTTATTTTGTGGTTACTTATTATCTACTACTTCCGTCCCAAAATAAGGGTATTGTTAACTTAAAAACAAATGTTCCAAAATAAGTATCACCTTGATTCTAGACAAAATTTAATAAGTTTTCCCTCTTTAGTATTGTTCAAGTTAAATAAAAACATCTAATAAAGAGGATAGTTTAGTAAACTCCATATTATATTTATTAATTTTTTAATTAGCGTAATTTTTTCTAAGATGACACTTGTTTGGGACGAAAGGAGTAATAATCTTATTTTAACTTTTATCCTGCTTTTCTCATAGATTTATCGTTCAGATTACTTATGTGTGACATTATATAACGATTAAAAATCATACTATCTCTCTAAATATTATATTTTACCAAAACAATAGAGTAAATACAGTACAAACACACGACACAATATAAACGCTACTACAGAGTGTAAAATGGTAAGTAAAAATCTAGGATCTTGGCTCTAAAAAAATTAAGAAAAATAAAGCAGCTTTACTTCACTGATTATTCTCTAGAGAGACAAAGAATGAAAGAGAAGTTCTGAAATCTATGTTGAGCTACCAGTGATCTCATTGAACAATCACCAATCTTTATGAGGTAAACCATAATCTTTATACTATATAAAGTCTCTTATAATTCTTCTTCTTTTAGCTTTAACATAGTCAATTCTTGATTGTACTTAAACCAGATCTATGAATTCTTGATTTTACTTTGTAAAAAGTCATGTTTTTTAGATACCCTTTAGTCTAATATATTGCTCATTTTACAGATTTCATTCTTGTTGTGTTTGAAGCTTTAATGCTATAGTGAGAAAAAGTGGGAAAAAATGTTGGGTCGACCATCAATTTTGCTGTCCAGGACTGGAAGTTTCAGGCCAGAAAATTTGGGTCAAAATGCAATGGCAATGATAGGGAACCTTTGTTTCACTATATTTGTACTTGGGGTTTTGATTTTCACTATAATTGCTGCAACTTATCAACCTGAAGACCCTTTATTCCACCCTTCAACAAAAATGACTAATTTCCTTACTTCCAAATCTAATGCTACATTTAAAGCTGATGATACTGTAGTGAGGACTGGTGAGGACTTTCTTGTTGCTAATAACACCGCGTTTTTGACCTTTATAAACCTCACTGATGTTGATGTTCCAACCGCTAATGCTGCACTTGTGTCTGACGATAATTTGGACTGTCGTGGCAAGATTGATGATCCCATTGATTGCACGGATCCGGATGTGTTTCATTTGTTGATGAGGGCTGCTATTGAGAAGTTTAAGGACATACATTTTTACCGGTTTGGGAAGCCAGTTCGAGGGTCGAACGATAGTTCCTGCCACATGGCATGGCGGTTTAGGCCTAAGGAAGGGAAGACTGCTTCCCTTTATAAGGATTACCGGTCTTTTGTGGTTTCTAGGTCGGAGAACTGCACGCTTGATGTGGTCAGTATAGGTGATTATCATTCTGGTGGAAATGCTCGCAAGAGGAAGAGAAAGAACATAAATCGTGGGAAGAATGATGAGGGTTTCGAGAAGGCACCTCCTAAGACAGAAGGAGAACATATTACTCTGCCTGTGGTTGGGGAAACTGTAAATGACTCGCTTCCGGTGGTGGAATCGGAGAGTTCGTTTGGTGACAGGAAGTATTTGATTTATTCGGGAGGTGGGGATAGGTGCAAGAGCATGGGCCATTATCTTTGGAGCTTCCTGTGTGCGTTAGGTGAGGCTCAATATTTGAACAGGACTTTGATAATGGACTTAAGTATTTGTTTATCCAAGATTTATACTTCATCTGGTGTAGATGAGGAAGGAAAGGATTTCAGGTTTTACTTCGATTTTGAGCACTTAAAGGATTCAGCTTCAGTCCTCGATCAGGTTCAGTTTTGGTCAGATTGGAAGCAATGGCATAGAAAAGACAGATTAAGTCTCCATCTTGTGGAGGATTTTAGGGTTACACCCATGAAGTTATTTGGAGTAAAAGATACTTTAATTATGAGGAAATTTGGTTCTGTAGAGCCAGATAATTACTGGTTCAGGGTATGCGAGGGTGAGACAGAACCCGTCGTTGAACGCCCATGGGATCTAGTATGGAAATCTAGACGGTTAGTGGACATTGTTTCAGCTATTTCATCAAGGTTGAATTGGGATTATGACTCGGTTCATGTTGTAAGAGGGGAGAAAGCAAGGAATCGTGAAATGTGGCCACATTTGGAAAAAGATACTTCTCCCGAGGCTCTACTGTCTAGCTTGCAGGACAAGATTGATGACGGGAGGAACCTCTATATTGCAACTAACGAACCAAATACATCCTTTTTTAACCCTTTAAAAGACAAATATTCCACACATTTCCTTGATGAATATAAAGATCTTTGGGATGAAAAGAGTGAATGGTATGCTGAGACGGCAAAACTTAATAATGGGAATCCAGTTGAATTTGATGGGTACATGAGGGTTTCAGTTGATACGGAAGTTTTCTTGAGGGGTAAAAAACAGGTTGAGACATTTAATGATCTCACAAAAGACTGCAAGGATGGGATCAATACGTGCACTTCGTCCAGCTAATTTCTGACTGGCATTTGAAGCTTTATTTACTCCTGCAGTTTTTGGATAGATCTGTACCATACTGTTGTTTTAGGTAAGCTTTGGTCTTCATTTGTAGAATGCATTCGTAAGTATTTATTTTGAAAAGCAATTACAGATTACTTCTTTAGTTGGTACCTCTTTATAGTGTAGTTGCATTGTACTCAGTGTCTGCTTCAAGCTTGTATCCTTTCATTTGGTAAGTTAATAAGAATGTCATTTGTGTTCCTGGCTTAAATTGCTGTTACATTAATTGTGAAATTGTTCTATGATCTCATTTGTGCTTATGCTAATGAAAATGCTTCTCTCTGCGATACTGAACCATTGCAATCTTAATATGCGTTCTAGCATTTCCTCTCAGCGACACTGAACCATTGCAATCTTAGGGTTTAGGGTCTGAGAGAATAACTCAGATGCGTCCTTTCATTAAACACTGCTTCTAGTTGACTTGTTGAAGATAGAATCATGCTTTTCCAGTGTTATCGAAAATAGGTAGAATGACAACTCAGTCGCGTATTTTCATTTCCGAAGGTATTAGGTTGTATTGCAAATTATAGACATCCGTCTCTGGATAAGACCCCGCCATTTATGCTGCTTAAAGGTATGATAAAAAAATCCAATTCCTAACGTGCTATGGCTGTTTTTTTTCTTAAACAACAAGAACACTGTCATGGTTCTAGTGGAAGACTTACCTGATGGTGTACATAGGGAGATAGTTATGATGCTCAACAAGGTTACCAAAATGCATTGCTGCTTCTCTTATTGGAATGAAGAAATACTGGTTATGTCTGCAGATTTTAGCTATCTCAAACTGAACATCTTCTTCTTTCATTTCAACTTCTATTTATTCAAGGTGGAATTGGAAATTTCAACAAACTTATTAAAAAAAAAGGTGGAATTGGAACATTGTTCTCACTTCTTGTAAAATGTCATCTATCTTCTGTTATTTCTTTCCATCTTTATTTATTTAAGTTGGACTTGGATAATTCAGTCTCTTCAAAATCTCTTGCTTCCAAGAAGCCAAGCTTGGTCATTCTGAGATTCTTATGTCCAGTAAAGATTATGTCCTGAAATGGCCCAAAAATGAAGAGAACAGAAGGTTTTAAGTTTCTACTGACTGCTACCATTATTTATTCTTCTACTTTTAGTGTCAGCTTTCTTATTGAATTTGTGAGATTATAGTGCCAGCATTTACTATGATTTTGCAATTTACAGCTGAATTTTAATGATTTCTGAGAGCTTATCCCTTTCTTTACAACCGCCAACACCACAGTGGGTACCCAATTTTCTCCTCCAAAAATAAAAAAGGGAAAACATGTAAGAGCTTCAAGTTTTTTTTTTTTTTTTTTTTTTTTTTTTTTTGCATCTAAGATTCTGGACTCATGGTCGATGAAGTCGGGATACAATTTATGGAAAATCAGGGGTCAAATTCTAGTAGAGGCAGAAAAATACTAGTTGACTTTTTTTTAGCAGAGTTACTCAACATTCGGTGGGAGGTAGCAAGTATTCGATAAAATAGTTGAGGTACGCACAAGTAGGTCCAGACACTAAAGTTGTATAAAAACGGACTTCAGTACTTTTTTGACCCATGCCAAGAAATTGACCAACTTATAATAAAATTCAAAGATTTGTTACATTACATGGTAATTCATGTATAACAAGAGTATAAATTTTATATTTTCCTCATATATATTTTTTCATATAATATAATAAAAAGTAAAAAAAATAGTGGTTTCAAAAACAGAAATGACAATAGCCTCAGGAGGAGTCAAGCATAAACATGAGAGAAGAAACTAGGAATCATTCATAGAGAGGAGTTGTTTTTTCTTTTGGGAGAAATTTCTCCTTAAAATCCTTTTCCTTCCTCTCCTACTTTCAACAATTCTCCATACTTGCATTTCCAGGTATTAAATGATATTTTCTTAGGATTATCATTTTATGCTTCTTCTTTCTTTTTTGCCTTCCTTTTACATTCCGGTGATCCTTTAATTTCTTTATCTTAATTAATGTAAGTGTCTTTTTTCTCCTGATATTGTTCTTTTTGATTTTTTATTATGGAAAATTGAATGCCAATTCTGGTCATGCTAACATAATGTTGCCATATGGTGAAAAAAGACAAGCATAATGTTGACATACTATCATGCGTTTTCATTTGAATTCAAGGAAGGGAAAAAAACATTTCCTGTTTTTGTTGCCTCTTTTCGATTGAGCCCGGAAGCTAAAATATAATTAATCCACAACTCGGTTTTCTGCCCCAAAACCAGAGAAAACACAACTTGAAAAAGTGAACAGAGAAATTAAAAAGAGATGGAAAATTAGGAAATAAACCTTACGTATAAATAGTGCAAGAGTATAAAGTGTCAAGGATAGGGGTTACTATTATCTTGTTCCATTGTATATGTGCATCAAATTTCTCTCAAAATGATTAAACGACGTCTGGTTCAAGAATCAACATTCTCATACCACATACAAAATACCCTCTCCTCGTCATTATGTTTCCAACTTCCTTGACCTTTCCCTATCATGGTCTTACGACTTTGCAAGGAACATACGCGCAGACACCCCATTCAAAAGATTATTGTTTTAACGATGGCTCTCTTTTGCAGAGTCCATTAAAAAAAAATGGCTGAACGCTCAAATGTGAGTGAACATTCAATCGAGATTCAACGACCTAAGAAGAAGTTGATTGTGCCAAGCAGGATATTGGAGGGCATGAAGAACAACCTGCCATCTTCAGTGCCATCCTCACCTTCAGGCCAACCAAAGAGCGCAAAGTACAACTGCTTGTGCTCACCAACCACACACGCCGGTTCTTTCAGATGCAGATACCACAGGAGCTCTAGCCTCACTCGTAATAGCATGTCTGTTGGCTCCAAACTCTCCGAGCTTGCTGCTGGAAAATGACTATTGAATTCTGATGCAGAGCATGGATGCTGGAAAATTATTCAAAACAATGCTCATCTTATTAAGGGATAATTCTAACTGTCCTCTGTAATTAAACATGTAATAAGGACTCGATTTTCTGTCTTTTCTCCTTTCCATTTGGTCCTTGATCTTGGTTTACTATAACTTGCTGATCTGATTCCTTTTGCGTTTTCTTATCAAATGAATAGATCTCTTTACTTTTATGATTTAGATGTCTCGTATTTCTAAAAAAAGTAATTCGATTGATGGGATTGGTATGAGATCTATGATCTGGGGCGGATTCCTCCTTTTGCTCCTTAGCCTACGCCCTACGGGGTATAGCAGCCATTTCTAGCTATTGTTCCCTAGCATGGCCTACATGAGCCCCTAGTAGTTAACTACCGGATAAATTTATAAGTAGGGCATACATAGCAAAACCAATGGTTTTTTGGTCACCGCCAGTTAAGGCTAAAGTTCCATTAAAGAGCGCCTTCTTTGAATCACCATTTGGCGACGCTACTACTACTTAGATCTCTCTCTCTCTCGTGTATCTTTACCTATTGACTAATTTCTAAGCGTTGGAGTAGATCCTAAAGAAAGCTGTGCATATGTTTATTCATTGGTTGATTCTGAGTTCAATCATTGCACTTGCTTTGCCTAACATCCTTCACCCACTCAAAAGAAAACCAAAAGAGAGAGAGAGACTGAGATATCTTAGAAGTTTGATCCTCCTTGTTTAAACTTTGACCTCGCAACTTCCCAGACACTGAGAATAACCTCTTAAAAAACACCAAATTAAGCAAAGCAGAAAGAGACCATTCACTAGATAGCTAAGCAAGAAGGATGAGAAACATGATAAGAAAATCTTCCATATATTATGTACAAGAATGTATGAATTCTTCTTGGTCACAGCAAAGAGACCCGTCACTCCGAGAGGACGCCAAAGCATTACAAATATGAAAAGCTACAGAAACTACCCAATGTCAAAGATCAACCATTGCATGTACACTACTAAGCTGTACAGCAGAACATCCTCAGAGATGTATAGTAGTGTTAAAAGCCTCATAAACTTCTATAGCTCACATAGGACAAGTATCTTCTTCACCTTCCTGAGACATCATCATGTAATTCCTACAAAGTGGACAAGTTACATTCCAGTACTTGAGCCACTTCTCTAGACAAAGCTTGTGGAAAACATGACCACACGAGAGATGGTTTATCTCTGCGTCGGGCTCAAAATCCGTCAAGCAAACCGAGCACTCTTTCTCGGCGTGGTTAGAGATACAGATTGAGTCGTACCGAATTGCAGGGGTACGACTCCTGAATTCGTCCATATATGATTCCGATGGGCTACCTCGACATTCAAACGGGTCTAAAGGGCCTTCTATGGAATATTCGTCCCATGATGCTATGTGGATGCCAATCACATGAAGGATCGATCGGACTATCTCCTTGACGATAGAGATAGATATGGCTGTGTTTACTAGAATCACACAGAGCACTCCTGCATCTGCTGGAGTTGGATACTGTGATAGGCCCATAATGGATTGAAATCTAGTCATGAAAATGAAACATCAACTATTAGTCAAAAAGTATAATAGTTTTTCAAACAAGAACAGCAACACCACAAGCTTCACATTCTTTTAGCGAAACGATCAGTCAAAATTCATCTTTCAGCCAAGTGAAATAAATTAATATTTAACTAATATTTACTTTCCAAGATCTGCCATTATTTTCTTTAATCCTACTTTGATTACACTTCTTTTGAGCAGAGGGTCTATTGGAAACAGCCTCTTTACCCCACAAAGGTAGGGGTAAGGTCTAGGTACATCCTACCCTCCCCAGACCCCACTTGTGGGATTACACTGTATGTTGTTGTTGTATTTACTTTCCAGAACTGCTATCTAAATATTCCAAGCAGACTAGAATAAACAGCTTGCTCAGAGGTAGTGATGGCAGTATAAGACTAATAGTTGCTTCTAGTTATGCAATATTAAGGTCAAGATGATCCACTCAGAAAGAGGCCATCCAGAACAGAAATAAATCGAAAGACCAGAACTTCTGGAATAAGAGCTTACCTAGGCTGAATTAAGAGATTTTCTTCTTCTAGCAACAACTTCTGGAATAGCTGAGTGCACTGGACCTGGATAGAAACAAGCAGTAACATATATCAATAAGTCAATTATGAGACAAAGTTAGGAGGCCGCAGAAGTAAGCCAATTATAAATGGAACATACTCCTTCCAGAAGAGCAGATTTATATATCAGCCTAAATAAATAGCATATGCAAGAAGCAGAAACCCAATCAGGAACTGAAAATTGGACTATGTACACAACTAAACAAGATATGAGAACCCCATAATTGGAAAGTCCTTATCTTCTTTTAAAAATTCAGTTTTGTGCCATTGAAAAAACAAAAATCCAGATTTTTATGTACATGGATCCAAGAACCAAGAAATTTATGCTAAAACTGCAATATATTCATTTTCTTGATACCAAATGTTAATAGAAAAAGCCAAAAAAGAACACCCTTTTCAGGATAATAGGAAACCAATTTCTGGAATATTTATCCTTGAGAAAATATGAAATCTGGACCACCAATTGCAAATTATGCAACATAGCATCTAAAACAGAACTTTTCAATAGTGAAAAAAAGAATTGAAGATCCAAGGTAAAATCAGCTCTTTCAAGTGCCAATTATCCATCATCAAGAAGCATTAAAAAAAGATGAAAAATCAAATCAAATGAAAAAAATAATCAGAAGCAGGAAATATAACACAATTCTTCAACACTAAGATCTAATTACAGATCAAGACTCACTTGCTAGGTGAAACACATCAAGAACTGCATAAAAAAGGAACCATTTTTATCCAAGACTATATAAATGGTAAAGATGCTTGTGAACCAAATAAATAAAAGGATAAAGAATACGCAATTGGAAAGAGATAAAGATAACAATTAAAGGGTACTAAGTACTTACTTTATATTATAGGTGTAGTAGGAACCAGAAGAAGAATTTTGAGATTTCTTTGAAGTTTCAAATTGCAAAAATTTTGGGAGAGAAATTTTGTTAAGAGTGTAGGGTTATAGATTCATAGGATTCCAAGAGAGGACAATGTTGATAATGGTTAATGATGGCCTCTTCCTAACAACCATCAAAGACCTTTCTATTTATAATAAATGAAATGATACAATATGATGATAATAATACAAGCAAACTCTCTTGGGTCCCATTATAAATAGTCTGTTTTCTTCACTCCATGTTCACATTATATACTGTAATTAATCACCTCCTTTGGACAAATTGTGGTACAATACTTCCCCCAACTCTCCCATTCAACTATGGTTTATCTTCATTCATTTGTATTTTTGCATGAATTGTTGTAAATTATTGTAACTTGTTCATTTCTTTTTCTTTTTTTTTTTCCATCCGGTGTCCGATAACTGCATTGGAGCCCCATTATATCGGGATTCGCGCTGTGTAGGGCGTGATTCGGGGGGAAACGCATCATACCAAAAATTTTTAATAACCAGAGCTCGAATTCGAGATCTCAAATTAAGAGAGGAGCAGCCCCATTCGCTGAACCACATCCTTTGATAGTAACTTAGCTTTTTCATTTCATTCTAGTGAGAGTTGGAAATTTGTTATGTTCATGTAAAAGAGTGTCATGTTAAAACATTCACTACAAGAAAACCCCAAATTTATGATGAAATATCTTTTATTAAAGTCTGTCACAAAATTGTTACGATTTTATGACAAAATTCATCAATGTGATGAAATTTATGACAAACATGATTAGACCTAAAGTTTATCTTCAACTTTTGTTCTATGCGGATACTGGTAAATAAAAAAAATAGAGAACTTCTAATGCCAAATAAATTGCTACATAATTTTGTATGATATCGAACTTAAATGAATATAAATGAGGCGACATGCAAATTGATGATTCATATATGGGAAAATGACCTAATAATACTACTTAAAACTCTATATTACAAAACATAAGAATACTTTTTCTTATTTACAAAACATACTAACTTAATTACAAAACATAAAAGATCTGAAAAAATAAAAGCTCATCCTTCCCTTCCCTTCTCTAATTTGCCCAGATCTGGAAAAAAAAAAAAACAACCTTCCCTTCCCCTTCTCTCACACAATTTTCTCATATTTGGAAAAAATAAAAACAGCTGCAAGCCAAAAAGAAGAAGTCGACTATGTGGGAATAGCTACTTATCTCGTCATCACCCCAGCCTTTTGTTTTCTCTGAATTTTATTTTTGCAAGGTCAAATAACTTTTGAGATTTTCTCCATGTGAAGTGTTTTGTAGACCTCTCTATTTGTCATCTTTCAACTTTTGCTTTTTCACAATCTTATCCTAATTAAAACACGAAATTCTGCTTTTTGATGAAAACTTTGTTTACAGAAAATAGGGTTTTCATTATGTTTTGGCTTTCTCATTTTCAATTTTCCGCATTAGATAGAACATTGTTTATACAAATTTACTGGGTACACAAGATAGTTGAATTAATTGCTCCTCTAGAAATTCAGAAGAAACAAAAACTTCTATTTTGATTTTGGATTATTTGGAAATGTATTGATATTGTATGATAGTTGTATACAATGTTGTTATAGTTGTATTAAAATTCATCCAAATTTGAAGCAAGATACAAAATTGTATTAAATTTGTATAAAATGTTGTTGTAGTTGTATTAAATTTCCAAAAGCCTAAAATGAACTTTATACAAAATTTATACAATTATATACATATTTCATACAGGTGTTATACAGTTTTCATACACGAAAATGTGAGAATTCTAAGCTTTGAGCAAGATATACATATTTCATAGTATAAAATTTTCATACACAAATTTGAGCGAAATTTTTAAGTCTTGAGAAAGATATAAATAGTTCATAAAGTTTTCATACACAAAATTCTGAGCGAAAATTTTAAGCTTTGAAAAGATATACACATTTCATACAATATTCATACACAAATTTTCGTATATATTTTGTAAGAAATCTACTGGTATGTTTTGTAAACTGAAAAATATCGTCATATTTTGTAAATATACCCTATTCTTACGTATATATAGGTCGACCGAAGTAGCTTGAAATTGATATGTTGTAAATATTATTGTTGTCAAATAAAAGAATGCATAATTTGCATGATACAATTGCCTTCTTTCTATCCAATTTAAAACATGTTAATTTAAAGAGATTATCCTCTTCTCTCTCTCTCTTTTTTTAAATTTATTTAATCCAATCACCAGTTTAATACAATTGCATTCTTTCAGTTTATGTTTTTTGGGTATTGAAGGAAGAAAGTGAACTGAAATTAAAACTACATCATTGGACATGCATGTAAAGCTTTTGAAAAGAGAAAGTAGTTTGTTATTTTATGCAACAATTTGCTTCTAAAGAGCGTAATAAGACTTCTTGTAATTTTATTAACCTGGAAAGAGCTAAGAATGGAAGAATAGATTAATTGAACTACTGTTTTCTGAAAAGTGAAAAAAAACAACAATTACGTCTTGATCTCAAATAAGTTGCAACAATAACTACGTCTTGATCCCAAATAAATTGGGATCGGCTATATATGAATCTCTACTTCTTCATTTAAACTCATATCATATCATTATACTTAATAAAATTAAAAGCAATACAAATATTTCAAATTTGATTATTTGGGAAAAGACTTATGACCACTGTCTTCCTGAATTCCTTATATATATATAAGTAAATACCAAAAAGTATATATAATGCACAAACTTGTTTTCCTTCAACCATTTTAGTTTATTTTAGTTTTGGTTGCTGCTTGTTATGTAAGTTGACCACATGATGCCTCACATGGACGGTTAATAATTAATGCTAATTATTGTACTTGTGAGTGATTAAAAGGTTTGGTGACTAACGGGAAGAAGCGTTTTATATTTAATTAATTAATAGTATTTCCGATATTTTGGGAAAATCGGTGAATCCAATAAAGGTATAGATATTAACCTCTAACATAAGCTACAAGAAATAAGTACAACTTTTGAATTTAATATGAAGGCGTAAAAAAGTATAGAATTTGGGTTTGATTTATTTATTTTGTTATGCTCTACTTTGCTTGTGCTTATTAAAATAACTAGCTAACTTGAACATTGAATTCATAATTTGTTATTTAACTTCAACTAAAATCTTTGACCAAAGAGTTCATTCATATATATGTTCAATTTTCCTTAGGTTTTGAGAGGCTAGGCCAAGTCCGCTCCCTATGTATCTTTTACTATTTTTATCTACAAAACTTCCATCCAGAATCCGATTTTTGAAGTTGGGTGGTTTCTAAAAGAATGAATTATAAGTATGTAGTAATACATAAAGAGGAGAGGGGGAAAATGAAAAAAGAGAATGAGCTTCTTACAATACCACAAAATATGGATAAGGAGATTTTGGAACCATTGAAGTTACATCATTGATGAGATCAATTGTTATCAAGCTGAAAGTCCTTGAATTGAATATACGAGAGAAAGAATCGTTTGTATTTTACTTATTGTTATCTAATATTTCCTCGGTCCTAAATTAATTGTCATGTTTCTTTTTTCAAAAGTCAATTTGACCATTTTCAAAGCTAAATTAGATAAGATTAATCTAATATTTTAAATTTAAATATATTCAAAAACTATACGATAAATACTAGACGGTGCAACTTTTCTCATGTTAATTTGATATGAAAAAACATATTTTAAAATGCTAATAAAAAAATTCATGTAGTTTGAGGACAACAATTATGAGACATATGGAGTACTTATGTTTTGATACAAGTATGTATGTTACATTTGTCACTTGTATCCTTCATCGATCTTTCCACTCCAATGTTGTCTTTGCCTCAATTTTTTCTCCCACGCCTTATAGTGAAACATCTTACCTATTAGGGACGTGGATATGTTTTGGAACAAACCACCAATCTTTATTTTATCTTTTATTTGCAAAAATTACTTAGGGACTACATCTAACAAATTAGTCCCGAACTGCAATTATAAATTTCAAACTCCGTTTTAATTTATGCAATTTCCTTCTTCAGCAAATAAATAAAATAACATCTTACCTACTAGTAATTAATTATCCAACTGTGTTCACTTCCTAAATAGAAACAGAGTCCTGTGGGAAAAAAATCCCTGCAAAATTAATTTTGTGTATATTGTTATAAAGGAACAATAGGTGCTATCTACTTAAAATCTTTGATGTGCCTCCGATAATCAACATTGATGGAACTTTTCTCCGACTGTTCTAAAAAATATACATCGTGTTCTTTAATATGTGTATATCGTTTTCAGTTTTTTGTTTTGTTATTTGCACTTACAGTGTAGGTTGACAGGTTGTACATTATCTAAAATATTTACTAACTTTTGCACATGTCGGTCTCCTTCCTTAATAGTGAAACATCTTACATTATGATAATCGATTGCTTCGTTATGATAGTGAAACTTACAATTAATTGTCACTTTAATTTTACAACATACGACTTTTCACTGTATGAATTATCCTTGTAAATAAAAGATACCTGAACTCGTTCGGAGATAGCGAGGACACAAGACAACATTGTTATTTGTTACATGCCCTAGATGTCGAAGTCAAACATATTCCCTCACATCTCACCACCACTCCAACATGTATAATGAGAGTGTTTATAGTATCTCCTTTTCATGGCGGAGTCATAATTTAAAGTATATGAGTTATGAAATTACCATTAAATTTACTGCTCAGTTAATTATTAAGCTCGTAATAAAATATCTACACATATTTAATAAATCTTTTAAATAATATCTAAGTAAAAGCTATTAATATTTAATACTTTAGCTCCGCTCATGTTTCCTTAACGTGCAGGTGTGGGGATACAAATATACAATATGTGTGTTAGTTGCTGATAATACATAGAAATATGCAAATTTATACATGTTACATATATTTATGCACGTCCATCAGGTCACCAAGAATCCTTAGCATTAAAGTCCATGGGGTCTTGACGTCTTGTTCTACTCGCATGGAAAAGCAAAACACACTACGTGTCTAGTTTTGAAAGGAACCTTCACATAATCTTTTCACTAGGAGGACCCCCGTCCACTCCTTTCATTGTCCAAGTGGCTGCTAGAATAATTATAATTAATTATTGCTTCTTCTTCTTCTTTCATAGAACTTGTGGTGTGTATATAAACACACACACACAAACACAACGCACGTACATAGCTAGGTGTGTCTCTATCACTTTTATTGGGGTTCAATTGGTGTATGGGCTGGATGATTTAAAGTTGAATTATGAGGCCTAATTAAGTCAAGAACCACATGGTTTAATTTGAAGTCCGCCAACATGGGGCTAATCAAAAGAAAACTATCGACCAACAAGGAGAAATTAAGATTGGGGTTAAGCAATGTGTCATGTGTGAGGTCTAAATTAAAAAGATAACCTAGGTCCTTTAATGAACGGACGATCAATCGCGTCAATGATGATGAGATTCCTTCTTGTGGAAACCTCACACTATGTGTGTCACGTAATAATATGTTCATTATAGTGATCACTTTTTTAGATTAGTTTCATCAATAATGTTACTTGATAATTAGTGGCGGAGTCAGAATTTTCACTAAGTAGTTTTAAAATATAAAAAGGTAGACACACGAAGAAGACAAAGGGATTCAATATCTACTATATATACATCAAAACTAATTTCAACCATGTATACATAGTGTAATTTTCCGCTGAGGGGGTTCGGGTCCTTGGCCCTTCCTCCTTCTGCCCCTATTGACAATTCATCACAATTTTAGAAATTAATGAATGATCAACCACGGTGACTTGCCTTAGCTACTGGCTACTTATGTCTCTATATGGAATTTGATGACGTACACGATGCCCCATTGGGAGATCACATGATAATATTTCGATGACTTCATAATATTTCACGCCATCTTTTTAGACGTAGTCTCATCAATGTCAATCGACAATTCATCACCACAAGTGATATAAGTGCATAAGTACTCATTACTATTGGAAGCAATTAGTTCCGTTTTTTTTTTTTTTTTTCTCTCTCTCTCTTTAATTTCCTTCCAAGGGGTTCAATCGAGAAATGGTGTAGCAGTACAATAAGATAATGTATTATATTCATTTGTTCCAAAAGATGCTTAGTTAATTTGCACTGTACATAGATATGTGAATCTTAGCTCATCCCACTAACCAAAAAAGTACCTTGTGGTGTGGGTCTTCCTTGCATTAACAACAATACTAGAAAGATCGATCCATGTACTCACTAGAATGACCAAGCTCTGCTTAGCGACTGATTAAAAATTAAAGTTGGTTGCATTATTAGGTATATATGTACCTTGTTTCTACTATTTTATACTATAAGTTGTCCAACACGTTAAAATAAATATTAATTTCTATAATTAACGTTGGATTTATTTGATAGAGAAAAGGTCATTAGAAGGAGAATTTATTTGCAACTACTATTTTATTATTTTTTCATTGTTGTAAGTATAAGTGTCTGAAAAGCAAACCTAAGTCTCAAATAAAAATACTTTTCACACTCAGTGTTTACACTAATTAAATAACATAAATTTACCATGTTTTGTGATAAATTGAGATGAAGACATATATTTATTTACCTTTTTTTTTTAAAAAAAAAAAAAAAAAAAAAAAAAAGACCCTCTCTCTTGTTTTTGTCACTTAAATATATTTACAAACGGTTCTTTTTTAAGGGCTTTCTTGCAAGCTACAGCCATATATTTTTGTACGCGGTACTGATAATGGCATCACAATTAAGTGGGGGAAAACTGGTACGATTCTGAACTTAAATGTTTTTTTTAATAAGAAACTAATAAGAATTGACCACCTAAATAAATAGTCTAATTTTGATTGAGATTGTTCCTTAATTAAGAGGGTCAACCATCAACAGCCTCACAATATTACAAACACGATTGGTTTTCAGTTGAATTCTTTTTGTTGTAATTGTCCAATATCTCTGCTGCAATTCGTTCTTTGGTTGCCAGCAAAACACGGGTTTGATTACAATAATTAGAAGCTTGATAAGAGATTTTTCCTTTGGTTAGTACAATTGGTTTGGTTGGTACAATTGGTCACGTAGAGTACGTGCAACTGTACTACTAATTGAAGGAAAATAAACAATTTACTCAATAGTCTCTACAATTTTCGAAGAAAAGAAAATAGCTAACAACACCTCATTTATAATAGGATAAAGAAATTCATATTAATAGTGTTTTGACTATAAATTCTATTTAGACATGAAATAAATAAAGAGACTTTTACAGAAATATACTAAAATAAATTAGTATTTGCCATAACTAATAATACAATTCCATTATTAAATCATAGCAATAGTTTTTGTACAAAACATGTACAATCTTCCAACAAGTTCCATAAATTAGGGATTTTGGAGATTTTCTTTTCATTCTTATCTTTTGTCTCACATAAACCCTAGCCGTCGTTGTCCCCATCCACCCGTCGATCGTCACTGCCCGTCGAAAAATCGTCGGAGATTCACCGGGAAATCAAATGACTTTATCCATTGCTTTTAATTTTATTCACATGAGTTTTCTTTTTCTGCGTGAGTTCTCTCTCATGGATTTTACAACTTCTTTTCCCTATATACACGTGTATATCATTGTATGTCGTATGTATATCAATGTATACACTTGACATACACACGACATACAATGATACATATTGACATACACGACATACAATGATACACTACTAAAATAATTCTGAATTGTCATTTTAATTATAACTTTAAAATAATTTAATTACTAAAACCCGACGGCGATAGTCAGTTTCTTTTATTTAAATATTATTTTTTGTTTAACTTTTTTTAATTTTTTTTTTCAGGTTGCCAGAAAAAATCATGATATGCTTTATTCTATTCTCCGATGGACTATTTACCGACTGCGTCCGTTGATTTTTTTTTACTGATATGATTACTTTTTATAGGCTACAATCCATCAGTTTATTGTCGGTAATCCCTTTCCACCGACGGACTTTCGTGTGTTTTGTCCCTCAAAAAAGGGCGTCTTTTGGTGGGGATACACACATACTTGTATATGTCATAGTATGTACTTATATATTGTATGTGTATGTTGCTGTATGTACAGTGATACATAGGACATACAGTAACATATGCTCCACAAACACTAAAAATACATCAAATATACACGACATATACATCATACATATTGAGAGGTACAACACACATACATTCATTTTCACCTTGAAAATACCACCACACAACCACCATAACCACCATATGTTCCACCATAATAATATAAAAATCACTTTCGTAGAAGAAAAGTGTTTTATTCCAGATACAGACAAATATGTTCTCCCGCAAAGTAACACCTTCAGTAATATAATTACGTGTTAACTAATTGCGATATATGTAATGTATGAATCATTATGTGTTAGCCTCCAAGTGCATCCAAAGAAAAGAAAGAGGAGGTGAAAACAACTTCACAATAGGGTCAGCTTCCACGATTTGCGAAGAGGACAACGGTGGTCGAATTACACGATGGGGATGGGCTTCCGGCTGAAGTGAAGGTGGTAGTGAGAAATAAATAAGGATCAAGATTAGGTGGTAAAGAGAGATAAGGATTAGTGTTAAGTGGTAGAGTATTAACGTAACCAAAAATCAAGGGACCTCCTATTTTCTTTAGTTGCTATATTCTAAAATATATTGTTGTTAATGTAATAGTTAACGTTTGATGGGAGTAGTAGTTGAGAGTAGAAATTTGCCCTTCATTGTGAGGATAGAAGAAAGTAGAAGTATTTTTAAACACGTCTTGTCTAATTTGGTTTGAATAATTTGAGGGAAGTTTTAAAGGAAAACCGAAAATTTGGCTATATTATTAAGAGAAAATTTGGTAAGTAGCTATAGTTTAGAGCGTGATTACGTAAATGTAGCTATAGTTTGCGCATTTATGAAACGTAGCTGCAGTGTGCGTATTCACGAAATGTATCTACAGGTTGCGAATTTATGAAACGCAGGTACAGTTGTTGTATTAGGTGGGTATTAATTATATTAGCGAAAGAGTTGTATCGACAGGTATCAGTTATATCAGCGTATACTGTATTAGCTAAAATCGTGCGAAAGAACTGTATCAGCGCATATAGCTATATTTTGTAAATATAGTAGTTACGTTTCGTAATTTTTTTAAAAAAATAGCTACATTTCATAAATATAGTCTACATAAATGTTTGCCTGCGTAATTTTTCCTAATAGTCAAAGATGGGCACTTGGGCCAAATTTTAAGTACTCCGAAATTATCTGAGTCACTTTTAAAATGGTTTTTTATTTGTAATGAAAAAAAATTATTTTACAAAACAGTTTTAACAGATTTTGAGTTATAAGAAGTAATGTTGGGTTAGACCATACCTTTTATGAAAATGTTTGTCCTGTTAATCGTAACAGACATGAAGAGGTATATATATATATATATACCTACTACTTCCTCTACGAAAAAAATAAATATCAAATTTCTATCTTCCTTTCTTTTGATTCTTTTTACAAATCACAAAAGTTTATTTATGTGGGAAAATCTAGTTAATTGCTAAAACTCGAATTTTGTTGGCTTTGTAAAATTTTGAAAGAATCTTGTGAAAATCCCTACTGCGACATAGTTGGAGACTTAAATTTTTTAAAGACAGTGATTACACTATTAAAGACTAATTATTTCTTTCTTGTTTCAGAAATTATATTTTATAACAGTTGTTATGTTAAGTAATTAGTTGAAAGTTTCTTTCAAATAAATTGGAAAGAGATATATTATGTGTATTAGGATTACACTTTATTATAAAAAGAATCAGGATACCATGCTTTCTAGAAGTGATGAATTAACTTCTTTCAGGACATACCAAATTATAAAAGTTGATGTGTTATGGAAATGAATGAAGGGAGATTTGATCAAAATGTTTAAAAAGATTGTGTCATTAGCCGATTAACTAAAGTGCTCTTTCTCCTGCTTTCTTCATGAGACTTCTGAAACATTTTTTTCTCTCTTCATATGTTATGGAATAGTGCTTCCGTGCTATTAAATAAAATTTTAGAGGGATGGTTTTTTTTTTTAAGTGTTACATAAAATTTGAAAAATTCATCCTTGACATCTGTGTATATCCTTTTTTTTTAGCAAAGCATTATAACCAGGATAGAGACCTTGCTTTGTAAAATATGCCCAAGTTCTATGAACTGAGTTTTTTGGTGGAAACAAGCTAGTTTAGTTGATTATAACAAACATATACTCCTATGATATTCACGTGCCCAAAGTAATGAAAGATAAAATTCCACGTTCTTTTCATATGATATTCACGTGTATTTACCATTCGATTTTTGTACAAACCCCCTAATATGTCCAAAAATGAAGTGGTGAACGAATAAAAGAAGGGACTATATCACATGCATGATATCGACATGCAACAAGTTGGTATTTTCCTCTCATTGAAAACGAGACTTGATTTCAGGTGGGGGAGCTAATTAAAATGATTATAAGAAAACAAAATTATTGATGCGCACGATAGTAATTCAATTAGTACAGTAAATAACGATGATATGTACATGAGAATGAAAGTTTTGGTTTTATTTAGTTTTGACTTCACAGTAAAGTATAAAATCTCATAAGTTAAAGATCCGACAAATATGAAGGGATTTCTTTAATCAAGATACCATACTAATAGCTTATCCACTTGAGAATTTTAAACATAATTATTTAAAAAGAAAAAAAGACAGAGGAAACCACAATTTCTTAGAGATCATATGAATCGTTAATTATACTTCCCAAGTTCTGTTGTTGGGGCTAAAAGTGGAGTTGCAATGGAACTGAATGTTCCCAAGTTAAACTTGAAATCAGATTTAGGACCTCTTATATCATTTATAGATTACTTCCATCTATTCTACCGATAGTTAAATAATTTATATATCACACATGATGATAAATATACACACAGCATCAACGATATTATATTTATGGAGTACATTATTTAGCAAGGAACTACAATTTGATCAAACTTAATTACAGTAACTAGAGTCTTTCCAATGCCAAAATTTTGAACCTTTGCATAACACCTCTCACGTTAGATAAGTCCATTTCTCCTCTACTTGAGATCTGATTCACATGTCAATAATTCAGCCAAAGTAATGCATGAAAACATGGCGTCATGACAACGAGTTAACCATACTGGTTCCAGACCTCCAGTCTAAGGTATACCCAAACTCTTTTTTAAGCTAGCGTTTGGTCATAGATTCCCAAAAAAAAATTGAAAAATTTGATTTAGGTGAAATTTTTCAAGTTTTAAAAATGTGTTTGCCATAGTTTTTCAAAACATATTTCACTTTTTGTTTAGGAAAACTTAAAACATTACTTATATCCATAAGTTCTAAAAACTATCAAGAATACTCAGTCATACAAAATATACATACTTTTTTTTTTTCCTAATCCAATCACCCAAATTTTTACGTCTGTAGTGTGGGGGGTTTGACATAGACCCCTACCTTGTTGATTATATAACCATATGATTACAAAAATAGCAAGGAGGAGGGCATAAACCATACCTCTTCTATCCTAATACCAGGAAACTGTACTAAGACAGACATGTATATAGCAGCCTACACACTATCAAAAGAACCTTTGACTGACTATCAGCTACCACATACATACTTGCTAATCCTAAATTATGCAGATCATGCTATTTTAATAACAATTGCTAATAAAACACTTAAAAGCTACTAAAATTCAAATAACAATACAAAGATCCATCCGTAGAAAAAAAACAACGGTAGTAACTAGCTATTCTTAATATAATCTTCCCACATTGTACAAACAATCTCACTTTATAGAAGAGACTATTTTAATTGTGAAAACATGGTAGATACAGCTTTAATGGAGGAAAATGGTAAACAAAATTAGTTGGTTCATAAATAGATATTTTTTTTTTTTTTTTTTTATATATAAAATACAAGTTTGCGGTAGTTTTTAAAAGTTTTGAAAAGGCCAAAATATGATCTTACTAAAACGGAGTTTGAGCCGTAAACCGGGAATCAAGATTTGGCTTCAAAATCTGTTAAGATTTTATGGCCAAACAAAGATTTGAAAATAAATCTTCAAAATATGCTTCCAAAATCTATGGCCAAACGGGAGCTTAGTTTTCACCCCGTGTTTAGTATTTGTTTTGGAGTCCAACTAATTCGACCGAAAAGTTTTATTATGGGGTCTCCCTATTAAAAGCGATTATCTATTCTAGAGCTCAAATTCAAAACTTCTAATTAAAGATGAATGAATTATTCTCAATAACTTCAATTACGACCTTTCGAAAACCTATCTTAATTATTCCCTCCGTTTCAATTTATGTGGCATCATTTGCCTTGACGCGGAATTTAAAAAAGAAATAAAGACTTTTGAAAATTGTGGTCCAAAATAGCCTTAGATATTGGTGTAGCTGTAAATTATCCATAAAGTTAAATTATTTCTAAATATAAAAAAATAATATTTTTTTTGGGACAGACTAAAAAAGAAAGTGTGACACGGATGGATTATATTTTTACGGAAATGGGAAATTGGTGACCTTTTCTTAAATTTTTATGGCCGTCAATCAGGCACCAACTATTTTGGCATTTAAGCCAAGCATGGGTAGGGGACCCCTTGACTTTGTGCTACTCTCATGCAAAGACATAACACGTGTCTACGTACTTGCAAAAACAACTTTCAAATAATGTTAGCATCTGTCACCAAAGGTGACCACTGAATCAATAACCCCCCACAAATCCTCTATTCCAGTGGCAACAAGAAAATTTGCTTCTCTTTCTGTCATGCACCACAATGTATCTGACTGTCTCTGTCACTTTTAGGGTTCATACAGTAAATTATTCTTTTTCCCAATCAGGAAAAAGGGGTATATAACAGTAGTAGCTACTGTAGTACAATAAGATAGCGTTTTATCCATTCGTCCCACAGAGATGTCGTACTGTACTTTTTATATAGATTCGTATCTTAGCTATAGCTCCATGCACAAAATTAGGGAATACAAAGAGTCTAATTAAGGCAAACTAAAAACCAAGGCTATATTTTATTTCACTAGAAATAAGTAATGCATTACCATAGAGTTTATTTATAGGACTGATATTACGGAAGTGAGATGAGAATAAGCTAACATGCTCCTGTAAAATAAGTTTGTATGTAAGCTAAAGGGTATAGGAAGATATTACAGAGGAGTGTCATACACATCCATCAACAAATGCGGATAGAGGCCCATCTACTTGATCGAGGAATAGACGAGTATAAAAAAGGGATGGAGAATCTTGTATTGGATTCCTTCCCTAAACTAAAGAATTTATTTACCTTCACCGGTATCATTTCGCTTGAGCCGGGAACTCGAGTCAGAAAACTCGTGTGTCCCATACACAAACCAATGGAAGACAAAAAGTATCACGTTCTTAACAATATTGATATTCACATGCCTTTAGCTTTGCCATACCTACTTTTGGCCGACCATTGATGGCTTTGACATCAAGTTTAAAAAAAGAGTTGAAAGAGGGAAATGAATGTTAGCAAATAACCCACATGCAAATGGATCTTGGGCCAACGATCAGATGTTTGACCCATGGGGAAGAAATTGCACGGTTTGACCTTCAAATGGGGTGGTCTTTAATTTTTGTCCTTTAAATGAAACGTATGCCTAGTGAGGTATAAATTCTTTAAGAGATCCGATACAAGTATTGAATACCAGTGCAAATGACCCACCAATGTGTAAGAGTCTTTAGCTGGGCTAATTCATTCATGTTTTGGATGCACAGGGGTAGACGGATTTGATCCTCCGAAGGGCCAGTCGAGTCCTAGCCCATATCTAGGGACTTTTATGAAGTGGGCTGCTTGGCCCTATAGTCACATTACTCCAATTAATTAAAAGAAATAATGAAAGTCTAAATACTCTTATTCAAATTATATACTGTAACTTTTATACAATACTTATACTTGCTATACTCTGCTGCCCCCTCCATTTATAAAGTGTACAATGCATCATATACATAATCTTATACACCATCCAACCACCCCATGAAAAACCCAGCCCACCACAAATATCCACTTCACAAGTTCTTCAAGAAGAAGAAGAGATCTTCAGGAGGAGAACTTAGAAGATCTTCAGGACAAGAGGAGGAATATAGGAATTCTATCTTGAAGTAAACAGTGTACCTCAACTAGTAGCTTGTGTACTTTTTTTATGGAATAATTAAACAGCTTGCAGCATCAAAGTAACGGTTTCAACAAAATAGAAAATTTAACGATGAGGGACCATATAGCTCCTTTGGAGTTTCAATCTATATTATCAATTGGGATTACTCTTTGTCCTTTGAAACGAAGTTAGGGATTTTTTATAAGGATTTAAAAATTTAGATTATATGGAATTGAGGCTAAAGGGAAAGATGTGATAAGAGATAATGTTAGTCCTAATAGTGATGAGTGATAGACTAAAAAAGTTTGAGAAAAGACATAAAATCACCTCTAAATTTCCACCGAAAATTCACTTTAGTAATTAAATGTTATTGGCAAATTTTTATCCCCTAAAGAACTTTCAAATGAATTTAATACCTATTCAAAAATACATAACCACACTTATAGTGGGAGGTGTTCTGCACGCACCTCCACGTGTCAAAAACTCATTTTTTACATTTTTTTTTTCCTTTTTCATCCACACGCCTCACGCACACACCCCTCCGCTCTCTCCCAAACCACCGCATGCACACCCCTCCTACGCCACTGCCCAAAGCCCTCCAGTCCCTCCCCGTCGTCAACTTACCGGTAAGTCGCTCGTGTCTTCCCCACAAGTTGAAGCCGCAAGCTTTTTGGATTTCTCAACTCTGTTGTAACAAACCTAGAAATAAATTAACTTTCAAGAATAAAGTATGCAATTTCTGAAGCTTCCTTATCTCCGGCTGTATGTCGCGGGAAAGTTCATAGTCCGCTGGAAAGTCCACCCCAAATCCTTATTTCGTTTCTCTCTTTTTCATGTAAACTTGATTAATTAGAATAAGGTTCCCCTCCCCCACCCACAACATGTAGCAATAAAACGTCGAAGGAAGAACCAAAGTTGTAAGCAAAATCAGTATTTTCAAAATTTATTTTGATTGAATATTCAGCCATGGAAAGTGAGAAAGTTGAAGCTACTATTGAATATGGAGGGAGGATTAATTCCAATGGGCTATGGCAATGAACATACAAATAATTAAAGAGAAAAGAAAGTAAGAGAAAAGAAAAAAAAAAGGGGGGGGGGGGGGACAAAGAAAGAGAAATATTGAAATTGTAAGAAAATATTAAGAAAATTAGTTAAATAAGTAAAGTTGTATGTCATCCGATTAGAAGATGAAATGTGTATAGTTTGTATCAGTTTTTGTATTTTTTCCCCCTCTTCACGCGCTTGTAGGAAGTTTTTTGCCATGTCACCTTTTAGGGGTAATTAAATTCAACTCAAACAAGAATAGGGGGGTAAATAAATATCCGTAAAGTTAAATTGCTAAAGTGAATTTTGGCGACAAGTTTAGGGGGGATTTTATGTCTTTTCTAAAAAAGTTTTTAATTCTTGTGCACCACATGAGTCTTGCCATGCATGGCATTGAAAAAAAAAAATTAACCAATATACACTTTGTAGAACTAAATTTATCTCTTACCATATACAATTTGATCTACTAACGAATTTTTTTGTTAAACGACACCAAAAGAAAAAAACACCTCTTATTATAGTGTGGGCTTCTGAGGGCAGAAACCTTCACTTCATCATCTGTATGAGTTTCAATGAATAAATAGTAAGCTTATTAACATCAACAATAAGAATTAAACACAAACAAGACTAAACTCTAAAAAAGATTAATTTGATAAGAAGTACTCCTTCCGTCTCAAATTTTAAATCTAAATAAAACCAGATCAATTTATTTTTACTTCAAATCCAGATATTTATTTAATAATTACTTAAAGAGTACTTAGTATAACTTCTAAGATCAAAATGGTAAAAAGAATAGATATTAAAATGTTAGTGGATGCATAGTACTACAACAACAACATATCTAGTGTAATTTCATAAGTGGAATTTGAGAAAGATATGATATACACATACCTTACCCTATCTTTGTGGGAGGATGTTTCCAATAGATCCCGGGTCAAAAGAAAGGTATATGACACAACATTAGTTAAGATGGTAAAAGGAGTACTTTGGAAAATGCAGGAGGGATACGTAATTGCAACTAAAATTAGAGGTAGTTTGTGAGAAAATGACCAAAATGATCCTTAGAAGGCGTTTAACCATGCAATATGAAATCATGATTTCATATTTTGATTTGGATAATTAATTAGATTAACAGCCCATATTAAAAATAAATTTAAAATAACCCTACTTTTTAGAAACCATCCAACTTTAACTTTTTGAAGTACTTGAATAACTTTTCTTAGCAAAAAATAAACCTACATTTTCTCTATCACTCAAACAATCTTCCATCCTTTAATTTAGGGATTTGTTTTTCATTAAGCATATATCATATTTCTCTCTCTTCGATTAAATCACACTTCTCACTTCACGCATTCCCTACAATTTCTCTTTCTTTGATAATTTGTGTCACTGTCGCTAACCCCCAATCGTGTTTTTACATTTTCTGCCCTACTGATTTTAATTGTACGAAGATGAAGAAAAAATGGAAGATTGACGATTTTGTCCATCAAGATTTGTCGGTCTTTCTTCACTGCCGTTCGTTATATAATCACTGTAGTATACTTTAAGACAAGATAAGAGACGGAGGAAATAAGTCATTTATGCATTGTGTAATTCGTGTCTAATTGGTGTGTGTGTGTATATACATTATATACTGATTTATACATGTAATTATGGGTGAAGTCATTTATACATTGTGTAATTCATATTTAATCATTGTATAATATGTATATAATTAGTGTGTATACATTATGTACTGATTATACATTGTTTTATACATTGTATATTAATTATACATTTATTATACACATAAATTTTCTGATTTTTGGTGAAGATGTGGTAAAAAAAACTGCCTTCTATCACCTTAAGTTTTTTCAACGTTGGGAACAAATCTTTTGGAGATATGAATTAAGAAATTGTTGGAGAAATTTTAGGAATTAATTTTCTTGGAGATAATGTAGGACACCTCCTGATTATAGCTGCAATCTTAGAGGGAGTGTTTTATTTTTGCCATTTTTTTTTACTTGCTGGCTTATATAACTTATGGCTAAAGTTTGTAAGGCCAACTAAAAGTAAACTTTACTTGCTGGCTTATATGACTTATGACTAAATTTGTGTTTTTATCCCTATTTTGTTTTTTTTCAAATCAAATCGTTTGTTTATATAATTTGCACAAAATTTCAACTTTAATTTCATATCATGATTTCAGATCCCAAGTTCTCAAAAAAGGTATGATTTGGGATTCCAAATCATGATTTCAAATTTTCTTAAATATAAATCTTGACCCATAAGTTTATATTTTGTAAAATAAGATCCATAAGTTGGTAGATATGTTTACTAACTCATGTTTAATTTTTGAGAGTAGTTATACTACAACTCATGTACTATACCATGTGAGAGTATTATATTAAAGGGTAGTTATAATACAACTCATGTTCAATTTTTCTTTTTACTGAACTAAAGTTCGATCAATATATATTGTATTTAGAAAAGTCTTCTAGTAGCATATTAACTTTTTTATGAACTATGATTTGCTCATGGGGAAGTTTTGGTGATTTTCACAACTTGTGAAGTTTTTATATTTATAAGAAAAAATACAACTTAAAAAATTCAAATTACATATCCAAGCAAAACTTTGAAACAACTGATTTTATATCATAATTTCAAATCATATCCAAACGGAACCTAATGTACGAACCTGCTTGATTTTTGTCCTTGATGCATTCCCTTTAATAGATATAGTCCTTGATGTATACAAAAAGTGACACCTTTGGTCCAAAGCACAAATCTAACATTTTCTTCAAAAAAGACCGTTAAACGATAAACCCTTAATTAATTTTGCAGCTAGAAAAACTAAAACCCTACTTTCTCCTTGTCTTCATAACTCACTTCGCAGGTAAGAATTTCTTATTGTTGGTTAATTTATGTTTATGCTTATCTATGTTGTAGTAGTTATCTTTTATTATAGTTTGTGTTTTGTTTGTTTGTTTTTTTTTTTTTTTTTTTTTGTTTTTTTTTGTTTTTTTGTTTCCCAAGAACCTTGTGGTTAATTATGATTTCAAGTTCGATGAAACTGACCCAAATTTCTAATGCTACAGCTTAAGCTGTGTAAACACACATTTGAAAATTATGGCTGAAGAATTGCAGTCAGTTAGAGGAGGTGGAAATATGTTAAGGAAAAGAAAGATGGGGCACAACAAGAAAGGTGGTAAGGGAAAGAAGAAGCAAAAGGGTGTGCCATTTAATGAAAAAAGAGTAAAAATAGACAACAAAATGAAGAAGCTTTTTGAGAAGAGAGCAAGAGACTATAACTCCGATAATGATGACGATGATAATAATGATGCTGAACCGGCCCTTGTAAATAGAGCTAAATCCACATCATATGGTAAAGAGAAGCCTAAATCATATGGTAAAGAGCAACACACATCATATGGTAAAGAGAAACACACACCGTATAGTAAAGAGAAACGTGCATCATATGGTAAAGTGGAGGATGATTTTGAAGAGGAATGGGCGGATGATGGAGAAGAGGATGGCGATGAGGAAATTGAGATATCGGAAGATGAAGATGGGGAAATTCAGCCTGGAATTACAAAGTTCATAGATGGTTGTAAAGCATTCAGATTGGCATTCAAGAAGTTACTAAAGAAGTCTGCTTCTGATGATATACTGGTGAGCAACCTGTTCTCTATATCAGTTTTTTGTTAATTCATCTGCCTTAGTATTATATATTTTAACATCAGGCTGGTAATTCCATGTTTCAAAGGAAAACATAATTGGTCAGCTTCTTGTTAGTTAGTTACCTTTTCTTTCTTTTTTTTTTTTTTTAAAAAAACTTATAAAAATACAATTCTCCCCTCAAATATGAATACTAGATTGGAGTTTTACAAAGCTCCTTATTGATTTGAACCGATGGGTTACGCCTTACCATGGCGTCACTCTAGCACTGAGTTAAAAGGGTCTTTTTTATTTACTTTTGGGATTATTCACTATGTGGATAAAATAGCTGTATGTAAATAAAATATAAACATTATATATATGCGTAAGTACGTGCAGTAGATACATAGCGTCTAGTGGCTCATTTTTGAATAATAAAATGGATTTACCTAGGATATAAGTTTCAGGGCTTCAAAATATCTTTTTTGTTTTGTTTTCTAAAGATATGGATTTGGTGTCGGGATATTAATCTTGTATGAGTGTTTGGATTTGGTTTTGGGACAAAACAAAGCGTGTTTGGAGGAGAAAACAAGACAAAAAATCGAACATTTTGTTTCTTCTTTCTCAAAAAATAAATATTGTTTCCAAAGATAAACAGAGCGTTTCTACACCTTTTTCAAATAGAACACTAGTAAGCTGGATTCTAATGAACTTATAGGTTAAAAAAGCTAATACTAACAGCGGATGGTAAATATGCGGGTTTGATGAACTTAACCTGCAGGGTCCTGTCTTATCAGCACACAAGAAGCTTGTAGCAGGGAAGCTTGCTGAAGAAGATGTAGAACGGAAGGTTAAGGGGGAGGCAAAAAAGGAGAAACACTTGGTAATTCTATATGGTCTCATTTAATTGCTAAGTTTCTTGAATAATTTATGTCCCTTTTTTTAGTGTATTAATTGGTCTTATTCTAAACTTTGACATCTGTGCAAAAGATAAGAGAAAAGGGACATGTGAAACCTGCAAATTTTTTGAACTCCCATGAAAAGTCTCTAATAGGAGTTGCAACAAAGGGAGGTAATAAACTTTATCTTTTTGTTTTGGATTTTATAATATATTTACAAATGTATTAATAAGCTGTCTATCCGACCTTCTAACTAAGTTGGTTTCTTTTTTTTCTCTATGGGCATTGTGGGACTATCAGTTGTCAAGTTATTCAATGCTGTAAGACAGTACACATTTCAAACTTGATGCTTCTGTTTTATAAAAAGTTTTCTGCTACTTTCAGCTAGCTCAAATTTATTTGTGCATGTGATACAGGTTAACAAAGCACAACATGCTCAAAAAGGCTTAAATCCCTCAAGGTCAAAAGATGAGAAAGGTAAGGGCAGAATACCGACGCATGGATTATATGATTGGTTCTATATTTTCTTTATAAAAAATGATTGTTTTCCAATTTTGGATTGATTGCTATAGTTCCTCTTTCAGTAAATCCCGTACAATCTACAAGGTAGGAGGAAGGGAAATATTATTCTGACAGATTTGATTTGTCTTTGTGTGCGTTGACCTCTAATCACCCTCTGTGTCTTCCTCCATTAGAGAAGTTTAAAATTTTCCTTGCTAAGTTGGTTATAGTTGAATTCGAGTTGTATTTTTCCTGGAGAAAATGTTTGCTCTTTCCCATTAATCAAGTGTCAGGAGTTCATGGTTTACCAGGAATACTAGGGTGTGAAGTTGGTTCTCTCCCTTCAAATTATTTTGGGTTACTTATGGGGTGAAAAATAAATCACTGGTGATATGGAATGGAGTTTTAGAAAGATGTGAGAAAAGATTGGCTTAGATGAAAAAACCAATACCCATCACTTGGGGGAGAGTAATTTAGGTAAACAGTGTTTTTGATTCTTTACCAACAGACATGATGTTCTTATTTCCTTTGCCTTCAAAAGTTGAGAAAAGTCTACACTGCATTGAGAAGAAATTTTGTATCGCAAGGCAACAAAGAAAATAGATGTTTCCATTTGTTTAATTGGAAGACTCACCAACAAGAAGTAAGAAGGGGCTTAGTGGTAGAAATCTAAAACACCAAAATAGGAGCCTCCTTATAAAGTAGTTATGGAGGTTAAGTATGGTAGCATGCTTTATGGAGGGATGTAGCTGGAGAAAAATATGGCAATGACGGACAATGGATTTCATCAACTTTATGTTCACCTAATGGGATGAGTGTTTGGGAATCTATCAGGACTTTTGGCCTGTTTTTGTTAACAATGTAGAATGGGAGGAAGACATCATTCTAGAATGATAATTGAACTTGACGTGGACCACTTAAACACTTATTTCCTGATATCGTCAACCTCATTTTGCTACCTGATGCAACAGTAGGGGATACTTGGAGCAAATAAGGTTGGAATATGAAGTTTAGATTTGTGAGGTTACTGATCTACTCTTGCAGTTTTCTCTAAGCATGAAAGGTGTAAAGTGGACCATGCCTAAGACAATTGTAAATGTGGCTACTAGCACAGGCTTTGTGCTAAACATTTAGAAGACTGTTGCCCTTTTCCAAAAAAAATAACTGAGAACCCCGTACATGCCTTTTTACTGTTCACTGATAGAAGTAAGAATGATTAACTACAAATTTTCATCTTTAAAATTGCAATTGATATCAAATTTTTGATAATTCAATTGGGAATTATTTGGAAAAAATGAACCTTAAGAGTTGTTATTCTGTATCCAGTACAATAACTTATATTTTCTGATGTATAGCAATTAAGAAGCGACGTAGAGAAGTCTTTTTCTCCGAATTGGGCAAGACACCATCAAAGGTCAACTCTCTCTCTCTCTCTCTCTCTCTCAGTTAAGCATTGCGATCATTTGGGAAAATTTCTCTCATTATTTTGTAACATCTTTTCATTTAGTTATCTTCTCCATTATTATTTTTTGGAGTAGGGTGGGGGAAGCCAACGAGCCAAATGGCTAGTATCAGAAAAAAAAAAAAGAAAAAAAATAAAAAAAAAAAAAAAAAAAAGAATTTTCATGCTGTATCTAGTTGGGTCTTTATTTATTTTTTATATTTCCCTTATTACATTTGCTTCAGTCTGGATGAGTTGCTCATATGTTCATTGAATAATGTGATATATTGGTGGTGCTTCACTACAGTTACCAATTGGGTGGCTCAGTTAGTTGAGCATGGGACTTCCACAATGGAGGTCTTAGGTTTGAAACCCCCTATTTATGACAGTAGGGGATTTGCCTTCTGAGTCGAGCTTGTCACACGGGGCTTGCCTAGTGCGGGTTATCTCTCTTGTGTGGTTTGCGGGCTATTGCATAGGAGCGGGGTTTACGCTGTGCGCACCCAAAGGGTAGCGGTTGCGGATTCCCTTGTTTTGAAAAAAAAATAAAAATTAACAATTATTTTTTGATAGAAGGAAGAAACAACTTGAACATTTGGGACTTGATATATTCCAAGCGCTTATACAAGAAAAAATTCATGATTCACCTATGTAGCTTAATTTCATGCAGGCCGGTGCATCCAATTCTTCAAAAGATGAAGGTCCCTCATGGGCTCCTCTACGTGATAATTACATGCTGACAAATCCCAAGTTAAAGGACTGGGATAAAAACTCGGTTAGGATAACTTAACTCCTAATCTCTGAATTTACGTGTCTCTAAAGTTAAAGAGGTGGTAGGATATTCTCCGTCATTGCAAATGATCAATGTCATGTGATGTTCATGCAGGACACAACTGTTGCAGACGACGTGAAGATGTCAGCTGATTCAGATTCATCTGATGATGAATAAGTTCACTCAAATTTTGATGTTCAATCTATCTGCTTCAAGCATATTGGGATGCCCAACACACAGAGAATCATATCTTCATTGCAGGAAAGTGGATGTCTAGGCATAGTCAAATTAATGCTGGAGCAACTTTCTGACTGTACAGAGATAATCCTGTTGTTAGCTGATGCTATTTTATTAAAGAGAAAGCTTTATAAACTGGCTACTGCAATCCTCGTTAAGATATGAGTTTTGATTATTTTTGTGTTCTCTTCATTTGTTATCCATTTTTCCTTCTAGAGGGGATACTGACACAAGGTTTATTTAGCACAGTGAAATCACTTAGCATAGCATTGCCTTCTGTTGTCAAGATAGTTTCACCAAAGATATTTTAGCTTTAAAAAGTTGGGATACAACTGGCTCAGTTCAATGAAATATCACTTAGCAAGTTTGCATATCGTCTTCTCTTGTCATCGTCTTCTCTTGTCAATAATTATACAGTGTTCAGATTTAACATCTTAATAATCAAGCATTATGATATGTATTCATTTAGTAGTAGGGCTTAAGAGTGTTTACTGTTAAAAGTTTAGTCAACTTGCTTATATTCTTTTTTTCCCCTTGTGCATTTCTTTGTTTCACCAAACATGAAATCTAGCTTCTTAAACATTCTCCTAAAGTATCGACTCAAACTGATCTCGGCGTCCAAAATGTATTTAAATCCAAGTTAAACATTCTTTATCTACTTTTCTTTAGGTCCAACAGTGCTTCTTGGAATCTTGAAAAGAGACTAAACTGTTCAAAATTTTCAACTCTAGTGAATAAATAAGATGCATGAAATTTTAAATCCGTACCACATTTGACCAGCTAAATTTTCAAGGCAAGTCCATCATAATATTTAAGAGAGAATAAGAAGGTTGTAGATATTCAACTGTGATGATCAGAATAATGTTTTCCACAATATGAACTGTATTCCCACATATGCCAACACATTTTATAGGAAAATAAATAAAAAAATTACAAAGCAATGTACATCTGTCATCTTGAGTATCTCTAATCTTCGACTCACAGGCCATAATAATATGAGATAAGGGTCAAAAACGCACCTCAAGTATCACGTTTGTTTGAGTTCCTCACACGTATCGGTGTGAGGTTTCCTGCCTAAACTATCACCAACTAGTGCAAACACAACCATTGCTCGGTTGTTCACTTTTCCTACTTCAAATTTGAGGTAGGAAAAGTGAACAACCGATAGTTGAGTGTGTTTTTCTTAGTGGTGATAGTTTAGGTAGGAAACTCTCACACCTGATAGTTCAGGTAGGAAATTCAAAAAAACATGATACTTGAGGTGTGTTGTTGACCCTTCCAACTCTAATAATATACATGACAGTAATACATACCAGACAAGGAATCTCAGTCCTTAAAACCTAAAGGACAGATGAACTAGTGGGGACTTAGAATGTGTTGCTTACTGTACCTCTTTATTTTCTAAACACTGGCTATAATATACATGACAGTATTACATAACAACCAAGGGATCTCAATCCTCAGACCTAAAGGACAGATGAATTTGTGGGGACTTAAAATTGTGTTAAATCCACTCAGTTAGAGTGTAAGAACAGAAGCGAGCTAGATGAAACCCAGTGATATCGACATGCAACATCAATACAATTGAGAAAGCAAATCTTGATTGGTTTCTGGAAAGAACGCTGACCACGTTGTCTACAAAATAACCAAGCTCTTTCTCTGCAGCACTCTTAATTCGGTCGACACAAAGAATGCACATCCACTTTTTTTTTTTTTTTTTTTTTTTTTTTTTGCTTTTTTAGATGATGAAGCTGGACCTGAAGAGGAGCAGCAGGAGAGAAATGTGCTTAGACCTGAAGAGGAGCAGCAGGAGAGAAATCTGCTTAGTCATGGGTAACATTGTAATCCCCAGAGAAAAAACCTATTCTTTGTCATTGCAACAATAAATACAGCATCCTTTCATCCATTTGCTTGAAATCTCAACCAAATATTCCCTATTTAAATGGACTGTTTTTACGGGCAAATGTTTTATGATCAATAGCTTCTGGTCTGGCTCAGTGGATCATAGTCATAAGCATCACCAGCCTTGACAAATCGTCCCTTCACACGCCTTCTCACATCTGCTCTTGCTTTGCGAGAAACATATCTAACTCGCTTCTCAAATCTATAAAAAGGAAAGTCATAAACGAGGTTAAAAGAGAACAAGTAAAAAGCCTACAACCCATGAAATCTTTTAGAACCATGGTTTACATAACCCACATTGCCAAGACATTTCAATCAGTTTTAAAATGAGGAAAATGACTTCCCTAGAGGAAGTAAGGAAAACAAGTTCCACAAGTGGCATCCCTTGATTGTGTTCTCCCCACCCTCCAATACACCTCATCTTCACCCCATCCACACCACCCCCACCCATACCCCCACCCCCACCCATACCCCCACCCCCACGTCCCATAGTATTGGTCTAGATTATATACAAATGCTTTTAGGATGATATCTTTTGCTAACGTACTGGACACAAGAAAATAAGTAAGAAACCACTTATTTTCCTGAAATACAGTTTCCAACAAAACACTTTCCTTCATAGCGAACACACCCTACAAGAAAACTTACTGGCGTGTCTTCTTCTTTTCCATGTAGCGCAATACAGCATTGGTCCTGCTTGTCGATGGAATTGAACTTTCTGGACATGGCGGGCCCCATGGTGGCTCTCCCATGAGAAACATTGAGGAGGCTCCACAATCTTGATAATCTCCAGCGCTGTTCTCTCCAGTAAGGTTTGAAAACGAGAGGCTCGACTGTTGCCTTGCAAAGCAAAGGGTAGGAGGTTCTGTTTTACAGCTCATCATGGATTCTGCTGATGCTGCATTGCTACAAGTTGGCTGCACCACATTTACCCTTCCCACTGCTGATCCCTGGTAAACAAAGAAACATTTAGGGGTCGTTTGGTAGAGTGTATTAGGTAGAATAATGCTTGTATTAAATTTTAGGACAATGTTTGGTCACAAATTTAAGTCTAGTACAACTAATACCAATATTACTTACACACTCTATTCAGTACTATTCTTAAACACAGTAAAACATGGCATTAACAATATCAGTATTATTCTTATACTTATTCAGTATTATTTAGAAATTATGCAATGCATGTTATTTTTAATACAACAAACCAAATAGTCGATAAGAAATAATGTGAGCATAACTAATCCCAACATAACTTGTCTTCGAACCAAACGACCCCTTAAGTTCATCCATGTCTCGAAACAATTACATAGACATTATATCCCGTAGATTCTCTACTTTTTGGTATACTTCTCTTACGAGAGCTTTCCCATTAGCAATATGATAACATAGACTTTCACCATAAAAGACCAAAGTATAATCAAACTCGAATAAGAAGCACTAGAAGACAAGAAAACAAACACACAAATATAAAACTGTCACAAAAGGAGAGATCATGCAGAGTTATAAAAGAGAGAATTGATATTCTGAAATACAGGAAATTCCAAATATTAAATTTTTGGTATCTTTTATTAGACATTACGAGCCGAACAAAGCAGGTTATACTATTGGCAAGTAAAACAGATATCACCCAGCAGCAAAGGAATGGAATAGCTATGTTTTAGAGGTACTTGTACCAATTAAGTAATTAGAAACACAAACAAAACATTCCGTAGCACAGCACTCCAGACAACATTAGCACCATAACAGAGCCACTTAATGAAGTCTAGATGAAAGATGCACATCTGAATATTTGTGCTTAGAAAGTTCATTTTAACTCTTAAGGAAGCTCCAACAAATTGATTTCTTCATGATGGATAACCAATCTGAACATGGATGTCAGGAACTATCTCATACTAAAATGCACGAGTATCGCTGCTTAGGAAATTCATTTTAACTTTTAAGAAAGTCCTGACTAATTGATTTATATTTTTAATGATGGATAACCCAATGTGAACCTAGAAGTTAACTATTTCATATTCCATATAAATATCAATGTGAACCTAGAAGTTAACTATTTCATACTCCATGTAAGTATCAAACAGGAGCAGACCTAGGCAAGCTTGCTGTGACAACATACATAGAAACTTTAAAACAAATGCAAGGAATCATATTACTCCACTTTTATTTTTATTTGGTAATGCTGATGACATGAGTTGCACTTAAATGGAGAAACATGGTCAGTAAGGATTCATAGAGCCGACCCAACTTGTTTGGGATTGAGGCCTAGTTGTCTTTTATTTAGATTATGAATCACTTTAACTGAGAAGAGCATAAGTTTCACATAAAGACTAAAACGAGATTGATGTGCCACAAAATTTCCGTCACTGTCAGCTTGGTAACGCTTCGAAACTTTAAAAAAAAAATATCAGGAAGAGGTTAAGAATCACTTGCTCTCCTAGAGTTGTATGTGCACATTTTTTACTCTGTTCAACATCCGATCATGAAAGTTGGAACTACTATAATCATTGCAAGCAGAAATTTTATGGTAATTGATTTGACAAATATCAAAGATTGAAAGTTGACCAATTTAAGATGTTCCTATACCTATGAATCCTTTCAATGCACCTTTACAAAATAGTCAATCTTACGATTTATTGACAAGCTAACTTCCAAATTCCAATCCCTACCCCAACCAGTATATATTTTTGTATATACAAGCAAACACACACACACACACACACATATGCATAGACGTGTGTGTGTATGAACAAGGCAAGTACATCACAGTTCACATGTTGTACAATGATCTCAAAATATATATACAAGTGTTTTAGTGGCATACAAAATCTACTAGCCAAGAGGCCCAAGACCATTACAACATCTAGAAGATCAACTGTTTACAACAACATCAACATACCCAGTGTAATCCCACAAGTGGGGTCTGGGGAGGGTAGAGTGTACGCAGACCTTATCCCTACCTCGTAGAGATAGAGAGGTTGTATCTGAATTAACTGTTTAAAACATGTTAATGAATTTGTTAACAAGAATTTCAAGAAATGCATCCATTACTGCATTTGATATCTCTTAAATTTTAGTAAGAAAAACAGAAACGTGATACAAAACCTACAAGATCAAAGTACAGAAATCAAGTGGTCCATGTGCCCGCCATCAGTCATCAAACTGGAGGAAATAACATCACTGCTTATACAAAATAATGCACTTTTCGAGTATTTTAAACCAGATGATCTATGAATTGGTAGCAGTCACAGGCCTTGCAGTATTAATGTTTACAGAAACCATGCTGATGAGACACAGTATATATTTTTTTTTCTGAAAATGTTGGTTCATCTGTTAAACCATCACGATTCCTACTAGGTTTTCTGAGTCAATAACCTCTCCACATGCATTAGATAGTTCAACAAAGGTTATGGAATTGAATAGATCCCTCTGTCATTTGTAATGGTACTAGTGATGTCAGACGAACGCATGAGTCAAGTTGGATGATTCATTGTGTTGCAAATACCACTTTAAGTAACAAGTGACAGCTAGAGGAGTTGGGAAAAGAACTCAAATCGAAATTCACATATATCATATGATAAACCTACTCTGGTTACCAAGCATTCAGTAAGCATCAAATGTATCTCATCTATATCAAGGTAAGTAGACCTTGCTGTAAGAATATTGCAGCATTAAAAAAAGACAGGACCTTCTCTCACCAACCTATTTCTTGAAGCTGATGAAATTTTTATGCTTCTCAATATAATGTATACAGTAATGAAAAATGCTAGTTCTACCATATTAAATTTGCTCAGATTATGCACAACAATAGTCACAAAAACTGAGTTAAAACGGGGAAGAAAATACATAATAAAGCAACTTAGAGGAGACCAAGCAACTTAGGGGAAGTAGTAAAACTCCAAAAATTAGGACCAAGTGTAGACAAGAGGGTATGCACCACACAATACAATAGAACATTACATTCATTTAATGAGCATCTTTCCCTTATCAAGAAAAATAAAAAAAAAATAATACTATCTAGTTCATAACTAAAGAGCAAGAAAACATCTAGAACAAACAATTTTATTGTACTTGGTCAACCTAAGAGTAATAATGATCGCATACCTCACTCGTCAAAAAACTAATAGTCCGTGAAATGTTTATTTTAGGTTTGGCGAAAAGAAGTAGATGATGTTTACACAATGCAGTAATTCTATGAAGTATGAACAACCTTGACAGCATTGACACCCTGGCAGCTGGACTCAGCAACAGACAAGTCCTCCATCCCAAATAAGCCATCAATGCCTTCATTCAGATTATCAAGAGAAACACCAAATAGCTCTTCATAATTTCCAATACTCAAGTCCACTTCATCCACATTGAAATCATCATAAAAAGGATCATCATCAAATAAATTTGAGCCTTTTGCTCCAGAATTGCTCACCTGACCGTAAATAAAGATATGAGGTAAAGGTCAAAAAGTAAGAAGCCATGCTTGAAGCAGATAAAAGACATATTTATGGTCTTGAGAAGAATCAACCACTATCAGTCACCACCCAACCACAAAATCCAGGACAAATGATATATCAACAGGACAAAAAATGTGTAAGGACCCGTTTGGCCATAAGAATTATTCACTTTTTTCCGGAGTTTTTTTTCACTTTTTTCAAAAATTAGTGTTTGGCCATGAAATTGAAAAACAAGACAAACTTGTTTTTCAAGTTTTTCACAACAAAACAAGTACATTTCAACAAAAAAAATACTATTTCAAAAACTATGGTCAAACACAAATCCAACTCCAAAATTCCAAAAAAAGTGAAAAAGTTCTTGGTTTCTATGGCCAAACGCCTACTTAAGAATCATTTCCTAGAAGTTATCATCCGTAGGAATAGTCCTAGATGGCCAATAAGCATGTCCTCAAGGAAAGGAATGCACTAAGTTTGAGATGAAAATTCTTCGAAACTGGAAACTTTTCAGTTAGTCGGGAAATTGACAAGAAATAGAGGGTTAAAAATCTAGTGATTTCATGGAACAACAAAATCATCCTTCACCAATATATGGGGATGCAACATGCAAGAGCATTTAAATGCTAAATAAAAATGTGGAATTGTTGTCTGAAGAAAGATGAAACTATCGAATACAATCAGACCTCTCTATAACAACCACCCGCTGTAACAACATTTCACTATGAAATTGATTTTTTATGTTATAATTTACCAGTCTATAAAAGTTTCACCTATAACAACAACAACCATCATTATCACAGTACACTCTTAATAAAATTACTACTCTATAACAACTGCTCAATATTAATTGATTTTACAATTTCTCATTTCTGTTACTAGTAGTTTATTTCATAATAATGAAAGTGCTAGTACTGTTTTACTGTCATAAAGCCACATATAGAAATAGATCTCTTTGAATACTAATAATAGGTCTAGAAATTTTGACCAAATATTTTGAAAAATTCAAGGGAGGGCTATCAGATATTTTGTTACTGAAACAAACTGATTTTGTTAATATTTTTTGTGTAAAACCACCAAATAAGATTTAAATGTCAAATGTTGTAATAGGCGTATAACTACCAATCACTTAAAAGCCAAAAAAAGTTGGAACAAACAATGCTCTTGTAGAGAGGCTTGACTATATTAAATTTGATACTCTTTGGTGTTTGAACTTCTTAGAACTCCAACTAATCTCCTGTTTAGGATTATAAAAAAGTATATATGGCACAGGCAAACCCAAACTCGAGTTTGCTGGTACATCCTGAGGAAAAGAGTAAGAAGAACAGTGACTTAGAGCCCGTTTGGATTGGCTTATAAGTTGGCTTATAAGCTGTTTTCAGCTTTTTTGAGTGTTTGGCTGGCCAGCTTAAAGTCATTTTGTGCTTAAAATAAGCTCAAAAAAATAATTGGACCCATTTAACTTAGTTTATCTAAAAGCAGATTATAAAGCTGAAAACAGCTTATAAGCCAAAAAAATAAGTTGGACTACCCCAACTTATTTTTTCAGCATTGCTTTAAGCTATAAGCCAATCCAAACGGGCTCTTACTCATTGGTAATCAGAGCTATATAATCAAAGGACAGGATGATAAAATGCATTTTGGTAAGTAAAAATTGGAAATGGAAGTTCCATGATACATCTATAGCTAAATTTCTTCAGTTCACAAAATGCATCTCTGAGAACTTAGATCACCTTAGACCAAGTTAAATCTGTGGATCCAACAGGCAGTTCCACATTGTGTAGCTCGTTATCAAGACTAGGCATCGATGATCCCATCAAAGGGGCAGAAATGTCTTGAGATTTGTCCTTTGCTTGAGAATCAGTGATGCTCATTGAACTCATCCCCTGCTCACAAGTCGAATCACCAACCGAAGGGTCATCTAGAAGAAATGACCAATTAGTAGAGAGCTCTGCCGCGGAAGGACACCCTGTATAACAACTAAGTGCTTCTCTCTTATGTGTACTAGAACTAGAACTAGCATGAGCTATCCAATCACAATTCTGGCATAGAGAGACCTTCTCCTCAACACATCTGAAAATAGCTGGTTGAGAATTACATCTTTCACATACAAGCGTCCTGGAATGACGCTGTGACAGGGCATTTGCAGAATGAACATTTCGATCACACGACAAACATAAGCAAGCTGCATCAGACCGACAGTAGACAATGGACCGTTGCTCCCCGCAAAATTCACATGTATAACCCATCGCCCTTTTCTCCTAGTTAAAACTTTTGAGCAATAGAAATTGCTCTCTCTCGAGCAGAAATGAATTAGTTCTACTAACTGTTACAAGGAAAAAGAATCTGAGTTATTAAAGGTGACACCGAAAAAGAGAAGCAAATTGAAACAGGATACAAACCCACCCTTCATATCTTGAGATGCCTAATCTAAAAAGAAAAAGAAAATTTTCTCACTTACTTCAAGAGCCAAACTTAGAAAAAAACAAAATTCTATTTTGAAATAGTACACAACAGTGGCAGTTAAAAAGGAAAAGGCATGGAATAAAAGATGCCATTTCAATCAGAGAAGGGAAACTGTGCTACAAACAAATAGGGAATCAAGAATCCAAACAAAAAGCTGAGAATTTTTCATAAAGCCACATTGGTCTATATGCATCATTATCTACAACCAAAACCATTTTTATTTTTATTTTCAAGACACCCCTAATTCCATCATTACTACATAGTTTAGAAACTGGATAAAAGCAAGCATTAACCAAAACTACTAGAAATTCATTTAAAAATTTCTTCCAACACTAGAACGTTTTCAGCAAGCTAACCAAAAAAAAAAAAAAAAAAAAAAAAAACAAAGACATTAAACAAAAAAAGAATCAAATCACTTACAGAATAGCTTAGACAAAGAATTAGAGCTCAATCTGTAAACAAAAAAATATATGTGCAAAGTAAGATATTACAACTGATAAACAGCAAAATTTTCACATGAACGGTTAATATTCTTATTGAGCTCCCAACACTGAGGAATACACAAACACATGAAATAACAGAAACAAAGCAACCCCATTTCAAAGGAGTAAGAAAGAAAGAAAGAGAACTGGATAACAGGAAGCATTGACCAAAACTACTAGAAATCCATTAAAAATTTTACTTCAACTAATAGAACATTTTCAGCAAGCTAAAGAATTTAAACAAAAAACAGAATCAAATCACCTAAAGAATAGCTTAGACAAAGAATTAGAGCTCAATCTGTAGACAAGAACCAGAAAACTGCACAAAAAAAAAAAAAAAGTACAAAGTAAGATATCTTAACTGATAAGCAGCAAAATTCTCACATGAACAGTTAATATTCTTATTCAGCTCCAAATTCTGAGGAATACCCAAACAGATGAAATAAGAGAAATAAAGCAACCCCATTTCAAAGTAAAACAAGAAAAATGAAATAAAATCAAGAAAGTAACTAACTTTTTACCTATAATAACTGTGAAGATGGCAGAAAAAATTTACACAGTACAGATAAATCCCTTTATTTTTTGCAGCTAACCAAAGTACAATAAAAACCCTAAATCTTGAAAAAAGTTTAGACCTTTCTAGTTTTTTCCTCTCTTTTTTCTCTTTAGAGTACTTGTCTTGGAAGTGTTTTTTTGGTTTGTATTTTGTTTCTGTGTAAGAATTGTTGGAGTTGCTGATAATAATTAAATATAGTGAGCTGTCAAAAAGTGCAGGAGAGAGAAGGAGGAGATGGGACCCAGTGGGAAGCTGTGATGTGGGACCCTGTCCCTTTCTTGAAAGGAAATATTAGGCCCTTTCTTTCCCTACTATCCCCTTGTTTTTCTCATTACTATTTTATTTTTGGCATAATATATAAATAAATCTTCAAATTTGACCTCAGCTAGCAAGTATGTCATCCAACTTTGGAGGTGCAGAAATAAAGCCTCAACTTGTATAAAGTTGAACGCGTAAACACAACTGATGACGTAGCACATAACTTTTCGAGGTGTACTTTATACAAGCTGAAGTGTTTAGATGATCATTTTGTAAGTTAGAGTGTTATTTGATAAAGTAAAGATAAGGTTGAGGTGCTGTTGTCTTGCGCACATCCAAAAGTTGGAGGATATCTTTACCGAGGAAGCTGTTTGGGGGCTTGTTTATGTATTGTGCCCTTATTTTATTATTATATACTCTTTTTTATTTTATTTTTACCTTTTATTTATATTTGTGTTTTTTTTTTTTTGGCTTCCAAAAGGGATAGAGGAGGGGAAATAGAACAAACCTGGTAATAATTGAACTCACACCTATTATATAGAAGGCTATTACTAGTATTAATTTTTTTAATTATAAATCTTAATGATTGATTTTTGTATACGGTCTAAGATAACCTATTTGTAATAACTCAGCCCGCTACTGATAGTATTATCCGCTTTTGGCTTAGCTCCGTACGGCTTTGAAATGAGTCACTAGGATTTAAGGCATGCTCCCTCCTACGCCCAGCATCCCTCCCGTGTTTCGCCGATGTAGAATTCTCCTAGATAGGGTGTCACACGATAAATCTTCGCAATCTTCAATTTCTTATCGAATGGAAAAAATTAAAATTCATGGGAGTTCAAACTTCAAAGACATGGGTTACTACCCACTTTTTTATTAATCTTTCGAACTTTTTTAGGGAGGAAATAATGTGAGAATTATTCCACTTTGCAAATAGTCCTTAAGGATTTTATTTTTATTTTTTCGATAATAACTCTTCTCAAGGAAAACCATTTTCATGAGAAAATTCTTCAATTTCGTGTAAACAAGACGTCCATCTATCAAGGATTTAATTGTTTTACTAGTAATCTTCAAAATTAAGAAAGTAAATGTGGTGTCCAATAACTTCTAAAAGTCTACTTTTTCTATCTTTATCGTTGCTTTAGTTTTCCTTGTCATAATAATATGATGCATTCAATATCTCATCAGAATTTCCATGAGTATTTATAACTCAAAAATCTAACAAATTTCTTTATATTCTTTTTCGAGCTATATAAAGTTTTCACTAAACGAAAATGATTAATAAGGTAAAAATATAGGAGTACTAAGTTTTTTTCATGAAGAAATAAATTAAGAAGGAAAAAGTATGGCTTTAAGGATTAAGGAAATCAGAAGAGACAAGTTTTTGGCTCTATTACATCATTTTGTTTTTGAATAATCAACTAATATTACAAAAGACTTTAAGAGTGTAATTTGAAATTTCAAAGCTATGAGAGAATAATTCAGCATTTTCTTAAATTTCTTCAAATGCAACTCATTTTTAAAGGTCAAAGTTATGAGAAGAATAACTAAATATGTTTACAAATTCCTTCAAAGCTAACTCATTTTTGAAGTTCAGATGCGTATCTAATATCGGCCCTCTAGATGAATTTCTTTCCTATTTTAACTCAAAAGAAAATGAGGGCGTATTTCGTATAGAGAAAGGAAAATGTTTTCAAAATTTTCTATATTTGGCTGGTGAAATATTTTGGAAAATATTTTTTTTAGAAAAACAAGTTCATAAGCGACATTTCGAACTCTTTCCTCCCCACTCCTAACGCCCTATTCCCAACCCTTGACCTAACCATCACCGCCACCCCCGGCCACCCACTCCCCGCTCTCATAATGTCTTTCTACGTTACAAATATATTTTTGGGATAATATTTTTTGCTTACTTACCAAATACCAAAAAATAAGTGAGAAACTCACTGATTTTTCAAAAAAAAAAATAATCTGCAAAATATTTCCAGTCATACCAAACACACCCTGAATATCAACTCCAAATCATTTTTATAAAAACCTTTTAAATGTCCTTGCATTTACCATGTTATGAAGTAAGTTTTGACATTGTTTTCAATATCACTTTGTAATGGTCGGTGGCGGAGCTATAGTCGACAAAGACATGGTCAGTTTAGAGCCAAAATTCTAATAAGGGAATTCTACAAGCTATATGTATATACATTTAAACAATTACTTATATACGCAACATAATTTTTTGTTGAAGGGGTTCAAGCTCTGTCACTGTTTCAAGAACACCTCTCGTCTAATATTTTATTGTATATATACGTCAAATGTTACTTTACGTATATCTATATTAAATTGCAAACACCTTTATACATCTTTAGTGAAAATCCTGACTTTGCCGTGAATAATGGTTAAATTAAATCCTTCCCAATTCTCCGTTCCTCTCTGCCAAGCCTTCCTAAGCATGTGATTGTTTTTATTGGGGAAGGAAAAAAAAAAAAACAAACAAAGAAGGAATAATATTTTGCAATTTATTGATAAGCAAACTAGTTATTAGGAGTTTTGTATAGTAATTTAGATTTTTTTTTTTTATGAGAATAAAAAGGTAGGTAAAAGTCTGGACATTATGAGAGAGAGGTTAGAGATGCATGAATAATACTAAGTTATAGGAGTAATAGTTAAGTACACGCCAATTCCAGCGGAAATCGTTAGATCTAACATGTGTAAACTAAAGCACTTTGTTTGCTTAACCCTAATTGGAACTAGATACTTCCCCTTCTTCTGTGTTTTTTTTTTTTTTTTTTTTTTTTATTTTTTATATATAGTAGTGAGTGATGTACCCCTATTTAATGAGTATAATTTTTAAAAATATATACATAAATTAGTATTAATTAAGAGAATGTACTTGAGTGATAAAGTAAAAAGTTCAAGTCCCTGAAAAATGATGAAGGTTAATGATACTTAACTAATTCAACATCGGAAGAAATACAACAACATACTCAGTGTAATCCCACAAGTGAAGTTAGGGGAGGGTAGAGTGTACACAGAGTTTACTCCTACCTTAGGAGGTAGAGAGGTTGTTCCCAACAGACTCTCCACTAAAGTAAAAGCAAATGCAAGTAGTTCGAAAAAGAACGGCATTGAGAAAACCATGGAAAATGCTACAAGAAGCATGTCAAAGCATTCTCAAAAATGAACAATAGCTACAACAAAATAATATGAAAAACAAGCAGCAGATAATAATAGAAATCGAAGGATAAAAAAACTACAAAAGTAATACCACGACTACTGTTATAGAAAGATCGGCGGGACAACACTTACCTACTAGTTTTTTACCCTAATTTGTGTCCTCCATAACCTCCTATCTAAGGTCATGTTCTCGGTGAGCTAAAACTACGTCATGTCTTGCCTAATCACTTCTCCCCAATACTTCTCCAGCCAACCTCTACCACTTCTAAAACCATCCATAGCCAACCTCTCACACCTCTGCACTGGAGCATCCATGCTTCTTCTCTTCATGTGCCCAAATCATCTCAGTCTCGCTTCTTGCATCTTGTCCTCCACCGATGTCACTCTCACTTTGTCCCGGATATCATCATTTCTAATCCTATCTCTCCTAGTATGCCATTCAATGTGTCACGCTCCAAACCTGGGTGAGATGGACCGGCACTCGGTGCCTTAAGTTGACCGAGCGAACCAATCTGTAACATATCATGTGACCAACATAATCATGGGATCTAAGAGAAAGAGATAAAAAGATACTATGATAAAAAACTATCTGTATAACTGAAACATAACATCTACACATAACTGAAAGTGACAACAGACGTCTATGAAGTCTCTAAGATAACTGAAAATGAACAACTGTCGTACTATTAGGATAGGGCCACGACCTACTCATAATCTCTATACATCAATAAGAGTGTTAGACTCGATTCGGCTCCTTGTAGAGATGGAGCTTATAACATATCAGCTGAATACCCACAAGTACCTAGCGAGGAGGTCTTCCAAGCTGTGCAACTAAACCTGCAATAGGAACATAGCGCCCCGACAAAAGGGATGTGAGTACACAAATAATTGTACTCATATGTACGACATACATGATAGCATATGCAAATACTGAAATTCGTATAAGAAACAAATGAGACATAATCAAATGAGAACATCAAGAAGCTAAGAGCAGCTTATGGAATCATATGCTAAGTCTTACTGTACTTAAATTATGCTGAACATTCTTCTGAGTCTTTCTGATGATATCTTTGGGTTGCTATGTGTAGCAACATTCTAGGATCGTTCGTTGTAGCACTTGGGATCATGGTACATTAGATTCCTTCTTTACTTCTTTTACAACAAGTGAGCCATATAAGCCATTCGTAGTATGCAAGATGTAATATGAATACAATCATGCACAAAAGAAAGACAATGGGGGTGGCACCTGTGCGTTTCAATCAGACCGTCCGTAAGGCTCACCATTTTCCTGGGTTGAGCTAAGCGTTTCAATCAGGTCATCCGTAGTCAACCTTCAATGTGCTCCTATGCGTTCAATCAGACCATCCATAGGGCATGTGACATATGAATATGCAATGTGCACCTATGCGTTTCAATTAGACCGTCCATAGGGCATAAAACATGTGAATATGCAAATGACATTTCCCGTATGACATATATAAGAGTGTACGAATAGCATTCTTGGGATCTCTGTTCATTAGCTAATAAAAACGGTATACATAATTAAATGAAGTCTTTAGCCTGTGGAACTGATTCATTTAGATAAACACACGACATCTAAATTACTTATGTAAAGAACCTGAAATTCTTCGCTAGACCAGCAGTTCTATAAGAACATCTGAAAGCTCTATACGATAAGAACAACACCACATGAAATGTACAAGTGAACATCAGATATATGAATAAAAGACCTATGACGTTTCATTCTATTGAATCTCATATACTTTTGGAACCTGTACATTAGTCCCCTGAATAAACTTAATCCTGTGGAAGGCTTGGAATGGCTATATCGTTACTCGTTTGAACACATTACACATGATCTGTTGAAGCCATTAACTTGTGGACCCATTCCCTTTAACATATAACGTATGCGTTTCGTATGAAAGGAACTCTAACATCCTTGACAACACAAGCAAACTCTACATTGCCATATGGAAACTTGACATGATATAAACAATGTCTCATAGTAGGATTCTATAGTTAATAAACATATGAAGGCTTTCTATGATTGTTACACTTCGGTGGTAGTATCCGCTTATACAAATATACTATTAAATGTCTCAACCTGAGATACTAAGGTTTACCTTTGGAAACATATTAACTCAGTGACATCAGAAGCTAAACCACTTATAAGAATACAATAATCGATGAAGTACCCTATATTTGGAAGGCTCTTCAATAACAATGACATGAAGCTTATAAAGAACTCGATTGTCGAAACATAACCTATAAGATACCTCAATGACGATAAGAGTAGAGAAACCCTTTATGCGAACAGAATGTCTATGAAATTTTACAATATCCCCCAAAGGACTTTACTCTCATAGAAGACTTGGAACGGTTATTTCGATACGGTTCACCTTAAGTGATGTACTATATCCCAATGACGGTAATTCTGGAAGCTAACGATATGATTTATCTTAGATAGGAACTATAATCCCTCAATGGTAACATAAGGCTAATGATACAATTCATCTTATGTAAAATATTATAATCCAATAACGATCATTCTGGAAGCTATCAATATGATTTACCTTAAGTACGATACTGTAACTCAATAACGATCATTCTGGAAACTCAATCCTAAGAGTAGGATAATGCGATGAAGTGTCGATTTGTAAACACATGACATATGTCTTATTAGACTCATGAAACTGATAGCGTGAACTTGACATACTTTCATAATCCTAATCCTTAGATTTAGCATCTCACACATGAGAAACAATAAAATGTAGGTCTTGCTGTAGCAACGCAAGAAAGGATAGTCTTACATACCTTAGTTCAATCTTCGAATGACTACAACGAGTCAAGCCTTCAAACATACGCTCAGCTAAACCCTTAACTTTATCCAGCTTACTTCACTCGAAAAAAATCTCCAATTGCTAAGATTCAGAGGAAACCGATGTTAGAATCATGGATTCATGGAAGGGACAACCATATATAAGTTAAATTCCACTTATCTTAATCTTTAGAAGAGGAAAGGAGGAGAACTAGAGAGTGTCACGACCCAAATTCTCAAGTCGTGATGGTACTAGCCCCACCGTGCTAGTAAGCCAACACAAGCCATTAACAAACCATTATTAAGCGGAAGCTAAAAGCTGAAATAAATGATACAAGTCAATTTTCAAGTCTTAAACAATCTTAAATAACATACTTAGAAGTTATTACACTTATCCCCAAAATCTGATGTCACTCACATACAAGGACTACTAAGGAGTACAAATAGTCTGAAATACATAAATAGAACTGTCTGGAATGAAGAAGGATAGAAATTAAATCATAGAGGAGAGGCCGGAGCTGTCTAGAACCATGGTGCTCACTCCGATCTCTTAGCAAAGGCTCTAGCGGGCAGCCTGGTAGTCATGAGCTCTGCTAGTACTGGGGACCGAATCTGCACACAAAAAGGTGCAGCAAGTGTAGCGTGAGTACAATAATCAACGGGTACTCAGCAGCATCGTTGACCGACCCAGTCCAGAATGGAGATGAGGGTTGGTTTATGATACCACAACCACACTAGTCTGCCATTAGTCCAAGATACATGATAATCATACTTTAACAGTTAAACTCACATAGCAGATAGAAATCAAGATAAGACAAGTCAGCTACAAATATCCACAACAACGACATAAATAATGAATGAATGTGATGTAAATGCAATACAAGGCCTTTATTCCACTTCTCGATATACACACATTTGAATCTCAACGAATCATGACCCATGGGGGCTCGTGAGGCCTATATACCACCACTCTGGAAAGTCTTGGATCACGATTTCCACATATCATATCTTAATAACCTGTCTCTTAGCCAACCAAACCCATTTGTCAACGGAACGCGCTAAAGCATCATCATAAAGTGGGAACTAGATCGCGTTCGGACTCACAATCATATCCTCAAATAGTATGCACGAAATACGTATAAAGTATGAATATGGCATACAACGAGTCGAGAACAAGTATATAAGCATGAAATCCATCCTTAAGTTCTCAATATCATAAAGGCTTCACCTTTTTACTTTTTTTTTCATCAACGAGGATATATGAGTGATATGCACACAAACAGATAAGACATGCAATAGTAATGAGAGACATAAAATGCTGGGCATAGGACTGACGTAGATTTCAGGATCATATTTAATCCTGTCGGCTAGTGCCCAAAAGCATGGCATTCGAGACCAACTATACAATTGAAAGTGCGCAAATACCCTTAATATGAAGGACTACGTATTCTGAGTACAGTGTTACCATAACCTCACATTGTTATCAGAATCTCTTAATTAACCCACACCTCTCTTATTAGATCATGTGTTCAAGAAATAATGCAAGGTCTGAACTTGCTTAGAATGCAGAATATCAAATCACAACGCCCTCTTGCCAATCCGAATGATCTCCGAATGATCAAAGTCTAGTCAAATAGGGATTATATGTTAGAATACGAGTCTATCAATACCCATATTGCTACATAAATCCAAATTCCCAAATTAAGCCCTAAAATTGGAATTCCGAACCCAAAAAGGCAAAACAAGAATTGACCCTAGAATCATAATCCTCAAACTTAATATAACTCATATGCCAAAAATCATCCATAAATAATCACTAATTCATGCTCAATTACCAAAACTCCCAATTCTTAGGTTAGGTTCCAAAACCCTTCCACTTCCTCTTAAATTCAAGCATTCTAAGCATGGGTTATGAACCTAAATCATGGGAACAATCAAAATACCAAGTTAGAAGACTTACCCAATGGTTTTCTCCCTGAAATCTCTTCAATCTCCTCCAAATTCGCTCTCAAGACTTAAGGGTTTAGAGTGAAATGTCTAAGGATGGAAGACACTAAAGGCACATTCTTTTCAACGATTCTCGCTCTTGTACACTAGGTCTTGCACCTGCGCACCTGCTTCGGCGGAAGAAACCTCGTCGAGGCGCGACTCAATCAATATCTCTTGCTTCTGCAGCAGTGACATCGCTCCTGCAGAAAAGTCTTCGCAGGGGCGAAAACAGGCCAAGGCACCGAAAGCTCGCTCCTGCGGGCTTCCTTTCATTGGGGCGATTCCACAGGGGTGGGACCCTCTTCGCCGAAGTGAATAAACTAGAACAAGCAAAATCTGGTTTTGACTCTCATACCCCGGAATCTCGAGACTTTCCCGGAACCTCCCCGATACAAACCAAATATGGAGACATATGTAAAAATGCGCTACAAACTCACTCGTGCACTCGAATTTCCCAAAAGAGGTCTCGTTGACCAAATCAACCCCGAACGACCAAAAACTAACTTTCCAACCAAATGACCAAAACGCCCCTGAGTCCCTCGAGAATCGATCCAAATACACAGCCAGCCTATATTCAATGTTCCGGAGCTAATGGAACCTACGAAATTCCCAAGATGACACAAATACCCCTGATGATGCCTAAAGTCAACCTAACACTTAAAGATTCTTCAACTTAACAAATTTCCAACTTAAGATATTTTTACCACCTCGGGAATTGTGTCAACCACGCCCACTACACAACTAAACAAGCAAAGGGGCGGGTCCACAAGGGTAAAATAGGCAAAAATAGAAAAATAACCAAAATGACCTAACGGGTCGTTATAGAGAGAACCTCCAAGAATCTTCCAAGAATAAGGTTTAATTCTACAATTCATGAAGAACTAGGTGAGAACTCATGTTTTGATGAAGAATCACATTGATTTGGGGAACTAATCTTAATTACCTTGAGATATTGATGAGGGAGATGAAAACTTCAGAGAAGTTTGAGAGGATACTGTCTATCTTCATCCAAGGGGGTTATGAAATGAATTCCCAATATTTTAGCTTAAAAAAGACAAGTTTGTCCGACTTACTTTAAAGGTGCCACGTGTCCGCATGCAGCTGGGCGTTGTGCAGGCCCGTAGTAAAACATGCATTGCTTTTTACTCTGATGTTGCAGTGATGAATGGTTTGTGGCATTGGAAAGACTCATAAACCTTTAATGCGATAGGTAGTTAACCCCTTAACTCCAAATACACAGGCTACAACGCTCACTTGAAGTTGGAACTTATTTAAATGCATTGGGAAAACTTAACTTACAAGCGACTTTCACTTCGACTTTTGACATCGACCTTTTCTAATTAAGAAATTCGCATGAATACACTTAACCACATCCAAAATCCTTTAGGGCTCTGATCTTATAAGATTTGTTGAACGGTTCAAGTCTTAGTCTGAACTTACGGAGTATTATAAAATGCAACATCTTCGTTTTTTTACCTTTCATCTTCTGGACGTGAGGGTTCTTGACTGGACAAACTCCGCCCATACAACATAGTTTATCTAACCACCGATCTATAGAACTCGCCTTTAAGTTTTGATGACATCTTCTTATCGCACAAGACACCAAATGCGAGCCTCTATTTCATCCACCCTGCACTAATGCTAATACGGTGTGACATCATCGTCAATTCCCCCCATTACCTTGGATAATGGACCAAAAATATTTGAAATTATATCTCTTTTGACTCTAGGGTGTGTCTCCATACCTCTAACTTGGCGTTAACTCCTCCGCGAGTCTCGTGAATCAGAACTATGTCATCCGCAAATAACATACACCATGGCACCTTACCTTGGATTCGCCGCGTCAATTCATCCACCACCATGAATATAAAAAAGGGCTAAGGGCTGATCCGTGATGTAATCTGATCATAGTGGGGAAGTGATACGAGTCGCCACCCATTGTCCTTACTCGGGTCTTGGCTACATCGTACATATCCTTGATTTCCCTAATGTAAACCACATGTACACCTCTAGTCTCCAAGCATATTCATATGAACTCCCTGGAGACTTTGTCGTTAACCTTTTCTAGGTCAATAAACACCATGTGCAAGTCCCCCTTCCTCTCCCTATAATCTTCCACCAGTCTACTTACAAGGTGAATTGCTTCTATAGTAGAGCGTCCCGTTATGAATACTAATTTTTATTAAGTAACAAATTGACTAACCTTTTTTTTCTTGAAGGTCATTATATTATACTCTATAAGACAAGATATGCAAGTAAGATCAGATATATTTACTTTCTCCAAATATTTTCTAACAACTTACTCAAAGATTATGGTTGCGCACCAACATTATCTTTATTCAAAATTTGAAATTCAAAAGTTATTTTCTAAGTTATTGAAAAAAATACAACCAAAAATAGACAGATCAGATTCAACAAAGCAACCAATCGTAAAATTTTCAGCTACATAATTTGTTTTTTTTTTCCTAGACATAAAACAACTTCATAAAACGAGATATGTGAGTAGGATCACGATATATTTACTTTCCCTAAACAACTTACTCAAACGTTATGATTGTATGCTACCTCATAAAAGTCTTAAATTTCTAAATACTAGGAGTCCTTGTATAGTTCAAATAATAAAAGACTTATAGTCAAAACTTCAATTGATCTAATACATATGACCATATGTATATTCATAGACGTAATAGGCACAAGAGAAATCATGCAAGAATAGTAAGTAATTTATGTTACGTTTATTTATTCTCTAAAACTAAGTTAATAAAACTTTTTCTTTTACCACCACATTTATTAGAACTAGTCTTTCGGCACGTGTGTTGCACATGTATGCCAAGTTTTGTGAGGTAGTGCACAATCATAGTGTTTGAGTAAGTTGTCAGAGATTGTTTAGGAAAATGAAATATATCATGATCCTACTCACAATTCCCATTTTATGGAGTTGTTTTATGCCCAAAAAGAAAAAATCTTAACAAATTATGTAGTTGAAATTTTTTCAATTGGTTGCTATGTTGAATCCAATATGTCTATTTTTTATTGTGTTTTTTTTTCAAAAAATTTAGAAAATAAATTTTGAATTTCAATTTTTGAATAAAGAAAACGTTGATACGCAACCATAAAGTTTAAGTTGTTAGAAAATGTTTAGGGAAAGTAAATATAGCTTGATCTTACTTGCACATCTCTTCTTATGGAGTTACATAATATAATGGCCTTAAAGAATTCTCAAATGTCTTATTGAATTTTGCTAAAATGACATGCATGCCACTTTTTCAGTTAACTATGTTGAAGGTTTATAGCAAAATGGAAAAAAAAATAAAAAAATATGTGCATGGAGAGGGTACCCAAGAAAGGATTTACATAGAAAAAATTTCACTTGATTTTAAATTTTTAAATACTAGGAGTTAGTTCAAATAATAAAAGATTTATAGTCAAAACTCCAATTAATCTAATACATATGATCATATGTATATTCATTATTGTCAATACTGACTTAATATAGATAAGTCAAATTTCTTTATATAAATGAGGTGTGCTAAAGAAGCCATATAACAAAAATTACATTGATTTATGCGCTTAAAAAGACGCGTTTGGCCTCCCCTGTATTCATTACTCTTACATGAGAACCCATATATTGACAAAGCCTACAACAGAAAACACTTGACCACCGAAGTATACGTAATAGGCACAAGAGAGATCATGCAAGAATAATAAATGATTTATGTCAATTTTACTCATCAGATTTGTCTGGTGCATGTTTTTAAAGAAGATATAAGGATAATTTGATAAAATTACATTATTTATTCTCTAAAAGTAATTTAATACTACTTTTTCTTTTACCACCACATTTATTAGATCTAATCTTTCGATACATGCATTGCACGTGTATGTCGAGTTTTGTGAGGTCGCACAATCATAATGTTTGAGTAAGTTGATAAAGATTGTTTAGGGAAAGTAAATATATCATGATCCTACTCACAAATCTCATTTTATGGAGTTGTTTTATGCCTAGAAAGAATAAAAATTAACAAATTATGTAGTTGAAATTTCTTCAATTGGTTGCTTTGTTAAATGCGATTTGTCTATTTTTGGTTGTATTTATTTTATACCTTAGAAAATAAGTTTTGAATTTCAAATTTGAATAAAGATAACACTGATGTGCAACCATAACGTTTGAGTAAGTTGTTAGAGAATATTCGGGGAAAGTAAATATATCGTGATCTTACTTGCACATCTCGTCTTATGGAGTTATATACTATAATGACCTTAAAGAATCCTCAAATGCCTTATTGAATTTCGCTACAATGACATGCATGCCACCTTTTAAATTAACTAAGTCGAAGGTTTATAGCAAAATGGAAAAAAAAAAAAAAAAAAAAAAAAAAAAAAAAAGAGCTCAAATATGCTATCAACTATCTAAATAGCTTTATCTTATGCCGCTTTGTCAATGGCTCATTAGTTTTATTTATGCGAACTATAGAAATGGCTCATTTATGCCACTCATCAATAGTTTGACTCATTTATGCCATTACTACGTTATTAAAATGACTCATCCATGCCATTTTCATTAACGGTTTTATAATACAAGATATGACATGTGGCCTCAATTAGAGGTCTACGTCGTTTAATTAAATCAAATCAATTTTAACTATCAAATTAAGAAAAATCCGACCCATACACCACCCCACCCACAACCATAAGCAATTTAAAGCACGTGTCATATATGCAGATTGGAAAACCGGACTTTAATGAAAAATGACATGGATGAGTCATTTTGGTAACAAACGATGGCATAAATGAGTCAAACTATTGATGAGTGGCATAAATGAGCCATTTCCTATAGTTCAATGGCATAAATGAGCCAAACTATTGACGAGTGGCATAAATGAGCCATTTCCGATAGTTCGATGGCATATTTGAGCCTTTTCTGAAAAAAAAGACCAAAATATGTGCATGGAGAGGGTACACAAGAAAGGATTTACATAAATAAAAATTACACTTGATTTTAAATTTCTAAATGCTAGGGGTTCTTATATGGTTTAAATAACAAATGATTTATAGTCAAAACTCCAATTAATATAATATGATCATATATATATGATCATGCAAGAGGAGTGTATAAAATAAATCCTCTTCAGCGCCGCCTCAAAGAAAATAAATAAGAGGATACCCAATACTAGTTGCCTCAATTAGTCTGCTTTAAAATAGTGATTTATGTCAATTTTACTCATCATATTTGTCTGTTGCGTGTTTCTAAATAAAAAAATGTATTTAAAAGGATAATTTAATAAAATTACATTTATTTATTCTCTAAAATTAATTTAATATTGCTTTTTTTTTTACGTCCGCATTTATTAGAGCTAGTATTTTGGCACTTGCGTTGCACGTGTATGTTGAGTTTTGTGAGGTAGCGCACAATCATAATGTTTCAGTAAGTTGTTAGAGATTTTTTAGGAAAGTAAATATATCGTGATCCTACTCGTAGATCTCATTTTATGGAGTTATTTTAAGCATAGAAAACACAATTAACAAATTATGTAGTTGACATTTTTTCAATTGGTAGCTTTGTTGAATCCGATCTGTCCATTTTTTGCGGTATATTTTTTCAATAATTTAGAAAATAAGTTTTGAATTTCAAATTTAGAAGAAAGATAACGTTGATGCGCAACCATAATGTTTGAGTAAGTTGTTAGAGAAAGTACGGGGAAAGTAAATATATCGTGATCTTACTTAAAAAGAAGGAAAACCGATAATGGATTTATATTGGAATATCAATCAGCCATGGCTGAGTCGCCAAAAGCTCTGGTGAAGAATTGACGGCGTTTTGAAGGAAAGGGTTTTCTAGAACAACGAACAAGCATATATATGAAATGGTTTCAGGGGTAAGATGGTCATTTAATAATATAATCCAGGATAATTAATCCTAATATTAGTTATCCCACCAAGGAGATGGGATAGTATAATTCAGGATTGTGGTATAATTTTATACTAGGACTAATAATAACTAAAACCAAACATGTATAAATTTAACCTAAAAATCTAATCCCAGTATATCTTGTCTTATCGTATATGAATCGACCCTAACGAGAAAATGACGGATAAGAAACAAAAAGGGAAACTTACAAAGAAGGAAAAATGATAATGGATTTTTTTTTTTTGGAATATCGATCGACCATGTTTGAGTCGCTTCGTAGCCTGGGGACAAGTTACGATGTTTGAAGAAAAAGGTTTTTTTATGTATCAGAGCAAAGTTGATTCGTATTCAATCTAGGAATTAAGGTTGGGGTTGAGTTGAAGTGAACACACAGCTGACGTCATGTGTGTCGCCACGTGTTGTGAAATGGACGCATAGAATTAGTTCATGTAAGTGTAATCAACGGATCAAATTCTATGGGTAGCACAGCCAGTTGTATCCAGTTGGATCACTTAGGCGGTTAGCAATAGTGACCCAAGTTGAATATCGGCCCAAAGAGTTAGCTGAGGCAGTTAGAAAATCTGGTAAAAATATCTTCTCTCTCCCCTATTTCTCTCTCAATCTCTCATAGCTCTCTCTCTTCTCTTCGATTCTCTTCCCTTACCTCACTCATTCTCTCATTTCAGGGAATCTCCATCGTTGCTCAAGCTTTCAGTTTGGAAGCCATTGTAATAGCTGTACGGTTCATCATAATTTGTAATACTAAAGGTCATATCAATAAAATTCTCATAATTGTCTCAATTTCTCTTTTTTTTACCCTAAGTGCATTAGAGTTTTCTAGAAACAATGAAAAAGCATATATATATGAAATGAATTCAGAGGTAAGATGGGCACATAATAATATTATCCCAGGATAATTAATCCTAATATAAGTTACCCACCTTGGAGATGGGATAATATAATCCAGGATTGTGGTATAATTTTATACTGGGACTAATAATAACTCAAACCAAACATGGTATAAACTTAACCCAAAAATCTAATCTCAGTATATCCTAGCTTATACTGCGTACCAAACAACCCCTAAATTTAAAAAAAATTACATTTATTTATTCTCTAAAATTAATTTATTACTGTTTCTTTTTCCACTAAATTTATTAGAAATAGTCTTTCAGCACATGCATTGCACGTGTATGTTGAATTTTATGTGGTAGCAGACAATCATAATGTTTGAGTAAGCTGTTAGAGATTGTTTAGAAAAATTAAATATATCGTGATCCTACTCACAAATCTCGTTTTATGGAGTTATATTATTCCCAGAAAGAAAAATTAATACATTATGCACTTGAATTTTTTTTCAATTGGTTGCTTTGTTGGATCCAATGTGTCTATATTTGGTTGTATCTTTTAAAATAATTTAGAAAGTAAGTTTTGAATCTCAAATTTTGAATAAAGATAACCTTGATGCGCAACCATAACGTTTGAGTAAGTTGTTATAGAATGTTCGGGGAAAGTAAGTATATCGTGATCTTACATGCACATCTCGTCTTATGGAGTTATATACTATAATGACCTTAAAGAATCCTCAAATGCCTAATTTAATTTCGCTAAAATGACATGCATGCCACCTTTTCAATTAACTAAGTCGAAGGTTTATAGCAAAATGGACAAAAAAAAAAAAAAAAAAACCAAAATATGTGCATGGAGAGGGTACACAAGAAAGGATTTACATAAATAGAAATTACACTTGATTTTAAATTTCTAAATGCTAGGGGTTCTTATATGGTTTAAATAACAAATGATTTATAGTCAAAACTCCAATTAATATAATATGATATATATATATATATATATATATATATATATATATATATATATATATATATATAATGTAATAGGCACAAGAGAGATCATGCAAGAGGAGTGTATAAAATAAATCCTCGTCATCTCCACCTCAAAGAAAATAAATAAGAGGATACCCAATACTAGTTGCCTCAATTAGTCTGCTTTAAAATAGTTGTTTATGTCAATTTTACTTATCATATTTGTCTGTTGCATGTTTCTAAATAAAAAAATATTTAAAAGGATAATTTAATTAAATTACAGTTATTTATTCTCTAAAATTAATTTAATACTACTTTGTTTTACCTCCACATTTATTAGAGCTAGTATTTTGGCACTTGCGTTGCACGTGTATGTTGAGTTTTGTGAGGTAGTGCGCAATCATAATGTTTCAGTAAGTTGTTAGAGATTGTTTAGGAAAGTAAATATATCGTGATCCTACTCATAGATTTCGTTTTATGGAGTTATTTTAAGCCTAGAAAACACAATTAACAAATTATGTAGTTGACATTTTTTCAATTGGTAGCTTTGTTGAATCCGATCTGTCCATTTTTTGTTGTATATTTTTTCAATAATTTAGAAAATAAGTTTTGAATTTCAAATTTAGAAGAAAGATAATGTTGATGCGCAACCATAATGTTTGAGTAAGTTGTTAGAGAAATTTCAGGGAAAGTAAATATATCGTGATCTTACTTAAAAAGAAGAAAAACGATAATGAATTTGTATTGGAATATCAATCTGCCATGGCTGAGTCGCCCAAAGCTCTGGTGAAGGATTGACGGTGTTTTGAAGGAAAGGGTTTTCTAGAACAACGAAGAAGCATATATATGAAATGGTTTCAGGGGTAAGATGGTCATTTGATAATATTATCAAGGATAATTAATCCTAATATTAGTTATCCCACCAAGGAGATGGGATAATATAATTCCTGATTGTGATATAATTTTATACTAGGACTACTAATAACTCAAACCAAACATGTATAAATTTAACCTAAAAATCTAATCTCTGTATATCCTGTCTTATACTGCGTATGAATCGACCCCTAACAAAAAATGAGAAGCAACAAAAAGAGAAACTTACAAAGAAGGAAAAATGATAATGATTTTTTTTTTTTTTTGGAATTTCAGTCAGCTATGGCTGAGTCGCCCAAAGCTCTGGTGGAGAAGTTACGATGTTTGAAGAAAAAGGTTTTTTTATGTACCAGAGCAAAGTTAATTCGTATTCAATCTGGGAATTAGGGTTGGGGTTGAGTTGAAGCGAAGGCACAGCTGACGTCATGTGTGTCGCCACGTGTGTTGAAATGGACGCATAGATTAGTTCATGTAAGTGTAATCAAAGGATCAAATTCAATGGGTTGCACAGCCAGTTGTATCCAGCTGGATCACTTCGGCGGTTAGCAATAGTGGCCCAAGTTAAGTATCGGCCCAAAGAGTTAGTTGAGGCAGTTAGAAAATCTGGTAAAAAAAATCTTCTCTCCCCTATTACTCTCTCAGTCTCTCATATCTCTCTCTTCTCTTCCCTTACCTCACTCATTCTCTCATTTCAGGGAATCTCCATCGTTGCTCAAGCTTTCAGTTTGGAAGCCATTGTAATAGCTGTACGGTTCGTCATAGTTTGTAATACTAAAGGTCATATCAATAAAATTCTCATAATTGTCTCAATTTCTCTTTTTTTTTTTACCCTAAATGTATTACAGTTTTCTAGAAACAATGAAAAAGCATATATATGAAATGAATTCAGGGGTAAGATGGGCACTTAATAATATTATCCCATGATAATTAATCCCGATATAAGTTACCCACCTTGGAGATGGGATAATATAATCCAGGATTGTGGTATAATTTTATACTGGGACTAATAATAACTCAAACCAACTATGGAATAAACTTAACCCAAAAATCTAATCTCAGTATATCCTAGCTTACACTGCATACCAAAAAACCCCTAAATTTTAAAAAATTACATTTATTTATTCTCTAAAATTAATTTATTACTGTTTCTTTTTCCACTACATTTATTAGAAATAGTCTTCAGCACATGCATTGCACGTGTATGTTGAGTTTTATGAGGTAGCACACAATCATAATGTTTGAGTAAGCTGTTAGATTGTTTAGAAAAATTAAATATATCGTGATCCTACTCACAAATCTCGTTTTATGGATTTATATTATTCCCAGAAAGAAAAGTTAATACATCATGCAGTTGAATTTTTTTTCAATTGGTTGCTTTGTTGGATCTAATGTGTCTATATTTGGTTGTATCTTTTAAAATAATTTAGAAAGTAAGTTTTGAATCTCAAATTTTGAATAAAGATAAATTTGATGCGCAACCATAACGTTTGAGTAAGTTGTTATAGAATGTTCGGGGAAAGTAAATATATCGTGATCTTACTTGCACATCTCGTCTTATGGAGTTATATAATATAATGACCTTAAAGAATCTTCAAATGCCTTATTGAATTTCACTAAAATGACATGCATGCCACCTTTTCAATTAACTAAGTCTAAGGTTTATAGCTAAATGAAAAGAAAAAAAACACAAATATGTGCATGGAGAGAGTACACAAGAAAGGATTTACATAAATAAAAATTACACTTGATTTTAAGTGTCTAATTACTAGGGGTTCTTATATGATTCAAATAATAAAAGATTTATAGTCAAAACTCCAATTAATCTAATATATATATATATATATATATATATATATATATATATATATATATATATAGATGCAATAGGCACAAGAGAGATCATGCAAGAGGAGTGTATAAAATAAATCCTCGTCAGCTCCGCCTCAAAGTAAATAAATAAGTGGATATCTAATACTAGTTGCCTCAATTAGTCAGCTTTAATATAGTGATTTATGTCATTTTACTCATCATATTTGTCTGTTGCATGTTTCTAAATAAAAATATATTTAAAAGGTTAATTTAATTAAATTACATTTATTTATTCTCTAAAATTAATTTAATACTGTTTTTTTTTTTTTTTTACCACCACATTTATTAGAGCTAGTATTTTGGCACTTGCGTTGCACGTGTATGTTGAGTTTTGTGAGGTAGCGCACAATCATAATGTTTCAGTAAATTGTTAGAGATTGTTTAGGAAAGTAAATATATCGTGATCCTACTCATAGATCTCGTTTTATGGAGTTATTTTAAGCCTAGAAAAAAAATTAACAAATTATGTAGTTAACATTTTTTTCAATTGGTAGCTTTGTTGAATCCGATCTTTCCATTTTTTGTTGTATATTTTTTCAATAATTTAGAAAATAAGTTTTGAACTTCAAATTTAGAATAAAGATAACGTTGATGCGCAACCATAACATTTGAGTAAGTTGTTAGAGAATGTTCGGGGAAAGTAAATATATCGTGATCTTACTTAAAAAGAAGGAAAAACGATAATGGATTTGTATTGAAATATCAATCAGCCATGGCTAAGTCGCCCAAAGCTCTGGTGGAGAATTGACGGTGTTTTGAAGGAAAGGGTTTTCTAGAACAACGAACAAGCATATATATGAAATGGTTTCAGGGGTAAGATGGTCATTAAAAAATATTATCCAGGATAATTAATTCTAATATTAGTTATCCCACCAAGGAGACGGGATAATATAATTCAGGACTGTGGTATAATTTTATACTAGGACTAATAATAACTCAAACCAAACATGTATAAATTTAACCCAAAAATCTAATCCCAGTATATCCTGTCTTATACTGCGTACCAATCGACCCCTAATAGAAAATGAGAAGAAACAAAAAGATAAACTTAAAAAGAAGGAAAAATGATAGTGGATTTTTCTTGGAATATCAATCAGCCATGGCTGAGTCGCCCAAAGCTCTGGTGGAGAAGTGACGATGTTTTGAAGAAATGGATTTTTTATGTACTGGAGGAAATTTAATTTGTATTCAATCTGGGCATTTGAGTTGGGGTTGAGTTGAAGCGAAGACACAACTGACGTCATGTGCGTCGCCAAATGTGTTGAAATGGATGCATAGAATTAGTTCATGTAAGTGTAATCAACGAATCAAATGTAATGGGCCGCACAGCCAGTTGAGCCAGTTGTATCCAGCTGGATCACTTAGGCGGTTATCAATAGTGGCCCAAGTTAAATATCAACTCAAAGAGTTAGCTGGGGCAGTTAGAAAATCTAGTAAAAATATGAGCACTTAATAATATTATCCCAGGATAAATGATATAAGTTACCCACCTAGGAGATGGGATAACATAATCCAGGGTTGTGGTATAATTTTCTACTGGGACTAATAATAACTCAAACCAAACATGGTATAAGCTTAACCCAAGAAATCTAATATCAGTATATCCTGGCTTATACTGCGTACCAAACAACCCCTCAATTTTAAAAAATTACATTTATTTATTCTCAAAAATTCATTTGCTACTGTTTCTTTTTCCACTACATTTATTAGAACCAGTCTTTTAGCACGTGCATTGCACATGTGTATGTCGAATTTTATGAGGTAGCGCATAATCATAATGTTTGTGTAAGCATTTAGAGATTGTTTAGGAAAATTAAATATATCGTGATCCTACTCACAGATCTCTTTTTCTGGAGTTATTTTATGCCCAGAAAGAAAAAATTTACACATTATGTAGTTGAAATTTTTTCAATTGGTTGCTTTGTTAGATCCAATGTGTCTATATTTGGTTGCATCTTTTAAAATATTTTAGAAAGTAAGTTTTGAATCTCAAATTTTGAATAAAGATAACATTGATGCGCAAGCATAACGTTTGAGTAAGTTGTTTGAGAATGTTCGGGGAAAGTAGATATAGTGATCTTACTTGCACACCTCGTCTTATGAAGTTATATAATATAATGACCTGAAAGAATCCTCAAATGCCTTGTTGAATTTCGCTAAAATGACATGCATGCCACCTTTTCAATTAAATAAGTCGAAGGTTTATAGCAAAATGGAAAAAAAAAACCAAAATATGTGCATGGAGAGGGTACACAAGAAAGGATTTACATAAATAAAAATTACACTTGATTTTAAATTTCTAAATACTAGGGGTTCTTATATGCTTCAAATAATAAAAGATTTATAGTCAAAACTCCAATTAATCTAATATGATCATATATACATATTCATAGATGTAATAGGCACAAGAGAGATCATGCAAGGGGAGGATATAAAATAAATCCTTGTTAGCTCCCCCTCAAAGAAAATAAATAAGAGGATACCCAATACTAGTTGCCTCAATTAGTTCGCTTTAGAATAGTGATTTATGTCAATTTTACTCATCATATTTGTCTGTTGCATGTTTCTAAATAAAAAATATATTTAAAAGTATAATTTAATTAATTTAAATTTATTTATTTTCTAAAATTAATTTAATACTGTTTTTTTTTTTTAAAACAACCACATTTATTAGAGCTAGTATTTTGGCACTTGCGTTGCACGTGTATGTTGAGTTTTGTGAGGTAGCACACAATCATAATGTTTCAATAAGCTGTTAGAGATTGTTTAGTGATTGCGTCCAAATCCACTACTCAAAGAGAAAGTGTACACGGTCGTATGCAATATAATTTACCCAATTATGAGTCGGGGTCTAATCCACAGGGAACAATATAAAGGTGATCAAAAAAGTTAAGGAATTATCACCAACTAAGCTAAGCCAAACACTTTTTCAATATTTGGTTTTTGATTTAAGAACTAAAGACAAAACTAACATAGAAAATAAGTAAAATGATCAATGGCCACTAGCATAGATACAAGGGAAATTATTCTCAAGTAACGATCCAATGTATTTTACTATTTTACAACTAAGAGTGACCTTATATTAATAGATAATGGTTTCTAAAATCTCATTAAAAGTCTTCCAACCAAATCAATGGATTCATCCTAAGCTTTTTCAAGCCTTAGAGTGTGATATTAAGCACAACCAATTATATCTCAAGTTAACTATCCTATTTCTAGCTCAAGTTATTAGATGGGGTTTGAAGCCCCAAATCCTTGTTAATTAATCTTTCCCAACCTTAATTTTCCTCTTTCGAACTCAAATTGAAGTAAATGGGCGGGACTTAGGGTTAGATAATTCCATAAGAAACATGAAAGAACAAGATTAATTAAAGAAACAATGACCCACTTCATTAGAAATAAAAATCATTCAATACATAAGCATAATAAGAGTTTTAATCCAAAACTTGGATAATGAATATTTTCATAAACAGGATTCAAGTAATGGAATAGAGTACTATACACTTAGATATTCAATACATAACAAGGAATTGAAGAATTGAGTAAAAGAGTAAGACATTACTGCCCTAAGCTTCAGTTTTATAACTCCCAAAATTCCCAACTCAAAACATGATGAAAAAACAGCCACTAAATTTCGAAATTGCAAATCTGACCCCTTTTTTCATTTTCTTCAATTTGGCCTCTTTTGACTTGTTTTTCACTTTGTTTCTTTCCGATCACTTCGCAATCATATAAAACCTGTAAAATGGAATTAAACAACATTAGATGCAATATTTTCTCAATCAACATAGCAAAAATCTAGGATTAAAGAAGAGTTAAGTTGGTAAAATACCAACTTATCAAACCCCCAAACTTAAACCTTTCCTTGTCCTCAAGCAAATCAAAACTTACAATTCCCTTCAAAGGACTCAACTCAATAGTGCACCAATATTATAGGGAAAACTATGTATATATACATGTTAAGGAGAAATATTTACGAAACGTGACGATAGTTTTCCTTATTTACAAAACATAACAATATATTATGAAATATGACGGATTTTCATATATTTTTCATTTTTTTATTTTTTTTCCAGAAAATATATATTTTTTTAAAAAAAATTATTTTAAAAAAATTTAAAAAAATTATATATTTTTTTAATTTGCTCAAAGGCTTAAAAAAATTACCTCAAATTTTTGTGTATGAAAGTTGTATGAAATGTGTGTGTTTGAGCGAAATTTTTAATATAATTTTCATACACAAAATTGTGAGCGAAAACTTTAAGCCTTAAATATTGTATGAAAGTAGTTATAATGTTGTTGTAGTTGTATTAATTTTTCAGAAACCTAATATAAACTTTATATACGAAAAATGTGAATGAAATTCTAAGTCTTGTGCAAGATATACATATTTCATACCATTCTCATGTATAAAATTTTGAGCTTAATGTTTAAGTCTTGATCGAGATACACACACTTCATACATAAAATTTGAGCGAACTTTTTAAGCCTTGAGCAAGATATACACATTTCATACACAAAAATTTGAGCGATTATTTCAAGTCTTGAATGTTGTATCAAAGTTGTATACAATATTGTTGTAGTTGTATTAATTTTACAGAAATCTAACATGAACTTTATACACGAAAATGTGAGTGAATTTTTAAGACTTGAGCGAGATACAAATTTCATACTGTTTTCATACACATAATTTTGAGCGGATTTTTTAAGCCTTGTTCGAGTTCGAGATATACACATTTCATACATTTTTCATACCATTTTCATACACTAAATTTTGGCGAACTTTTTAAGCCTTGAGTGAGATATACACATTTCATACAACTTTCATACCTAAATTTTTGAGCGAAAAAAATATTTTAAAATAAATAAATAAAATTTAATTTTTTTTAAAATAAAAATAATTTTTTAATTTTTTTTTTTTAAAAGCATGTTTTGTATAGGGTTTGTAATGTTATGTTTTGTAAATATAAAACTATCGTCACGTTTCGTAAATATTTCTCCTTAAGATGTATATATATGTAGTTGTCCCAATATTATACCAAGTCAAAAGGTCCACTTTAAGCACAAAACATGACTTTGATTGGTACCAACAATTAATCCAAGACATATGAATCATCAACAACTTCTCAAAAATTTTATTTCATTTCAAGTGCTTAAATACCAAGTTAATCAAAGTAGCAATCAAGTCATGACACTAAAGCTTCAAAATTTTGCCTCATTATCACAAAACAACTTTCTTTTGTTCATTCCTCCCAATTGAAATATGGAACAAATTCACAACTCAATTCTCATGTGCCCTCACAACCAAGAGAGAATCCCAAATCATAAAATGCAACTTAAAACACAAATGGGATATCTAATGGAAAGAATTAACTCTCTCTCACACAAAGATTTTCAAATGCTTATACGTAGAACCATAGGCTTTCCTTTCATGTATTTCTCCACTAATGTAGACACACATGGTTCGAAATCAATTAGGACTTAAAGGGTTGTAATGTAGGCTTTTGGTTAAGGTAGGGGCAACATTTGGAAATAGTAACTCAAAACCTCCCTAAGCACTACAATTTTCAACAATCAAAGCACACTTCCTTTAAAACTTTTCTAACCTTCTCTTCATCTTTTCATTTCATCGCCTAATCTTCTCTTTATTCAAAATTCTTTAATCTTCCTTCCTTTTTTTTCATTCTTTTGTTGTTGTTGTTATTGTTGTTTTTTTCAAAACAAAATACCAAGGAAGGTTCCACTATTTTTGTTTTTTATTTCTCCCTTTATATATTTTTTTTTCACCTTTTAAGCGACTTCCACATCACAACTTTTCCAACCATCACCCCCAAACGTAGGCTTTTACCCTATGTTTAAACTTTCAAAGCACTTAGAGAGGTAGGATGCCAAAAGATAGATCAATAAAGAACAAAAAGTTAAAGATTGTAACATGGTTCCCAAAAAAAAAAAAAAAAAGTTAAAGGCTCAAAGGGGGTTGACTAGGGAAAATATGCAAGGGTAGGAAATTTAAGGCACAAAAACTGTTCAAGGAAGGTCTAACATCATTTTTCATACCAAGCTAGTCTAGGATTTATCCTTGAAGCACATTCCGGGCAAGTTCTAGACTATATATAATGCAAAAGAACGCACAAAGATCTCACCACACATGGGACATGGAACTTAAGTTGAAGATGTCTCCATGATCCAATTGAAATAAATGAACTCAAAAAGTCACTTTTAATCTAAATAGACTAATTAGTGAAAGAAAGCGCCAAAAATTGAGTCTAAAGGCCAAAACAAGAATCATTACTTCAATCATTTTTCTTTTCAAAGATCAAGAATTCATATGTCAAAGTTTAAATAAGTTGGTACCAAGCAAGCCAAAAATGAGCCAAGGAGCAAAAAATCACATCCCAACACCATTTTTACTCCTAAACTACCTAAAACTCACTTCTACACCTAACCTACAAGGCTTATTTCCCTTAAGAAAGTGCCCAACTATCTATCATAGGGACAAGCCGACTCAAAACTATCTAAAAACACTGGGTTCAAAAGACATTAGCATCCTCGGGAAAAGAACCACGGCAAAGAAAATTCAAAGATATTGCTAATACACGAGCTAATACACGACAAAACATGGGCATACAAAAAGAAACAAAAACTAAACAAAAAAATCATACTAATATAAATATGTAATAGAAAAAAAATATCAAAATAAAGTCAATCTACCAAATTATGATCTATCATGGCATATCACTGTCACGACCCATTTCGGCTAAGTCGTGCGGGCACTTACCTTTCCCACCTCGGTAAGCGAACCCTCAACCCCACGGAAATCTAGACATAAGTAAATAAATAAATCATGCGGAAGAGAATAATTATGTAAGTCTCACAATAATATATATAATAGAAATAGTGCGGAAATAAGGAAAATACCCCCTGGGTCTGGTCTAGGCCATACAAGAGCATCTAATGAAAAATATACAAATCTAGAATATAATAATACATAAATCTGTCTATGTCTCAAAATAGAAACAGTAAGACATAAATAGGAAGAGTCTTCAAGGCAGCAGACGTCTCGTGCTCACCCTGGAAACTCGATGCTATCAAAGGCGACTATCGACCACGAGAGATGGAACCGGACCCAACGATACTCTGCGTATTCATAAGGAATGCAGCAAGTGCGAGTCGGTACAAAATAACGGATACTAGTAGGTATCATCGGTCGGCCTAAGTATAGTTAACACAATTCAGACAATAAAGCAGGATAGGCAGATAAATCAATAAGTATAAGTCAAACACAATCAGAAACATGTATCCGTCATCACCTAGGTTGAAGAATCTAAACCCAAGTATGTCAAGTCTCGCTATATAAACAATCTGAATCAATCAAACAAGTATAACATCGGATCATCACAATGTAAGCCACGATGCAATGCCAATGCAATGCAATGCCATGTACACACGTACTCCGGACGGAAGTATCGACGTCTCGATAGCACAACCCAAGGTGACTCGTGAAGTCTAAGTGCCACTCATCCCGAATCTTTGCCCAACAGACAGACGAGACCCGATTCTTTACCCACGGGGGTTCTCAAAAGCGGGTGACGAGCAATGAATTCATTTAATGAATCGATGAATTTTCGAAAAAGGTCCGTTTACCCAAAAGTCAACTTTGAGTCAACTCTTTTTTGCTTAAGTTCATATTTCACAAAAATTCGCCCAAATCAAGTCTAGACACCTCGGGAAGCATGTCAACGGTCCCCTCTGGTCAAAAGTGAGCTAACCAAGCTCGGGAAGGGCGAAAATGCCAGAAAGACTCTAACGACAAAACGGGTCGTTACATCAGATACCAATTAAACCATCGCTCATCCTCGAGCAAAGATGGAAAAGAATGGGGAAATACCTGAATCAGCGAACAACTGGGGATATCGGCTACGCATGTCGGACTCAGTCTCCCAAGTAGCCTTCTCAATAGGACGATGCTTCCATTGCACCTTCACAGAAGCAATCTCCTTCGACCTCAACTTCTGAACTTGCTTATCCAAGATCGCAATAGGCTCCTCCTCATAGGTCAAATTCTCACCAAGTAATATAGAATTCCAACGAACAATGTAAGTACCGTCAGCGTGGTACTTCGTTGGCATCGAAACATGAAAAACTAGATGAACTCCCGCTAAGCTTGGCGGCAATGCCAACTCATAGGCTTCATCGCCCACACGGTCAACAATCTCAAATGGGCCAATATACCTGGGGCTCAACTTGCCCCTCTTACCAAACGTCATAACACCCTTCAGGGGTGAAACCTTCAATAGAACCTGGTCACGAACAACAAACTCTAAATCTCAGAACTTCCGGTCCGCATATATCTTCTGTCGACTCTGAGCTGCCAAAAGCTTGGCCTGAATAAGTCTCACTCTATCAAGGGACTCTCTCAACAGATCTGTACTCTAAGGTCGAGCCTCAAACCCATCAAACCAGCCAATCGGAGATCTATATCTCCTACCATATAAAGCCTCAAAAGACGCCGTACGATACTCGAATGATAATTGTTGTTGTACACTTAA